>NW_006408702.1:3392260-3427948 GCF_000296735.1 Chrysochloris asiatica
TGTTCTTTGCCACTTCTTTCAATGCACTTTGGACTTCCTCTCTGAGTATCATTGGCTCTTGTTCATATGGTATCTCTTGAAATGGTTGAACATTTACCTAAGGACAAAGTTGAGAAGGGATGGGAAGGAGGTGGGTGGAATGGAAACAGAAACCACCTGGAGGAAGTGGGGTATCTCTTGTTATATGGAGGGAACTGCAATCATTGAGATGAAACAAAGTGTATGATTTGTTGAAGGTAAATCCAATGGTCTTCTCTATGAATATTCATTCAATTCACAATAAAAAGTCTCAAAAAAAACCCAAATCGGTGCCCACCTTCACTCCGGATTGTCCAGCACACAGCTTCACGTGGCCATGCTCCAACATTAAAGTGATCTTAACTCAGGACAAAGGTGTGGACTACAATGGCATCCATCTGGGTTGGGCATCGAGGAACAATTAAAGATTATCCAGGCTTCCACCCATCAGTGGATGCTGAAGGTGTTCACAAGGCAATCAGAGGAATTGGAACCGATGAGAAGATGCTCTTCAACATTCTGACAGAGAGGTCTAATGCACAGAGGCAACTGATCGTCAAGGAACATCAAGCAGCATATAGAAAGGAGTTGAAAGACGATTTGAAGGATGATCTCTCTGGCAACTTTAAGCATATAATGGTAGCCCTCGTAACTCCACCAGAAGCGTTTGATGCAAAACAGCTAAAGAAATCCATGAAGGGAACTAGAACAAATGAAATTTGTTCTGAAATTGACTGAAATTCTAACCACCAGGACAAGCAGGCCGATGAAGGAGATCTCTCAAACCTACTATACAGTATATTAGAAGAGTCTTGGCGATAACATTGGTTCAGAAACATCTGGTGACTTCCGGAAAGCTCTGTTGACTTTGGCTGATGGCAGAAGAGATGAGAGTCTGAAAGCGGATGAACATCTGGCTAAAAACGATGCCCAGCTTCTCTATAATGCTGGGGAGAAGAAATGGGCCTCAATTGAAGATAAATTCACCGAGATCCTGCGTTTAAGGAGCTTTCCTCAACTGAAACTAACATTTGATGAATATTGGAATATCAGCCAAAAGGACATTGAGGACAGCATAAAAGGAGAATTATCTGGGCATTTTGAAGACTTACTGCTGGCCATAGTTCACTGTGAAAGGACCATGCCTGCCTTTTTGGCTGAAAGACTGCATCAAGCTTGATGAATTGACTTTGAACAGAATAATGGTTTCCAGATCAGAAATGGACATTTTGGACATTCGAGCGGAGTTCAAAAAACATTATGGCTCTTCACTATATTCAGCAATTAAATCAGATACTTCTGGAGACTATGAAATCACACCCATAAAGGTCTGTGGAGGAGATGACTGAATCAGACAGAGAATCTCCAAAGGTCCCCTGCTCCCACATTGGAATTTTCCAGCAGCTATTCATACTTCTCTCTAGAAACATCAACAAGTATAAATAGTGTAAGCAACAAACTGTCTTCCTAACAGTCATTTCCACTGTATCGTAACAACAATAAAAAGTGAATATTTTAGAGCACCTCTTTTATAATATAGTTGGTTCTAAGTTAAATTTTAGAATACTGTTAAAGTTCTGCTAATACTATCCAAATTAGAGCTCTGTTCATGAAATGAGAATCTCTGTATGGTCCTAAAACATTAACTATAATAAAAACACAATAACATTAAAAATAATAATCATTGTCTTCCAATGGTATTTGCTGGGCCAGTTATATATTCCCAGCAAAGAAGTCAAATCCAAAGGTTATGGCGACTAATTTTTTTCATTCCAAAGGGTAATCTGGATGGGTTTTCTTGTAGGACACAAGACAATCATAGGAGTTTATTTGAAAGAAGTTTCGAGAAAACGCAAAACTGACAGCATTGGTGAGAAAGCATCAGGACATGTGAACTGAGGAGTCCTCTCCACCAGGACATGTATCCCTCATTCTTCAAAGGAAGCACGGGCTTCAGTGCGAGAATTTCATTGGGAAACCTTATCCTATCCATCCTACAGCCCTTCTTTCTGTTGTCCAAACTCCAACATTAAATGGAAGATGATTGGAAACCCTTGAGGATGCCCAAACTGCCTTTTTTGACATGGTATAAGTTGAAAAGCACAACATTCTTGAGAGAAGGGTTGTTGTTGTTGTTGTTAAGTGCCGAGTCGGTTCCGACCCTCAGCAACCCTGTATAGGGTTTTTGAGGAGCGTCTGGTAAGCTTGAACCGTTGACCCTGTGGTTCAAACCAACTTTGCAGTCCAGCGCATTAACCCACAGCACCACACCAGGACTCCAGGGAAGGGTTGTTGTTGTTAAGTGCCGTCGAGTCGGTTCCGACCCATAGCGACCCTGTACAGGGTTTCCGAGGGTGTAAATCTTTACGGGAGTAGAAAGCCTCATCTTTCTCCCGTGGAGCGGCTGGTAGTTTCGAACCGCTGACCTTAAGTTTCACAGCCCAAGTACAGGGAAGGGTTAGAGAGATGAAAACTCCCTTCAGAAATGTGCAGATCTAGATGGAATACATGTTGAGAAGCAAAGCTTCGTATTTTGATGTTTTTTTCAGTTTTATTAAAAGTTTCTATGATTTTGTAGCGATAATTTTTGCTTCCCCTCATATATAATTGCTACTGTTGTTAAGTGCTATTGAGTTGGTTCAGACCCATAGAGACCCTGTATAGGATTTCTGAGGAGCAGTTGGTGAGCTTGAACCACAGACCTTGCAGTTCAAACGACTTTGCAGTCTGGTGCATTAACCCACAGTGCCATACCAGGACTCTCATACATGATGTAATTATATAAAATAAATAACTAATCTTGCCTAGGACATCATTTCAGTAGTTCTAACTTTAAATATAGAAATTCATTTAAATCTGTTTTCAACTACTCACTTTTCTCACAAGATAACAGAATGAATACAACTCCACAGAGGAGCCCAGTGCCTCCGGTCACGTCCACAGCTTGTCCAGCACACCAGCTGCCCTTGCCAAGTCTGGAGTCGCTCTTATCTTGGGCTGGCCACTTCCGCTCCTCGCATCCTCGTCCCGTGTTCCCAGGGCTTCTGTGGCTTAGCGGAGGAGACGTGACCCTTCTTTCCATACAGACCCTTCTGGAACTTGCCTCTTATCACTCACTGTCACCAGCAACACTTACTGATTTCTCCCACTGTAGTGCCTCCAGTTTTTCAGTAACAGAACTGAAATTGTGGAGTTGCTCTTTTCACAGGATGATGTAACTAAAGTTGTTGTTAAGTTCTGTGGAGTCGGTTCCGACACGTAGTGACCTTGCACAGGGCTTCCGAGGCTGTAAATCTTTACGGGAGCACAAAGACTCTTCTTTCTCCCGCAGAACCGCTGGTAGTTTAAAGTATCATGTGCGATATTCCCATAGAATAAATGGAAGGCCATTTATTTAATGTTTATTTTTTAAGGCTTTATTGGAATTACTCATAGGTACGAAATGTCAATGTTGACCAAGTAAAATACTAAGTGATTTAGAATTATGTCAGAAATAGCTGGACACCAAAGTCTCTCGGAGTCCTGGTGTGGCACTGCAGGTTAATGCGCTGGACTACAAAGTCTGTTTGAAATGTCAGCTCAGCAATTCAAAAGTAACAGTACCACACTAGGACTCCATACATATATTGAGGCCTTGGTAGCTTAGTGATTATGAGCTGGGCTGCTAACCACAGCTTGAGGCCTAAGGTGTACCTGATCCAAGCCATGGTATTTTCAATAGCCTCATATGCATGTGAAAGCTGGACAATGAATATGGAAGACCTTAGAAGAATTGATCTGTGTTGGAAGAAGTGCAGCCACAGTGTTCCTTAGACGCCAGGATGGCTAAGCTTCGGCTCTCATATTCGGACATATCATCAGGAGGGACCAGTTGCTGGAGAAGGATATCATGTTTGGTAAGGTATAGGGTCAGAGGAAATGAGGAAGATCCCCAGAGGGATGGATTGGCAAAGTGGCAGCATCAGTGGGCTCAAGCGTGGCAACAATTGAGGTTGGCCCAGGACCGGGCAGTGTTTCGTTCTGTTGTGCATAGGGTCGCTGTGAGTCGCTACCTACTCAATGGCACCTAACAACAACAACAACAAATACATACAGCCT
This sequence comes from Chrysochloris asiatica, assembly GCF_000296735.1. Taxonomy (NCBI): domain Eukaryota; kingdom Metazoa; phylum Chordata; class Mammalia; order Afrosoricida; family Chrysochloridae; genus Chrysochloris; species Chrysochloris asiatica. The sequence continues at coordinate 3,396,377 of NW_006408702.1, forward strand.
CGGACACCCTATACATAGGGTTGCTATGAGTCAGAACTAAATCCACAGCCCTTAACAACATGTATAATGTAGCAACAAGTCAGTCACACAGGCACCAGCTACCAGACACTGGGTTTGGCACAAGAGGCTGATGAATTATAGCTAACCAGGAAGAGATATCCTGACTCGATCATCTGATCACTGTGAGAAATTCATTGAAGAGCCGTTTGCTTTTTAGTAACTTCCGAACTCAAGACTCAAATCCGCTGTGGACTCACAGCACGCCTACCGGGCAGAGGAGAACTGCTCCTTAGGGTTTCTGAGACCGCAAATCATTATGGGAGCAGACAGCTTCATCTTGGAGCGGCTGGTGGGTTTGAACTGCTAATCCTCACTGTTCTACTACAGGTCCTTTAGTAGATTCCCAAGCTTGACTAATTGTCATTATTAAATGATTTGGTACACTTTCTTATATTTTCTCATTAAGAATCAGTCAGAAATGTAAAGGTAGATGTTTTATAGCAAGGAGGGGAGTGATTAACTTTCCAGGCTAGGAGCAGAGATCCCTAGGACCATTAAAGGAGAAGAGCGGAGAGTGCGACCCTACCCAGAGAAGCAGTGATGCCTGAGATGGAGCCAGAGATGATGACATGGAGAGATGGAGCAGCTGGAGACTTTAGATCCAGAGAGGGAGAGGATCTGTGTGCTGAAGACCTGGGGGGTACGGGGGAAGGATTGCATGGAGGGGATTGTAACCATGGCAATGAAATGATATATGATAGAATGAATGTAAAACTAATGTTCTCCCATGTAAACTATCACATAATTCACAATAAAACATTAAAAAAAAAAAAAAAAAATCAGTCCAGCATAACCGATAACTAGAGGAAGTGTAGCTTGAATATCCTCTTCCAAGGAGGAAGTCACCTTGTTTTCCTTTTTGTCTGTTTTCGTGAGAAGTAGTCTTCCAAAATTAAAATTTAATTCATTGTAAAATAAATCCATTTAAAAATATCTAGCAACAGGCAATTGAGTGATTTAAGTGCATGGATACAATAGTCCTATGGTTTTCAACTGAAGAACGTATGTACCCTCTCATTCCATGTATACCTGCAAAAAATAAACCCCTTTATTTAACTTAGCAAAAACAATATGAAGTCTTTTTTTTTTCTTTTTGTACTGCAAGTCATGCAAATTGAGTTACTGTAATTGGATCCATTGCACAGATAAGAAGCTAGACTATGCAGATTTCGTCTGAACAACATCTTCCCTGGAGAACAGAAGGGGGACACCTTTCAAGGGCCTGCAGGCCTTCAGACCCCTGCATGCTGGCCCTTCCCTGTTGCTGGGTTGCTGGCAGTGCTAAACTCCTTGGCAGCAGGGATTACAGCAGGGATTTGACCTAATTCACAGGGCGGGCAACCATGAAGGTGTGGGAATGCTGGGCTGCCCTGCCCTTGGTGATGGGAATCCCAAGAGGAGATGTTAGAAGAGTGAAGTCTGGCAGAGTGCCCAACACAGCAAACAGTCCACACAGGCAGCCTGGCTGTAGAGTGGCCTTCTCAGACCACCGACCCCCAAAGCAAGAGCCCTAGAATCAGAGAAACGCTTCTGAAACACACCCTTTTCCTTATCCTAACTGCCGCCCTTAGTGTGCTGACTGGCTCACTAAACCTCAGCAGCGGAGTAATAAACGGTGACTGAAAAGATCAAACCCACAGGGGCGACTTCTGGAGGCAGGCATTGATCAGCTATGGCACATGAATCCGCTGTCTGTGGACAAGAAGCCGCATGCCCACGCCTGAATGAGTCAGGGGCAAGGCTTTGCGGGCTTTGTCAAATCGGATGTGGTAAGAGATTGGGCAGGAAAGAGACTCAGACCAACAGCCAAGCTGACCGAGCTCACGAACTTGATCAGCTGAGCTAGTGGGGAACACTCTGGGGAACAGGGCGTCTTGAGGAAGGACTGTCACAGACTGAAATTGTGTGACTCAGGCCCTCATCCTGAAACCGTCTGGTAACTCTCATTCTCACTGTGGATAAATGAGTGTCCTAGGAAAATGGTCCTGACTTCCAGAAGTGAGGTGAAGACTACCTACGCCTGCCTGCAACCTCTGCCACACAGGTCAGGTTCTCCTGGTCCTACCAGCCAGGCATGTCCCACCACAAACCCTGGGCCCTTGGGATACCACCGCACCAAGTCCTGCAAGAGAAACCACGCTGGCTGCAAGGCTACACCTGCAGAAGGTCATCACCAGGGCACAAGATCCTCCCAGCTCCCTACGAAGGTCCCAGAGAGCATGGAGTCTGTTCTCTGTATTAGCTTTACAATTTGATATTCAGTTGGCCCTTGAGCAACACAGGTTTCAAGTGCCTGAGTCCACTTTCAAAAATCAAAACATTTAAAAATAACATATATGGTGTGGTGTTTCTCCACCTCTCCACGTCAACTGCAGATTGAAGTAAAGCGATCTCATAGCATTTTTGCTTATTTTCCATTGTGTTGAGTGCAATACTTTCAACCTTCAGTAACACCCTGGGATACAAAAGTGCAAGTAGTGATCTTCTAAATGCTCCCAACAAGCAGATAAAAGTCCTAACAATGGAAGAAAACAATGGAATTACTTGACATGGAGCATAGATCGAGGATCGCGGCCGTGGTTAGCGGCTATTTCAAGATAAACATCCAGTATGAGAACCACTGTAAAAACACAAAGAAACGTGTGAACCCTTCACTGTGGCGCAGGTATGAAAACCTTGCATTTTTATTTTTGTTGTTGTTAAGTGTCGATTTGGTTCCAACTCATATACATTTAGGGCTTGTAGGTTTGAGCTGTCAGACTTTCAGTTAGCAGTCCAATGTTTATCTACAACAGCACCATACCAGGAAATGGCATGTGCAATATGTTAATCGACTGTATTATTGATAAAACTTCCAGTCAACAGTAGGCTATAGTTTTTGAGGAGTCCAAAGCCATACGCAAAGGATTCTCAATGGTTCTGCAGTTAAGACGAAGCCTCCATTTGGCATCCTGGCGTGGCGCTGTAGGCTAATGCGCTGGACTGCAAACTTGGCTTAAACCACAAGGTCGCAGGTTCAAGCTCACCAGCTGCTCCTTGGAAACCCTCTACAGGTTGCTGTGGGTCGGAACTGACTCGACAACACTTAGCAACAGCAACCCTTCATGATGAGATCTAATAGAACGTAATCAACTCTGAGATCTGCTGTGAGCAGCCAATCCATTGAAAGGAAGTTTCCTTGGGGATATGGCCTGCTTCCAATATTTACACATTTACACATCATCTGACCTCCAGCTCCTTGGATTTGAGGCCCCGCCATGTTGCCTGCTTGGGAGTCATCAGCATCCTGCCGTCTTACCTGCTGGTTGACCTCAATCATTTCAGAAATCAGAAGCCTGCTATCAGACCTACTGATCTGGGTTCGTCAGCTCCAGCCTGACATCTGACCCACAGATTTCATTCCTGGTGTGGCACTGTGGATTAATGCGTCAGACTGCAAAGTCGTTTGAACTGCAAGGTTGGTGGTTCAAGCTCACCAGCTGCTCCTTGGAAACCCTATATAGGGTCGCTATGGGTCAGAATTGACTTAACAACATATATATATATACACACCCATTGTTGTTGCTGTTATTAAGTGCCATGATGTCAATTCCAACTCAGAAACCGTCTGTAAGGTTTGAACTACTGTCCTTGTGGTTCAGTCCAGTGCTGATCCTAACAGTGCCACACCAGGAGACCATATAGATACATAGAGACATAAAGCTTCACTGGTTGTGTTTCTAAGGCCCAGGGTGATGGTTCCTAACCCTCAAGTTATGAATCCACTGTACATGCTGGTCTATACACACGCCTTCCTCAGGATCTCCCAACAGCCGAGTGTTTGTGAGAAGGTCTAATGGCTGAATGACTGAGGGGAGATTTTTCATTCCTTTGTGCACTGTGACCCCTCCACTCTTTTCAACTATTTGAACGTGGCCAGTCTGACCCCATGCTGAGGATTTGCTTTTCTACTGCAGATATACTGAGTCAGAATTGACATTTTAACAAAGTCCCCAAGTTATTTTTATGATTCAGCATACCTGAGGTGGAAATGCAATTTCTCAGCAAGGGGTTGAACTAGAATGAATCAGTTGGAATTTTGCCACATTAACACTTTAGTCATAATTTTAAAAATTACTGTTAACAAAGGATTATCTTGGTTTGTGAGGTTACGAGACATTTCATTTTCTTAATACTTTTCTGCATTAAAAATAAAGAGGAGTGCTCAACCTAGCCTCGATGGCTTGATGATCAAAACTCCACTAGAGGAAGAAAAAAAAACATTTTTAAATAAAGGAAACAAATGTAAATTGCTACAATTTGATAAACTTGATCTATACTTATGGATGTAGTAGCTCAAAATACCAACAGAGAGGGAAGGAGTCTTCACATCAAATATCAGTGCTATCCCCTCTGTACACAGGGTAGATAGGGACGGGAAACTTAGACAGATGGAGGCACGAAGTGACTGGCTTACAAGGTTTCATGGGGGAGTTTAGTTTCAGAGTGTATGGGGGAAGGTAGAATCCCCACTGAAAAGTTTTCATCTTGTCTAGATGGGTCTGGTGAAAAGAGATGGGGGTTAAGATTCTTATGAGTCAATAGTGAATAATTGTTATCATGACTAATAGCGATTGTCACACTGTAAAGGTAGAAGTTTTGTAACAAAAAGAGGGGAGTAATCTTACAGTCCAGAAACAGAGGACCCTAGGACCATCGAGGGGAAAGAGCACAAGCGGAATGCAGGACCCTATCCAGAGAAGCAGCGACACCAAAGATGGAGACAGAGATGAAGGCATGGAGAGAGAGAGCAGCTGAGGACTCTCTAGGCTAATGGAAAGAGAAAGGCTGTGTGCTGGCAGCCACATGCTGGCGGCCAGGAGGCAGGTTTGCAGAATGTGTCCTTTAGTTGTTTAAATTATTATATATTCCTGAGTGTTTTTGTGTACATCGCCCCCGCCAAAAAAAAGGAATAGAAGCAAATATTGTTGAATGATGATGCATAGAGATTGTAATCATTGCAATGAAATGATGAGCGTAAAACCAATGTTCTCCCCTGTAGACTACCACTCAGTTCACAATAAAAACTTTAAAAAATGATTAAATAAAGGGGAGTGGGGAAAGTACACGTTATGGTGATGGAGAAATGGTAGACCGTGGATGTAGTGAGCCGACCACTGAGTAATATTGAGCATCTGAGCGCATTATCCATGTTGCTGTTAAATGCCACCAAGTCAGTTCCAACTCAGTGACCCTGTATAGGGTTTCCAAGGTGCAGCTTGTGGGTCCGAACCACCGACTTTGCAGCTAATATTAGTCCAGTGCTTACGAACGGGTATAGGCAAAATGGTGTATGGGTAGGTACAGATACATACGTCAGTGGAAACAGAAGACACTGTTGTTATAAACAATTATGTGAGTAAAGGCACATTATGTTCTTTAGGGACACACACATATATATATATATGTTACTCCTCAGAAAGGAGCTCTGGTAAGCATAGTGGTTACAAATCTGGCTGCTAACCTCAAGGTCAGCAGTTCGAAACAACCAGCGGTTCTGTGGGAGAAAGATGAGGTGTTCTGCTCCCGTAAAGATTTACAGCCTTGGAAACCCTGTACAGGGTTGCTATGAGTCGGAACCAACTCCATGGTACTTAACAACTCCTCAGACATAACCAAACACCTTCCAACATTGGTTTTGTGTGTTTGAGGGTGTAAGTCCATGGAAAACTGATAGTACACAAAAATCACGATGTGCATTTAGTGAAGTGAGCAGTGACTGGGAGCTTGTGTAGTGAATTGTTTATTATGTTTCTTCTAGCCGTAGTCTTTGTAACTCCCACCAAACAACTGCTGGGTCAAGTAAGGGGTGGGAGATTTTGTAATTATAAAAACTTGAAACTCTAGCATGGGTATAGAGCAAGTCCTCTCAGGAAGGGGAAATCTCACTACCATCAAAGGTGAAGAGCCAGGAGTGGAGCCCGTCCTTTGTCCCATGAGATGCCTGCGTGAGAACCTCCTCAACCCAAAGACAGAAAGCTGGGGCAATGGCGGGGTGGTGGAGAAACTGCGGCAGTCAAGAGCCAGAGCACAAGGCACAGTGGTGGGCTTCAAGGTGACTTTGGGCAGGAGGTTTGATCAGAGTGGGGGGCCTCAAGGCACTTGCAGGAGCTAGAGCGAGTGCCTTCAGACTGAGGTCATTATGGTGGAGTGGGGTGCCTTATAGGCATTTATTAGCGGCTCTAAGAGTTTTGTTAACATGACCGGGGCAGAGAGTGGCCTGCCGAGGAGAGGTTGTCCTGACTCTAAGAAGCATGTCCTGAGCATTTTCGGATCCTAACTTGAACCTGTTAACTACCCTAATCAGCCCTGTAACTGTGTTGTCTCTGAGTCCTGTGTGACCACTGCAATGCATTATGGAACCTAGCTGAGGGAGGAATGGTATGTTGTCATTTCGTGCAGGCTGGTATCAATAGCAGGGTTTGTCACAATAGCTCCAGACTCATGAAAGCATGAAGTTTTGTGTGAGAAAGGACGAAGGGACATGGTCAATAAAACCGCTGATTCTTCGGTTACTTTGCTGGTTGTTAACTGTTAACACTTGAAAGAAATGTCAGGTGTGTTAAGCCTGTGTAGAGGTTAAAGGAGCAACCAGAGTCCCACGCGGAACTGCGGAGAGGACAGGAGGCTTACATTTGAAGGAAAGACCTCAGAAAGAATAGATTCTGACATTTTGAATTTCAAGCAAACCGTCTGCCATTGAATGCCTGTGCCTATCAGAGAAAAGCCTCTCTGGGATTGAAAGTTCAAGGAAGCCAGTCAGTAGACTCAGGAGTGACCACCTGAGCCCACTGATGAGCGGGATTTGGGGAGAATGCAGAAGTGAAAGGACAGGTTAGCAAGAGGAAAGGCTGGCTGGCTGGTCTGAAGTTCCGGGATTTGTGGAGATGCCGGAACCTAGGAGCAGCTGGTACCCACAATTTGGCCTAGTGAGAGTGGCTAGGACTGAACCCAACAGAATGATGAAAAGACATGTTTGATATGTCAGCTGCATTTTGATGACTTTCTCTGGACTGCACTTTGCTTGCGGATGCAGATGCTCAAAGTTCCAATAGGAAGAGAAAATTCTTCAGCTCAAGAAAACATGCCTGTTTCCTCACAGTACCGGGTAGATAGGAATGGGCAGTTTTGAGACTGGATATCTAAAATGGGAAGAGAAGCAGTCGGCTTACAACTGAAATGACTGTAAATGGGTCAAGTAAATCCTTTATGTATGACAGGGTTAAGGTGCCAGCAGAGCCAGGGTGCCCTGTGTTTACTCACTTCTAGCCTTAGTCTTTGTAACTCCCACCACACGATACTTTCCTGATGAGTCTGCCATGATTCCACTGTGGATGTTTACAGTTCACTGTTAATTGTGAAAACTCCAAAATCTAGCATGGGTATAAAATGAGCCATCTTAGAAGCAGAAGGGGAGACCTCACTACCACCAACGAAGAGGAGCCAGGAGTGGGACACATTCTTTAGCCCCGGGATCCCCGCACACTGACCCTCCTGGACCCAGAGGCAGACTGCTGGGACACTGGAGGAGCGGCAGAGGGGCAGCCATAGCACGAGGCCTAACGGGGAGCTTCCCAGCCCGCGGAGCAGAGACCTGCCTGTGGGCATGGCTGAGGTGAGGCTGTCCCGACTCAATGGGCTGCACCGCGTGCATTTTCTGGTCCTAACATAACCTACAACTGTGAGTAGTGTGGCCACCGCAAGGCATTATGGAACCGAGTTAAGTAGAGTGTGGTAGGACTATTGGCTGCTGTTTTAATTTTTCCCTGCAGGTCTTAAAAGCTTATAGTCTGTCAAACAGCTACGGGTCTCAACTCGCTAGCACAAAATAGTAACAAGGTAACTAGCAGTACAGGGAATAAACAAGTCTTCACCAGGCACAACCTCATCCACTCTGAGCCCTGAACTACCACTGACTGTTCTGACCAGGGCAATAGTTGGTCCGGGAGAGAAAGGGGGAAAAAATAAAGAGAATGCAAATCTTTACATATAATATAAAGGATCATAAGATCAGTGCCCTACTCAAACCATCAAGTCAATTACTCAAAAGCAAAGATTTTTTTTAAAAAGCATTGTTAAGGAGACAGGGGAAAGGGAAACTAAAGTACTGGAAATGGAACAAACAGAACGCGAAGAGATTGCTGCCACGTTGTGATCAATGTAACTATCGCCACCAAAACGTGTGTGGTAACGGTCAAAGAGGAACCCAACTTGCTACGCACAAACTCCTCGATGTTTCCCTGTATTATATTGTTGTCTACATACACTGAAAACTCCAAAAGACAGTGTTCTCGATGATTAAACATGCTTAAAGTAGACAAGATGTTAAGTTTCAAAAAATAGAAAGTAGGAAATCAGTAAAAGAAAAAGGTATAAAAAGCTTACAGAGTTTAATGAAAACCAAACAGTTCCTCTGGTGTTGATTCCAAGCCATGTCCTCCCCAGTGTGTCAGAACTAGTCTCCATGGAGTTTTCAACAGCAGAGCTTTTCAAAGCAGATCGTCAGATCTTTCTTCCAAGGTGCCTCTGTTGTTGTTAAGTGCGGTCGAGTAGATTCCGACCCATAGCGACCCTATACAGGGTTTACAAGGAACGGCTGGTGAGTGTTCTTGAACCACCAACCTTGAAGTTCAAACAACTATGCAGTCTGGCGCATTAGCCCATGGCGCCATACCAGGGCTCCTGGTGCCCCTGGGTGGGTTTAAATCCCCCACATTTCCATTAGCCGTGGAACACTTAACCCTTTATGCTACCCTGGGGCCAGTTTAAAGGGCAAAGGGAATTCTTTCCAATAGGCCATAAATGGAAGGGCACACAGGGTCAGGTGGGCATGGTGACCAGCCATTAGGTACACAGGTGAGGAATGAAGTCATCTGGATGCTTCACAGACACAAATGCCCAGTATGCCAGTATGCAAGAGCACCACCATTAACAAGGGACTCCAGGGACGCCTGTCTTGTCCATTAGCTAGTGAAGAGGAGGTCATCTGACCATATGTAATTACAATTCTGGGTCCTCCACAAGGACAAGCACAGGACTGTGTTAGAGAGAGTGGAGAGTGGAAGAGGGGGAGAGTGGGAGGGGGGAAGTAAGAGGGAAAGGAGGAGAGGGAGAGGGAGAGGGAGAGTGCTGTTGCTGTGGTCTGGAGCGCAGAGAACCCAGTCCTGAGGAAATGACTTTCAGCTGGGTCACCTGCAAGATGCGTCATGTTAGCCATCAGAGTAACGGGAGAGCTCTAGGCAGCTGGAAGGGGGTAGGCTGCCACTCCACAAACCCAGGTCATGCACAACCGTAGGAGCTTCTGGGAGGGAACAGCTGACAAGGGCGCTGAGGCCAAACTCAGCAGGCTCACCGCTTGCCCACAACCCAACCCATCATCTCCTAGCATCCTGGGCCTTCCCTATGGAGCTAACGGACAGACATGAACTGAAGGTCGAGGGGCCCCTGAGGGCCGCTGGGTAAAGGAGGCCAGGGGAAGTGCTGCAAGAGAAGGCTGCGCAGAGCCACAATCCTGAGGGCTGTCATCTGCATCAACTCAAATCTCATGAGACAAGAGACTTCAGCAGACGCAGGGGCAGGGAAGGAAACGAGTTAGCTGTCACCAAGATGCTGGACAGACACTTAAGCCTGATAGAGCATTCATCCACACTCGGTCCCAAACCCCTACTGCTATTAGGATAAAGAGAACTGAAATTACACTGTCATCAAGAATGTGTATTATGTATGCTCTTCCTTATTGAAGAATTTTCCCAAGGGAAATAAAACACCCCCCCCAAAGTAAATGGCAATTAGGCTGAATTAAAGCAATTCGTACTGTGAACACAATGTCATTATCCTGGATTATACTGTAAACACCTCTCCTGGGAGTTTAATTCTCCTGCACACAAAAAAGCTTGCTACCTTGGCATCAAAGATCTGACTTTGACCATTGGGTTATACAACAACGTGTGAATTCTTCCTGCAGCTAGACCCACACTAAGGCCCAGAGAAGTTCAGTGCACTCGGCATGCTTGGGGTACCGGTTAAAATGCACATGCTGATTGATCCAGTTGGGGGGTGGGGGGGGTGGAAGTTGGTTCATATCAAGTACTCAGGAAGGTCTTTGAATCTAGCTGCGGGGGGAAAAAAAATACTAGAGACCTTGGAGAATGAGCAAAGGCAAGTCCATTCTGGGTTTACAAACAGAACTGCAGGTCACATAAACATGTCTTTCCCTGAATCACTTGAAAACCTTCGAGTCGGCATTTAAGTGTTTTACTGTCCGAAACGGAATAACGAGACACAATGTTTCAGAAAAGTACAATAGAAAAATATTGTTCACTGGTTTATTTTCCAAATGAGCAATAGGCTATTTACAATTAGGCAGATCTCCAATGATGTATATTAAAAATGGCAATCCTATCACTGTTTGAAATCTAAATGGAAAAAAAAATTAAGGCACATTTGATCTGTGAGTTTAAAACAAACTTTCTGGGGTAATGACAAATTCATTTTACTTTTGTCCCCCCAAAACATGTGAGCACCAGAATTGTCAAAGAACACACAATTATTTAGTATAACAGTAAGAAATGTAAAAATTGGGGGTGGGGGGAGTGGGCAGTTTTCAAAAAAGAAATCTTTGGAGATCAGTTTACTGCAAACCAAACATACTAACAGTGAGTCACACTCCTGACACACAGAAGTACTAGTAACTAACAAGTACTCCAGAACACAATGGGTATTAATAAATTAAAGGTACTTCCGAAATAAAGGAGAAAAGAAAACAGCGATTAAAGAATGAAATGAACCATCTCCACCAACGTAACAGACAGCATGAAGTGAACAAAACCAGAGACGTCTCTCCCCCCAATGCTTTCATCAGGGTATTCCATGGGTTTTGTTTTCTTAAAAGCGTACATCATTAGATTTATTACAATAACTCCTCTTTGCCATTCTAAATATTAATATTTTACCCTTTAAACAAGAAGGGCCAGGAAGAGAGAAAAATGGCAAATATTTCTTGAGATTTAAAACCAGGTCCATATAGGCCACTCAGATGAGGACAACAGCCATTGACCAGCACGTCTTCCCTCGCTTTCAAAACGACAGGACCACGGTGAGCAAGTTTCAGGGGGTAATCACCTTTGTTACGCCCTCCGGAAGAGGATGATAACAGCTGTTATCTATTAACTTACTTTACCACTAGAACCTAAAATGGCTTTTACAAAAATAAAAACGGTGGTGAAAGTAAAGATAGAAGAATCTGTACAATGTTAACAGTCACGACAGAACACTGAGCAGAGTTACAATGTTTCATTACAATAATACTTTGCAGGAATGTTGATGTTTCCGGCCATAGGATTGTAGCATGGGGTATGAGAAAGAAATGTGAAAAAAGTTTGTTCACCAGGTACATTTCAAGTCATAATCAAGCAGGTCTGCTAAAGTTCAGCAAGATGTGCTCAAAGGCAAACATTGATCACATTTTTGTTCAAAAAGCTTCATCTGAAAGAGTCCTTTGTAAGAAAAATCACTTGTAAAATATATCCTTGTGTGGACTTCAAAAACAGGTCATACAAAAAGTTTCTGAAAAATAAATTAGATAATTAAAATGTCTTTTTCCAGCAAAGCTGGACACTAGGCTGTCCTCACTGAGCCATTATTATTGCTTTTACTGTAACTTGGATCGTTTTTCTCTAGCCACAGTTCAGCCAACTGTTGTGAGGACCCGTATGTTGAGGCTTTGGACCCCAAGCACATTTTGTATTGCTTGGGATCAAGATTGGGATCACAAAAGACAGGATGGTGGACATGAACTACTCCTACTTCTTGGCTTCTGAAAGTTTTCAAACCTGCCTGCACTACTTTGTTAAAGAGGTCCACATCCTCGAGTCCCCAGCCCTGGATGGAAACATCAAAGCCACCCACTCGGACAAGGTCGCCCTTATAAATACAAGTAATGCCAAACCCATAGTTTCTCCAGAAGCCGGTTTTTTTAGTAAAGGCAAAATGGTTGTCACTGGGAACTTTCCCACTATAAACAATCTTTGGATCGTACTGGCTAAAGATGATTGGAAAGTAGATCTGTTGGCCCTGGACCGTGTTTGCTCGACATCGTTGCAGGAACTCCGTAGTAAATACGAGGTCAACATCACAAAAGAAGAGTAAAGATTCGTTATTAAACTGGGAAGACCCTACTTCCAGGGCTAGGGCTCTTGAAAATTCTCCAGACACAGGCAGAACCTGCATGTCAGCCTTCGGGTACTTCACGTGATAATCTCTCATCAGCTCCACTTGTTTGGCCTTGTCCGGGTTGGAGTCTGAATTGAAAAGCAGAATTACAAGCTTGACATTCTGATTGGGAATGAGACAGGTCTTTTCAAAGTTGCCCATGAATCTTGCAAACATATCAAAGCGTCCTGACAAAGGAATCAATATGTTTATCTTCTTATCTTTGGGCTCTTTGGGCTCAGTTTTTGATCCCGGGAGCTGAAATGGAACAAGCTTCTTCAGGGAGTTGGAGAGAAAGGACAAGGACCCAGACTCTTGGTTAATTCTGTTGGCCAACTCCTTTGCGTCCAGTTCTCCGTGCTCGACGAACTGGATCTTGCTGAAAGTCTGCTGCAGGTAGGCGTGCCTCCTCACTGGGACCGTCATCTTCTTCCCTTTGTGTTTCTTATACAGAAGCAGGAGGTCGAGGATGTACTCGGCCCCGTACATGGGGTTGACTCGGCGGTAGCCATACTGTATCTCCTTGAAGTCGATAATGCGGCCCCGGGTCTTCGCGTTGGCGTTGATCATTTCCATGACCTGCATGACAATGTCATCCAAGGCTGCTTTCTGGACAGAGTCCATTCCTCTTCGAGGGGGCTGACCATCTGCAGCTGAATACAAGTATTTTCCAGTAAGAAACTCCCATTCCAAGATCTCCTCTCGCTGGCGGGGCTGGAACCTCATAAACGACGGAGGAATCCCCAGCTGGAGGTCTTCTTTGTGAATCTCGGTGTTGCTGTACTTGCTCATCAGGACAATCTCTCGGTGGAGCTGTATCGTGCGATGGCGGAGCGCAGCGATTTTGCGGCTGAGCATGTAGCTGTGCAGTCTGTACTGGTAGGGTGGGTTTTTGTTGGGGTGCAATGTGATGGCCCGGTGAATTTTACTGTTATGGAGATCTCTGATGTAACCCTTTTTGTTCTGTTCATAATTCTCATAAAAAAGCTGCTGCATCTGTTAAAATAAAAAGATTACTGTTTTAGTATTGTGTGACTTAATGTTCTACTCTTATATTTTCTTATATGCCTGCATGCAAATTCTAAATTTTAGAAATCTTTCTAAGTGATCCACAGCACACAAAAGCCTCATCAACAGCAGTCCAATGAGATGAGAAGATCTGTAGATATAATCTGCTTAAAGAAACAAGACCTTAACAATAGCCTGAGTTGACCAGTATCAATCTGCAGGCAAAACGGAACTATGAAATGGTGTTCTGATAAAGAAAGCTAGTAACTAGAGCTCACAGTGTATACATTATGTAAGCAAACCTACAGCAGCGCATTCCTACGCCACCCCATCCCTCAGCACAAGTCTGTGAGGGTGTCACCAGTGGGGAACGTCAGTCTGTCCAGAATAACAGACCCTGCAGGGGTCCTGCCACAAAGATAAACTGCACCTCCACAGAACCAAAAGGAGACCTCCAGGAGTGAGGCCAGAGCGCTCCCCTAGAAGCTTCAGAAATGGAAAACCAGTCATCAGCAGCCCCATGATGCCTACGGCTTCCAGGGCCCAACTGCAGACCACATGCCTCCACGCAGCAGGCTGGGTCCAGGGTACTGGGCACTGTACATCCAGCATTAGCACAGAGCTGGGCGGGAAGGATTCTAAAAAGCTCTACTGAACTCGGGGCTGGGGACCGCAGGGGTTCCACCACCCAAAACGGAGCCAGTGTGCCTTCAGATTAGGATGCTAAACTCCTCAGGATACCTGAGCAATGGAAATGATGTTAAGTTTATGAAGCCTTTTCAAATGGCTAATACAACTTTATGAAAAACATTTAATAAAAATAACATGTGAGGTAGGAATCTGAAAACTTAGGAGGCCTGGTGGCGGACGTAGTGGTGAAGCACTCAGGCAGTTTGAGCCCTGTGGGGGCGGGTCTACACTGTCCTATAGGGTTCCTTTGAATTGAATCAGCTAGGCAACCATGAGCTTGGGTTTTTCTGATCTGTTAAATTAGTACTGTTTCTGTGATTTGTGGGTTATGTTCTTGTTAAATACTAACTTTGCTAAGAGTCACATGGTTTTGGATTAATTTGTCTTTGGACATCCTTCTTTCTGAGCCCTTTGTAATAACCATTTTAACAGAAAATAAAGAGGCTTAAGCATTTTAAGTTCCACTTTCTTTTTCTCTACAATACCATACACCACCAACTAACAGAAAAAAAAAAAGGGGGGGGGTAAAAAGGAAGAAAACACTCCCCAAGAATGGCTGGAAAGCAAAATGAGAGGGCAGCACCTCACGCCCCCCAAGGCTGTGTGCCCACTGGTGAACTTTATTTCCCATGGATCCAACAAGGCTGTCCTTCTGAGAAAGCTCAACCCCTGGAGGGTCTGTCTGTAGATTAGCAATGAGAATTATTCTCAATCTGGAACTTTCTTCCCTGCCAAACTACTCATCAAGTGAGAAGAAGGAGGTATTTTCAGATATTCAAGGACTCAAACTTCTCTTGCATTCATTCCTGCCCAGGAAGCTATGGAATGGTACGGCCCTCTGAAATGAGGGACTACCTCTGAAAAGAAGATGACACAGGATACTGGAAGCGGGGGCTCCAACACAGATGAGTCTCAGAAGATGAGATTTGCAACAAACTGAGGGAGCTAACCACAGAAGGAGCAATGGCTCAGCAGGGACCTGATGAATCAGGAAGGTGAAGTCAGAGTACACTAAAAAATACTAGAAGATTCCAGTGCCAACAAAACAGTGGTGAGGACTAATCACATGATACACAGAAAGCAGCTCACAGGAACAAGCAAGCCTCGGTTCCCCTTTGACCAGGGCGTATTTTAAACGTAAAAATCAGTACAACATTTTAAGAAAAACATATGCCCCTTCAGACAAACGATGTGGTTGTCATGTGCTCTTACTCCCTAGAAGCCCAGATATGAAGCAACAGTGCACAACACAGAGCACACGGGAGAGTGCATCCGTGCAACACACCACGCAAGTCTCGTGACTTTTCCAGCCTTACTCAGTAGTCCAGAGATGTTACTTTTGATCAAATTTGCCTAATAAAGGTTAAGAAGCCATGCAGTCCTAGCATGGCACTATCGGCAAGAACCGGGCCACAGGGTCAGTTTGAACCGGAAAGCCTATACAGGGTCTCTCCAAGTCTGAACCCACACCTAACAACAACACGTCCACATCACAGGTGGAGTTGGACAGCACCCCAGGAACTGGAAAATCAACAACTCAAACTGTTTGTTCTGGGGCAGTTCACAGCTGGGTCTTAGAGTGGTCGAGTTCCTTGTAGCCAGTCTGCACCCAGGCACATCTCACCAAAGAGGGCTGCAGTGACCAGCCCCCAAGTGAAGGCATGCAGTGCCCCAGCCCTGTGGGGTCCCTGGGTGGCCCGTTGGACCCATCTCCGAGTCAGAAATCAGATGAGACCCCTCTGCACCAGGTGCTTTCATCCCCCCTGTGGGAAATGTAAATGGTCTAAGTCGGTGGCCACCGGCTGGACAGAAAGTGTGAGGCTGGGGGACACCAGCCTCGCCCACGTGAGCGGCCTCTCTGGCCCAGGCTGCAGACCCTGGCATGGGTTGTTTCCGGGATGGAAAAAAGATTTCTTCTTACATTGGCGTAACGGTCTGCAGAGCAGAGAAGGAATCGAGGTGGGAGAGGAACGGCTTTAGAAACTCAAGGGTAGTAGGCTGGTGATGATGGTCTGCTGCTCAGAACTGAACTTTGCTTCAATAGGCACCAAGACAAAGACTTAACACTAAATTCAATGGACATGAAAGAAAATGGGAATTAGCGAAAATAACGTATAAGGAGTTACACAGTATAAAAACTATACAGTACATCCAACTTGCAAAAATTATGAGACGAGAGTGCATGTTTTCCTCTTGGCTGTCAGAACCCCACAAACCAAGGGAAGGGGAACTCCGGTGGGAGCTTTATGATGAGATGGTTTTCTGTGCATGACTAATTCCTTCTTCCATACCTGCGAGGGCACCATGTCCCTATTTTCAGAAATGTATTTCTCAATGCATTTTAGAGGCTGTCTCTGGCCATCGTTAATTTCAGTGACTGAAGTCTAGGCATATTTTATTGGAAAAACAATGCTCAAGGCATAAATATGTTGAAAAGAAAATTATCAAGTAACAAGCTTTTGGAAGACTTAAAACTTTGGAACCATTACAGACTGAGAATTTTTGTTTTAGGGACCTTCTGGCTAAATGCCAAAAGTTTGACTGAAAGAAATATTGTGCTATATTCATGTTGTTTACAAATGAAGAGGAAAGTTGTTACAAGGCAAAATTCTATGTGTGTATATGCCGAGGAGAAGGAACACTGGCAAAGTCAACTTGGGGGGCGGGGGGAAAGCCAAGGATTAACCCAAACGAAATAATACTGCTACAATACTGAAGAAACAGTTGTAAATTTTTTATACAAAGAAGCTACCCATAGACTGACTGACCTGTGATCATTTTAAGAAAAATCTAAATAAATGCCGGTGAAGTTTAGCTCCCATTCTAAATAATGTGAGGCACATACAGTGGCTTCAATCATAGGTGGTGTTGTTGTTAAGTGCCATCGAGTCGATTCCGACCCACAGTGACCCTGTATAGGGTTTCTGAGGAGCAGCTGGTGAGGTTGACCTTGCAGTTCAAACAGCTTTGCAGTCTGGTGCATGAACCCACAGGGCCACATCAGGACTCCTCAATGGCAGGTAAGGACGTGCAATTTCACATGGAGGACAGTATACCTCCACATTAAGGGTATTTATGGTGACACCGAGACCCTGCCAAATGTAATCCAAGTGAAATCTTTTAGTCAATTAGCATACTTAGTTGTAGATTGATGTCAAAAGGTAGGGAGCTGTCTTCTTTCTACACTCAATACAGTGGGTGGCAGAGGAAGAAATCAAATATAAACAGACTCTAGGTTTCAAGGGGGGAGTTGTTGTTTTTGACAGAACTATATTACAATTCCCCTTCCAAATTAAGAATGGGGAATATAAAGTAAAATTCAAAGCAAAACTTCAGTTTACTAGTAAGGACAGGTTTGGGGAAAATCGGGATGACGTGAAGGCCTCTGACCCTGCTCCTCACACTCCGCCCTCAGCCACCCTGCCTCAGTCTCTAGAGTCCAGCTAGGGCTAGTCTTCCAGCTCTGACCAGCACGATCCCTGGCTGAGTGCAAGTGAGCCATCCTTCTACAGCACATTTAGCGATCACAGGCTGCCTTTCAGACACCTGTGTTTGATGGTGGAGTGCCTTGTACAGGTCTCCTCAGATGATCTATTTTGATAACTTTCCCGTTTCTCTGCTGTGTGGTACTGGAGGGCAATGCACTGAACCGTAATGTTGGTTTGAACCACAAGGTCAGCAGTTCAAACTCACCAGGCTGGAAACCCTACACAGGGTCGCTATGAATCGGAACTGACTTGACTGCACTTAACAACCTAAAAGATGTCTGAGTGCACTGAAGAAGGTGAAATGAAACAGAACCGTTTTGTTGCTAGGCAGTTCTCTGAGAAACGGTTGCATCATTAAGCTGAGCACCTATTATCTTCATCCCGTCACTCCCCCCACCCTCACCCCAGCCTCCTTCCTATTATGGTAACTCAGTGCTCCCCTGAACAGACCTCAGAAAGCAGACAAAAACACACTCGTATCAACTACATCAATGCATTTGTTTGGATTCAACAGGGTTGAAGTTCTGAAACCCTTAAGAGGTATAATTATTTGGCTAAAGTATCTAGCAATTTCTTGGTAATAGAAATAGAACTACTGTTTCTCTGGAAGTTTTGAGTGAAGTTCTGGTGCTGTAGGATAAGCACTGGACTGCTAACTGCAAAGTCGGCAGTTCAACCCCACCAGTCAACTCCTCAGAAAACCTATACAGTGTCACTGTGAGTCAGAAGCACGAATAACAGCAGGCCTAGAGTATAACAACGTAAAGACGGAAGGTTAAAAAAAGACTGTACACAGGAATTTCTTGCTTTTGAGCTGTTAAACTGTAAGTCCTTGGACAAGTCACTTAATAAATTCACTGGATCTCCAGTTTCTCATTTATAAAATGACTGTTTGTATTAGAGGTTCCTTCAAGGTAAACTATTTAATGTCTTACTTTTAGAACTCGGAAGTCGTGAACCGGTATGATTGTAAGCACCCACTCCTTAGGTGGTTGGACTGCAGGGTTGTACCTTCACTGAGTAAAACGGTATTCACAGCCTCGAGTGGTAGTAACACAGTCTTATTATTTCTACTCTATAAATCAAACCTCCAATTCTGCTACAAAATAGTGAAGAAAAGCATGTAAGATTCACGACAACTCATTTTAGGAACTCCAGAGGGAGCAAATGTGCAGTAACTTTTTCATGATGAAGAACATGCCAAGTAGCAGCAAGTTTAGGTTTTAAGAGGATTTATGGGTGTACCAGAATGATAACAGGAATGGGAAAAAGTACAGGTCAAAGCCTTGGAATGGGAGACTCAAAGGCAGTGTAGTGATCCCTTTCAGGAGGCTAATGCAGGAGACCCGATTCTTGCCAGGATGTGGTCACCACGTTGAGCTGGACACTGCTGGTGTTGTGAGATGCGTGTGCTGCCTTTGTATCTAACAGGGCAATCGTGTTTCTGGCAGTGTGTTGCCTCATAACTTTTCCCATTTTGGTTCACCCACTTTTTACAAATTCAGGTCTGCTCCAATTTTACCTCCTCAGCCAGGATTGAACCAGGAAGAACCAGTTAGAAGCCTGATTAATAACTGATAACTTGGACCATTACTTAGAATAATATCAAATGGAATGCTAAAATTAGAAGTGCCGAAGAAAACACAAGTAAATGGCTATTTTACTAACCTTTGCTAAATAAAAACTCACTGATGAAAAATTTAAAGAGGATTACAATAGCACTGACGGTTTAATTTCATTTTCAATGTCCATCAAATAGCTTTTATTTGTTGTTCTAAATGTACCCTTCATTGTCGCTGACTTCTTACCAAGAGATGTTTCAGAATTCTGATTCATTCTATATTCCATCCGACAGGGGTGAATACCAAGGTCACACCATTCCCAGGAACTTCTAGGCCAGCTGGAAACAACCATCAACTTATCCCCACATTTAATCTTCAGTTAACACACACCATATCCGGATTTCATTAGCAACTGTTCCTTCTGTCTCTGCAAGGAAGGCCAGCTCCTCCTTAAGCCTCAGTTCTTACCATTAACTCTTCGCTGTTTACATTCACTGCCTTCATTTAAGATACATTTCAGTCACACCAACAGATTGCCACTGCTCTTGATGACAGCCATTTCAACTTCTGATTTAAGAAGTACTCATTTCAGATTCTCTTTCCTTAGCCTTTTTGTCCTGAAAACTGGTTAAAAGATAATACAGGCTATCTGAATGTCATGAGGAAGCCTGGGTGGTACAAGGGATTAACTGTGCTAAACTGCTAACTGGAGGGCAATGTGAGTCCACCCAGAGAGGCCTTGGAGAAAAGATCTGACAATCGACTTCTGTATCATCGGAAGCCTAGGGAGCACAATTCTCCTCGGACACACGGGGTCAGCACAGGTACCAGTCCACTTCACAATACCTGCATGTTCTGACAAACACCAGGAGGCTGTAACTAGAACTGGCAGCTTCAACAGCCTGTCACAGGGCTTTAAATATTTAAATGAACATTCTCTGTCTAGCTAATTTACTGTCCGAAGTAAAGCCTTGAGTTGTAAAGGGGGATTTGCTAGTAAATAGGCCAACAGCTCCTCAGTAAGAACTGGATTGTCACAGGCTGTCAGGACACAGGGCTCTAGGGAAACCCTGTATGTCAGCAGCATTTCTGCTGCAGTGTGCTGTCGATCCACAGCCACCCTGTTTAAGGTTTCTGAAAGCAGCTGCTGGGTTTGAACTGTTGGCCTTGCAGTTACCAGTCCAGTGCTTACTCTACAGCGCCCCACCAGGGCTTACAGGTCAGTCGGAAGGCTCTCCTAATCTGTTTTCATACAGTTCACTTCCAGGATTAGGCACTTTGTACTGTAAAGACTCCATTCAAAAAAGAAAAACTTGTCATGGGGATTATATGGAAATTCTAGTCGTAAAAGATGCGAACTATACTTGTATGAAAGTCTCTTGACAAGTTAGTGTCAAATTCTGAAATCTAAACATGCTTTGTATGTGTAGTCAATTTCATTTTTTCTAAGAAAATGAGAAATAAAGCTTGGTGGTGTTGTTAAGTGTTGTCGAGTCAATTCCGACCCATAGCGACCCTGTACAGGGTTTCAAAGGCTGTAAATCTTTATGGGAGCAGAAAGCCTCATCTTTCTCCCCCGGAGCAGCTGGTAGTTTCAAACTGCTGACCTTGAGGTTAGCAGCTCAACTCGGAACCACTACACTACCAGAGCTCCTTGAAACAAAGCTTAACAAAGTTAAAAACTGTACACAATCATGTTAGACTCCTATAGCAAACAGTGAAGTGGTAAGTTGACATCAATAGACTTTGCAAGTGAACATTGTATCATTTGAATGATCAATAGCCACGATGTAAATAGTGAGCCCTTACCTGAGTCACATGATTTCTATCTGAAATCCAATCTCTGCTCTTTACTAATGACCAGACCTTGGGAAGGTACTCAAGTTCTCCAGGGAGTACCTTCTATTCCTCAGATACAGAAGTAAACATGGGAGGCATTTTTTCAAAAGCCTAGTCTTCTACAAATATGGCACCAAATATTTACTGAATGGCGCTGTGGGTTAATGTGCTGCACTGCAAGGTTGGATTGAACCACAAGGTCACGGTCCAAGCTCACCAGCTGCTCCTTGAAATCCCTACAAAGGGTCACAGTGAGTCAGAACCAACTGAACAACACTTATCAACAACTCACATGTAAAATACCATTATCAGGCAGAGGAGAATAAAGGACATATGCTAAAAAAAAAAAACGGAAAAGGCAAACCCTCCATACAACAGTAAGTGACAGCATTTCCAGCCCTGCCTGGGCTTCTGGGGAGGACCCCTGTAAGGGCTATTCCTCTAAAGGTGTGCAGTTAGTGCCTGTGGCTTCCCCAGGGTCCCAAGGCCCACATGCTACTGCCTTCCCTGTCTGCTCCTGTGGACTCTTCACTCCCCTCTCACAGGGCTCTTTCCTGCTGTTTGTTGTTGTTGTTAAGTGCTGTTGAGTCGATCCTGACTCACAGTGACCCTTGTACAGGGCTTCCGAGGAGTAGCCGGTGGGTTGGAACCATCAACCTTGTGGGTCACAGCCCAGTGCTGATCCTTCAGTGCCACACCAACAGTCCTTTCCTAGCTCCAGTCAATTAGGGAACCATATACTTGGCCAGAAAAATCACCACATGACAACAAATTAAAGCTCTAGTTAGGGAATCCAGCCTAGAGGAGGCCTAGTGGCACCACGGGTTAAGTGTTGGGCTGTTAACCAAAAGATCAACGGTTCCAGCCCACTGGAGAAAGCTGTGGCCATCTGCTCCCATAAAGATCTACAACGTTGGGAACCCTATAGAGCAGTTCAGGTCTGTCCTATAGGGTCCGTGTGAGCCGGAATCCACACAGCGGCAGGGGTTTGGTTTTGACGGTTTTAGCATAGGGAATCACAAAAACAAACTGACGAAAGACAAACTAATAAAATGTAACTGAAATCAGTGTGAGTGTGAGGCAGAGGAGAGAGGTGAGCCAGGCTGGGGACCCACGGAGGACAAGTCCAGTCCTGTCAGATCATAAATCTGTTGGTCAAATTAAACTAAAAATTAATTTCCTAAGTTTTGTTTTTTTTAAAAGGTCTACAATGAACTTGTTGTCGAATCTCCTTCTATATAAAGCTGTTTTATTTTACAGGATTTAAATGACACACGTCATCTGTCCTAGTGGGTTGGTTTGCCTGTTGCGGTGATGTTGGAAACCAGCGGAGTCACCGTGGTAACTCAGTTCCAACAGACGATCCAGTCTAAGATCAGACTAGGGAGAAGGAACACGTGGTCTAGTTCTGACGGATTAGCACCTGAAAACTTGTAAAGAGCAGCTGAACCTTGTCTGGTACACTGTCCAAAGATGAGTCTCTGTTTGGAAGGCATTCAAAATACTACTAGGAAGAGTTGCCTCCTCAAAGTAACCTCAACCCTAATGCTGTGGCTGCAGTAAACTCTTCCTGGACCTTCATGTGGTGATGTACCATGACTCGAAATGAAAAGAACCAGCTGCAAGCATCCATTAATAATCAGAACGTGGAATGAACCAAGTACGACTCTAGGGAAACTGGAAGTTGTAAAAAGTGAAATGTAATACAAAAAGATCAATGTTTTAGGTATTAGTTACTTGAAAAGGACATTCTGAATCAAACAGTGATATGGTTTACTATGCCAGAAATGACAAATCCGGAAGAAATGTCACATTCATACTCAAAAAGAACATTTTAAGACTTATCTTAAAAACCATCCTGTGACAGGACACATCTATACTCCTACAAGAAAGACCAGTTAATATCCCTGTTATTGAAATTTACACAGCAACCACCGAAGTCAATGATGATGAAATTAATGAATTCTGCCAACTTCTTCATGCTGAAATTGATCAAACATGCAATCAAGAGCACTGATCATTGCTGATGATTGGAATGTGAAATCTGGCAACAGAAAGTAAGGATACATGGTTAGAAAATCTGACCTGGGTAAGAGAAGTGACACCGGAGAGAGTCTGACAGAATTTTGCAAGACCAATGACTTATTCATTGCAAATACCTGTTTTCAATAACACAAACTGACTACATAAGTGGATGGAATGCACAAGATTCAAACTGACTACATCTGCGGGAAGAAACAATGGAGAAATTCAGTATCTTCAGCCAAAACAAGGCCTGGAGCCAACTGTGGAACAGGCCATCAGATGCTCATTTTAAGTTCAGGTTGAATCTGAAGAAAATTAAAACAAATCCACAAAAGCCAAAATATGATCTTGAGAATATCCACCCGAATTTAGAGACCACCCTAAGAAAAGATCTGATGTGCTGAAACAATGACCACAGACTAGAAGAACTGTGGGATGACATAAATAAAGTCACTAAAAGAAAGTAAAGTAAGAAGGACCGAAATGAAAAGTCAGAAGACACTGAAATTTGCTCTTGAATGTAGAATACCTAAAGTGAAGGGAATGGAGCTCTGGTAGTGTAGTGGTTATGAATCAGGCTGCGAACCTCAAGGTCAGCAGTTCGAAACTACCAGCGGCTCCACGGGAGAAAGATGAGGCTTTTCTGCTCCCATAAAGATTTACAGCCTCAGAAACCCTGTACAGGGTCACTATGAGTCAGAACCAACTCCATGACACATACCAACAACAACAAAGTGAAGGGAGGAAATGATGAAGTAAAAGAGCTGATGAAGAAATTTTCAGGACAGCTTGAGAAGAAAGTATTATAATGAAATATGCAAAGACCTGGCATTAAAATAAAACAAAAGGATGAACAGGTTTAGCGTTTTTCAAGCTGGAAGGACTGAAGGAAAATTTCAATCCGTGACTTGTAATATTGAAGGATTCTATGGGCAAAATGGAGGCCTGTGTTGCCTGAGACCTCTGGCAAGTGTTAAAGAGCAAAGATGTCACTTTGAGGACAAAGGTGCACCTTACCCACGCTGTGATATTTTCAATCACCTCATATGTATGTGAAAGTCAGACAATAAATAAGGAAGTGAAGAATTCATGTGTTTGAATTGTGGTTTTACAGAAGAATCTGAAAAGTACCACAGACTGCCCGAAGAAAAATAAATTAGCCAGAGTCCTCTTTAGAAACAAGGATGGGAGACTTTATCTCAGATATTTGGACATATAGTCAGGAGGGACCAGTCCCTGAAAAACGGTATCATGTTTGGTAAAGTGCAAGGTCAGCGAAAAAGAGGAAGCCTCTTAACGAGGTGGGTTAAAAAGTGGTTACAACTCTGGGCTCAAATATCACAACTGTGAGGAGGGCGCAGAGTGAGCAGTTTGTGGTGGCTGTTGTGCACTGGATCGCTCTGACCTAGAGCCGACTTGAAGGCACCTAACGACATTTTGACTGACAGCATTCTTCAAGTAGTATCTTACTTCAAAATCAACTCCTGGAGATCCAAATAGTGTTAATATGATTAAGGTCTAAGAGTGTGGACTAAAGGACTCGTTCACATGTACGCTCCGGCCCAAAGCCTATCCACCCAGGTTTCCTAAGAACAGCACGGACTTTAGAAAGCCACATGCACGGCACGATTTTATCCCGTGCACATAAATCAGGGCTGCCCATATTTTGTACAGGAGGAATGGTTACAGGAGTCCTGGGTTTTGAGTACTATGTGGATTACACATGTGTCATCATCTCTGATCAGTGTAGCATGAGGAGAAACTCAGTACTCACAATGACCACACAAAGATATGGGTTTTCAAACATTTTCTTTCACCAAAGATCTTAAGAAAAGCTGTGGTGGGAATGGGGGGTTAGGGGTATATGTGTGGACTCTGAAAGCTTTAAATTCTATAGTCTCACAATTTTCCAGAAGTCATACCAATAAACTTTCCCAAACATAGGCAAAGTACAAGGGGAACAAAAAAGTTCTCAAATTATCTGTGTTAAAGTAGATTTTAGAAGAAATAATGGACTCTTTTTCTCTCACTTGTTATTTATGATCAATTCATTAATTTTTTCATCCAACCACCCCATCTGTGCATTTTCTATCTTATTCAAAACAGAAGCTTTAGAGGAATATATAAAATATAATCCCACACCAAACCCACTGCCACAGAGCCAATTCCAACTCAAAGAAACGCTAGACGCTAACGCTCAAATCCTTTGTGAAAAGAGGTACATGGAAAGAAAATGTACGTTAGTTTGCAGTGACTGTGACTTTCTTTTGTTCTTTTAAGACAGAGCTAAACTCAAAGTCCACGTAGAGAAAGGAAAGAAGGGAAATCTTTTTTGAGCATTTGACCGTCTACTATAAGATGCCATGCTTCTCTGTCTCTCTCTCCACACACACACACAAAATCATTTAATTCACACAACTGTAAACTCCTTGAGGGCAAATCCCATTTTATTCTCAGTGCCTGTTTATAAAAGTTATGCCTGATAATGAACCGATATTATTTCTCCCACTTTCAGATGAAGATAGTAAGTCAGATTGATCATAGGTAATAAAGCGGCTCTGGCCAATGTTTTAAAAACATTACAAGGAGCCAGGGTACCACAATGGTCATCCACTGGACTGTTAACTTCAAGGTCAGCAGTTGGAACACACCAGCAGCTCCAAAGGAGAAGATGATGCTTTCTGCTCCTGCAAAGATTTCCAGCCTCGGAAATCAACTCGATGGCACAGAACCACCACCAACTTGTTTAACCAGGACGAAAGAGAAGCACCGCTCTGAACAAACAGAAGAGCGAACACCCTAGAAGAGATCCTCCTCATATTCCTAGGTGGCTTGCCAGGACTGGTAAACAAACCAGTCAAAGGCGAAAGATACAAACTGTCAACAACTTCTGTACCCTTCTCCAATTCCCAACAGACTAGCAACAGAGCTAAGAGAACAGGACTTCAAAATACAGACAACTGATTCAATCGGATAGGTGCAAGAGGAAGAGCATCCTTTAAAAGGACCAACTACAAGTCCTCAGAAGCCACACTCCCCATTATCCATCTCTTGCTCCCTCTAGTTTTATGTTCCTTCAAAAGTATCATGTATTATTTCCATGGTCTCGAAATGCAGAGCCCAGCACATATAAGATTCATGTAGTCTGTGGGAGAGGCAGCCAGCAGAGCCATGGCCTGTCCAGCCTGAATCAGAGACCCCAGCTCCTCACTGTGCAGCCTGTGAAGCCCACTGCCAAGCTGGACACTCTGCCAGTCTCCCACAGGCCCCTAGGAAGACTCGAGGCCAGTCAGCAGGACACAGTGTCATGTCCTCATGCACTGTGTGCATTTTAATGGCATAAGTAAGAAGACGTAAAAGCTAAAAAACAACTGGCCACAACATTCTGGCCATACTTCTTCCAACATTCTTCGCCAACACCACAATCCAAATGCATCAATTCCTCTCCTGTCTTCCTTATTCAGTGTCCACCTTTTTCATGTTTAGGAGGCAACTGAAAATACCATGGGGCGTGGGTCAGATACACATCAGTTCTCAAAGTGACATCTCTGTTCTTTCACCTTGAAAGTAGTATCTATATGAAATACGTGAATATACTGACCAAGGATAAGAAAGAAATGGGGATTACATCAATGTAAGTGGTTGAACTAGTCTTGTCTTGAACCTTGTCCTTCTGTTTCCTTTTAGTTTATAGGATGAGGGGGCTTCAAAAAGTTTGTGGGAAAAAATTCTATTTTTTCTAGGAACTTTTTGAAGCTCCTTCATATTTGTGGCACACGTGTAAATGTTCATAATCAAACAAAAGTTACCCATTTTATCTCTGTTGTTAAGTACCGTCGAGTCGATTCTGACCCATAGTGACCCTGTGTAGGGTTTCCAAGGAGCAGCTGGTGAGCTTGAAACACCAACCTTGCAGTTCAAACGGCTTTGCAGTCTGACACATTAACCCACAGCACCACACCAGGACTCCTTATTTTATCTTTTGTTGCTGTTGTTATTAAGTGCCATCGAGTCGGTTCTGACCCATAGCGACCCTGTATAGGGTTTCCAAGGAGCAACTGGAGAGCTTGAACTGCCAACCTTGCAGTTCAAACGGCTTTGCAGTCTGGCGCATTAACCCACAGCGCCACACCAGGACCTTATATAGGGTTTCTGAGGAGCGGCTGGTGAGCTTGAACGGCCAACCTTGCAGTTCAAACAGCTTTGCGGTCTGGCGCATTAACCCACAGCGTCACACCAGGACCTTACATAGGGTTTCTGAGGAGCGGCTGGTGAGCTTGAACCGCCAACCTTGCAGTTCAAACGGCTTTGCAGTCTGGTGCATTAACCCACAGTGCCACACCAGGACTCCTATTTTATCTTTGTTGTTGTTGTTGTTATGTGCCGTGGAGTCGGTTCCGACTCATAGCGACCCTGCACAGGAGTTCTTAATTGTGGGTGCAGTGGTTAGGCACTTGGCTGCTAACCCAAAGTCAGCAGTTCAAATTCACTAGCAGTCTCTCGTACTTTAGACATTTTGTCAGGAAGGAGCAGTCCCTGAGTTGGTAAAAAATGGAGGAGGGTCAACAAAAAATTCCTAAGACCCACCCCCTCCACAAGAGATAGATTGGCACCGTTGCAACAATAATGGACCTAAGGCTAACAACAACGTTGCGGACCATACAGGGTTTCCAAGGAGCAGTTGGTGGGTTTGAACTGTGGACCTTGTGGTTCATAGTACAGTGCTGATCCTACGGCAGCGCCACACCAGGAATCCATTAGATAAACTATACACATACCAAGATCCATACAAATAAGCAATTAGCCCCATGGGGCATTAAAAGCCACAATTTAAATGTGACTGCTCTGGTTTATTTTCAAATGTTAGTTGGCTTTGAAATATGCTACCCTGGGCCAAAGTGACCTGAGTTCAATCCACCAGGGGCTAAAGGCATAACCCTAGAATCAAAGGAGCTCAGCACTTCTGATTTCACTTGTCTTATTTCATCTTCTCACAAGTATGTACCTATGCAAATACACAAGATCACAAAGCTTGTTTTATTTCTTCTCAAACAAGGGAATAGTATCCAACTTGAGATTTTGCTCTCAGATGCCTGATAAATTTGACTGAAAGCCCATTAATGATCTCTTTTTTAAAGATCAGGTTAAGTTTTGGTAACTAATCATACACTTATATGTCCCCCAAATAGGAATCTGACCACCATGTTTTTCCAAGCTCTGTATTTCTGTCAGGGATAAACGTGCTAACCGAAATTTTTCTCTGGATTGATTTGCTAGTTTCATACTGTATTTTGAGAATATTCCCAAACTGTCATATCATACTGTTACAGCCAGAATAATTTTCAGGTGAAAAAAGTTAGGTATCTAAGGATAACCTGTATTATGGTACTTATATAATGCTAAATTATAAGAGCATTGCACAACACAGAAAATATAAATCCTCAAACTATTTTACTATATATTTTACTATATTAATGACCAATTCCTAACAGGCAATCATTGTTACCAAAGGGAGATCTTGTCAGAAGCCTATTCAGATCTCAAACTAGGAGCTTTTTTATTCTATTTTAAGTTTTTATTGTGAACTGAGTGATAGTTTACATGAGAGAACATTGGTTTTACACTCATCCTATCGTATTTCATTTCACTGCAATGATTACAGTCTCCTCCGTGCATCATCAAAGTAGGAGCTTTTCAACCTAAAAGTCAATTAAATCATACTATGCAATTATATTCTTTAAGCATGTGACACCACAATTTCCAAATATAACATACAAATAAATGTCTTGCACTTTACACCTGAGAAACAAACCCAAATCACAAAAAAGAGGGAAGGGAAGATCGCTCAGGATTCACAGCAGTGTGTTTTGGAGGGAGTGTGGCCTAGACCGGGCTCGCCATGTAATGGCTGCCCAACCTCTCACCGAGTACCGGGTAGGTGTCACCACCACAGGGTCCAGTCCTCCCCAATGGGTGCTGCCCTACAGACAGGTACTTGTCCGCCTCCAGTGGTTGTAGCCTAGGCGCTGTGGTCCCGCAACTGAGGCCAGCAGCCCAGGAGACGGAGAACATGGACTCCAATGTACCATGATCTACCTCATAGTCACCTGCCACCCAGATGCCCCAACCTGGACTGATTCTAATGGTGAATCTCTTCTGCCCCCTTAGGAAGATACAGGGGGACAGACAGCACTGTAGCCTTTTGGTAATTCATACAAGCTATAAAATGAATGGACAGTGAAATGCAGATAGGCACAGGAGGGAGCAGGACAACTGTTGTTATAAGGAGGGCAACACTCTCATTGAGATGAAACAAAGTCTATGATTTGTTAAATGTAAGATGGATGATCTTGTCTGTTAAGTCTTCATTCAATTTACAAAATATTTTTTTAAAAATTTTGACTACTATATTGAAACACATGAGCTAATAATAAACAGTATTATTTAAATGTGACATTTCAGAATCACATCTCACAAAAAATGTAGCAGCAACTATTATTTTCTATGCATATTTCATGTAATTTCATGTCAACTCGAGGTATTGTAAATGAGCTCCAAGGAACAAGGTAACTAGACAAGGATACTGTTAGTAACACCAAGGCCAAGATGGAAAATGCTCGTATTTGAAGATCCAGAGCAGAAACCGACAAATTATGTGCACAGGCCACAATGAGTCTCTACTGTTACTATAGCAGTCCGACTGGTACACAGCTTTGCTCCCGTTTCTGCACTGCCCACGACTGCTTCTGCACTATGCTGGCCTAATTAAGTAGGTGGGACAAAGATTCTGTGGCCCACAAAGTCTACATTATTTTCTATCTGGCCTTTAACAAATAAGTCTGTTGATCTTATTGTTAAAGTGACCTCTCAATATCACTCCATGCTAACTGGATGCAAACAAGTCTCACTCAGACTTTTCCTACACAAAATATGCTCCCAAGGAAGGGTGCTCTTCCCTGTACCCAGAGCCACTGGCTCCTGGCCGCTGTCCTCCCTGATGTCCAAGCCACAATTTTAGGCCAGCGGCAGGTTGTGCCTCATCAAAAACAAAACATCTCACTAAGCCTGTGACAGTTACATACCTCTGGCTTTCTACCTTTTCAATTCTAAGAACTATGAAAAAAAGTAATTTCAAAATAAAGAGCTTAAGTTCTTAAAAAAGAAAGAAAAGGCAACACATCTGATTCTTTTATGAGAGGCAGTAGACACAACATATCACACGTTGCATGGAATTGTACTTGGTGATCCAAGTTGTCCCACTTTCACTTTGTGCATAACAGGCAGCTTCAAGTAGCTGAAAACAGACATGGCACTTCTTAAAATAGAAGACTCTAAGACCACAAGCAGAAGCACATGTTCATTTTATCCCTGATTCTAGCCCACATTATAGCTGCATAAGCAACTGGGTATAAGTGAGTCACAAAACCTCTTGGGAACATCATTCTGAACAAGGTTGTTAGGTGCCGTCATGCCAGGTCCAACTCATAGTGACCCTACGTGCACAACAGAACGATACACCGCCAGGTCCTGCGTCATTTGACAATTACTGTTATGGTTGAACCCACCGCTGCTGCCACTGTACCAGTCCATCCTCTTTTCCGCTGATCCTCCGCCTTATCATGCATGATGTCCTTCTTCTCCAGGGACTGGTGCCTCATAATAACATTTCCGAAGTATGAGAGACCAAGCCTGGCCATTCTGACTTCTCAGGAGCATTCTAGCTGTACTGCTTCCAACACAGATTGGTTTCCTCTTCTAGCAGTCCATGTTCTTCTCCAATGTCATAATTCAAATGCATTCATTCTTCTACGGTCTTCTTGATTCAGCGTCCAATTTCCACATGCATATGAGGCTACAGAAAATACCATGTCTTGGGTCAAGTGCACATTAGTCACAAAGACTGACATCTTTGCTTCTGAACACTTTAAAGAGGTCTTGTGCAGCAGATTTACCTAATGCAATCTTTCTTTTGATTTTTTGACTGTGGATACAAGTAAAATGAAGTCTTTTCTCCATCTATTATGATGCTATTTATTGGTACAGTTGTGAGGATTTTTGTTTTCTCACTGAAGGATACAGTCTTTGATCTTCATCAGTAAATATTTTGAGTACTCTTTGCTTCCAGCAAGCAATGTTGCATCATTTGCTTATTGGTGATTGTTAATGAGTCTACCTCTAAACCTGATGCCACATTCTTCTCCATATAATCCAGCTTCTTGGATTACTTGTTAAGTATACAGACTGAATAAGTATGGTGAAGCAACCCTGGTGCACACCTCCACTCATTTTTAACCATTCAATATCCCCTTGTTCTACTTGAACGACTACTTCTTGACCTATGTACAGATTCCTTATGAGCACAATCAAGTAATGGGAATAAACTAATGCCCATTTCTCACAATGTTATTCAGAGCCTGTCATGATCCACTCTTTTGAAAGCCTTTGCATAATCAATAAAACAGAAGTAAACATCTTTCTGATATTTTCTGCTTTTAACCAAAATCCATCTGATATCTGCACTGATATCCCTTGTTCCACATCCTTTTCTGAAATCGATTTACATTTCTGACAGTTCCCTGTTGATGTACTGTTGTAGACATTTTTAAATTATCTTCAGGAAAATTTTACTTCCATGTGCTATTTATGATATT
>NW_006408702.1:3428343-3430786 GCF_000296735.1 Chrysochloris asiatica
TAGCTGCCTTCCAAATTTCTTGGCATAAATGAGTGAGCACCTCCAGTACTTCATCACTGTTGAAAGCTTCCGATTATATTCCCATCCATTCCAATTTTTCACCAATGCTTTCAGTGCGCCTTGGTTTTCTACCATCAGTCCCACTGGCTCTTGAGCATATGCTACTTCTTGAAATGGTTGCAGCTCAACCATTTCTTATTGGTACAGTGACTGTGTATGCCTTTCATCTTTGATGCTTTCTGCATCATTCAATACTTTGCCCATAGATTCCTTCAATATTGCAAGTTGAGGCTTTAATTTTTGTCTTCAGTTCTTTCAGCTTGAGAAATGCTGAGCATGTTCTTCTCTTTTGGTTTTCTAACTCTAGGTATTGTATTTGCACATTTCATTATAATACTTGACTTTGTCTTCTCAGCTACCTTTGAAATGTTCCAATCAGCTCTCTTATATCCATTCTTATAGCTGCTTTAGCAAACAAGAAACAGACTGACGTTTCCTGGCGGCTTTGGTGGCCTTGGCTAGCAAGATCCCTTTTCATCCCAGCAGACCTATTCTTAGAGACTAGACAAAGAAAGCAAGGTTGAATCATCCACCTTGTCTGCAGGCTCTGCCAGCATCGACAAGAATGGTTGCAGAAATCTCAAATCAGCAGCCAGTCAGCAAAGGAAACACCTCAGACCTTTGAGAACTTCTACTTTCAGTCTGCACTCATGCAACAGATTACAGCAACTGCAGAGGCTGCTTATGGTCAGCTCTTGTCCTCCCTAGTATGCAGGGGGCAGAACAACAGGTTCTGGGAGTCCAGAGCAAAGCGGAGGGCTGAGGAAGCTCTAACCTCTGGCAGCACTCACTGGTGTACATGAGATAAGATGAACACAATATATAGGGATTTTCTTTCATTTTACGATTCCAAGATTGATTTATAAACAGTGATTGCCTGTTTACAGATTTTGGAGAAGGTGTTAAGTCCATAAGCTGGTGGGTGAGACGGGGCAGTGTGTGAGTGTGAGTATGTGTATGTAAGTCAGAAGCCACACTGTGAGCGCACTAAGTGGGCTTCTTCTCTCTCAGAGCCACCCATTTCGTAGCTCAGCACCACCCACCCAAGCTAACATATAAGAGAGGCACCACTTAATACAAATGTTTCCCTTACGCATATCATTCAAACTACTTCAAAAAAAAAAAAATTTTTTTTAAACTCCTGTTTAAAGCTGCTCAATATAAAAATATCAACTGAGGAAGTTAAAAACATCACCATGTGCTAACATAAATTAAGTGACGTTTAGAGGAAGAATAGGATGGATCTATGTCAGGGTCTCAAAAGCTCCATGAAGTTATTTATTGATTATATCTATGAAGTATATAGATATGAAGTACTTTTGTAATGGAGAATGCTGGCAAGTGATCACCATGAACAAGGCCAGTAACTGGTCCCACTGAAATCCTGTGCTACCTAATGCAATGGCCTAAGGATGCCACGGCATCACGCATCTGAAAACACCACATAAACCCAAACTGAGCAGAACTCTACAAATTAACTAGCCTATAACTTATGCTTCCTCTTTGTTCCCAACCTTTGCATTCCAATCAGCAGTAATGATCAATATACCTTGATTGCATGTTTGATCAATTTCAAATTGAAGAAGTTGGTAGAATTCTTCTATTTCATCTTCACTGGCTTTAATGATTGGCGAGTAAATTTGAGTAATAGTGGTATTAACTGGTCTTCCCTGCAGGCGCATGAATATTATCCTATCACATTGTACCTCATGACTGATCTGGATGTGTTCTTTCTGACAATAAATGCAACACCATTCCTCTTCATTTGTCATTCCTGGCATAGTAAACCATGTGGTTGTCAGATTCAATATGGCCAACACCAGCCATCTCAGCTCACTAATGCCTAAGATATTGATGTTTACTTCGTAAATACAGAGTCACTGCACCAAAAGGAAATGTTTGATGTGCAACTCTTTCAAGAGGTAGCATGTGATCAAGAGCCAATGATCCTGACGGAGGAAGTCCAAGATGCAGTGAAGGGACTGGCAAAAAACAATGCTCGAGAAACTGAAGGAATGAAAACTGAAATCTTTCAACAAAGCGAGGGGGTACTAGAGGCACTCACTCATCTCTACCAAGAAATCTGGAAGACAATGATCTCAATGACTGATTGGAAGAGATCCGTATTTGTGCCCATTCCAAAAAGAGGTGACCCAAGGGAATGTGTAAATCATCGGACAATCTCTTTGATATCCCGTACGAGTAAAGTTTTACCAAAGGTAACACAGAAACGGATGCAAGCATACAATGACAGAGAAATTCAGACAAGGCTGTGGAATGAGGGAGATCATTTCTGATGTCCTATGGATCTTGGCTGAAAGCAGAGAATACCAGAAAGATGTTTAACTGTGCTTTATTGACTACACAAAGGCTTTCGATTGTG
>NW_006408702.1:3431651-3432620 GCF_000296735.1 Chrysochloris asiatica
AGTGAGATGGATTGGCAAAGTGGCAGCATCAATGGGCTCAAGCATGGCAACAATTGTGAGGTTGGCCCAGGATCGGGCAGTGTTCTGTTCTGTTGTACACAGAGTTGCTATGAGTTGGTACCAACTTGATGGCACCAAACAACAACATATTTTCTAACAATGTCAAGGTCATGAAAGACACAGACAAACTGAAGACATGGTCATGGTTAAAGGGCACCAAAAGACACATCTATGCTGCATGTCATCTTGAACTGGCCTTGGGTCACCTAATGTTTTTTCTTTCTTTATTTTTGCTACAAATGGCATTATTGGGACAATGAGTGAAGCAGGAATAATATATGTAAAATAAACAGTATTAAATGAATGTTAATCTCCTGATTTCGATGACTGCACTGTGGTGATATAAGTGAATGCCTTTCTTCTTATGAAATACTGCTGCATTTAGTGGCAAAGAAACATCATGCATGTGTGCAAATTGCAGTCAACTGGTTCCAAAAAAAAAAACAAGAGAGGGAAAATGATGAAGCTGACATGCCAGATGCAAACAATCAGGGAATCCGGATGAAGGGTGTATCAGAGTTCTTTGTCCTATACTTGCAAATTTTCAGTTGAGTCTAAAATTATACCAAAATTAAAAACACACACACTATAGAAATACCTTATGATCCAGCAATTCCTCGACTTGGTATTTATCAGCAAGAAATACGAGCCATAACACAAGTAGATATATGCACACCAATGTTCATAACAGCACTATTTACAATAGCAAAGAGATGGAGACAGCCAAAGTGCCCATCAACTGAAGAATGGATAAACACACTGTGGTACATACACACAATGGAATATTATGCTATTATGAAGAAAGCAAGGAAGCTGCAAGCCACCACATACCATGGATGAACCTTGAGGAAATTAAGCTGAGTGAAAATTAGTCAGTTACAAAAGGAGAAATACTGCATAGGACCACTA
>NW_006408702.1:3443784-3444882 GCF_000296735.1 Chrysochloris asiatica
GTTGGGACGGGGCTGATGAAACGAGATAGGAATAAAACTTGTGGTTCAATAGTGAATAACTGTTATCAGGACTGACTGTGAGGGTTGGAAATGTAAAGGTAAACGTTTTGTAACAAAAGGGGGGTGGGGTGGTTGATTTTGCAGTCCAGGAGCGGAGGCCCCTGGGACCATCAAAGTAGAAGAGCAGAGTGCAGGACCCTATCCAGAGAAGCAGTGACACCAGAGATGGAGGCAGAGACAATGACGTGGAGAGATGAGCAGCTGGGAACTCTGGACTCGAGGAGGGAGAGGATCTGTGTGCTGATGGCTTGGGGAGGGTGGGGGGGGGCAGGTTTGCGGGGTGTACCCTTTGGTTGTTTGATGATACATGGAGGGGACTGTAATCATTACAATGAAACAAAATACAATAGGATGAATGTAAAGCTAATGTTACCCCATGTAAACTATAACATAATTCACAGTAAAAACTTAAAATTTTAAAATGTGAGGGTACAAAGGCATGGCATGGCTGGCTTACAAGCTTTCATGAGTGTGCTTGGTTTCAGAATAAGGGGGATAGGTAAAAATCCCCACTGAACAGTTTTCCTCTTTTCCAGATGGGTCTGGTGAAAGGGTATGGGGGAAGACACTGATAGGCTTTTATGATCCAATTGTGAGTAACTGTTAGCAGGATTAATTGTGATCCTCACAACTGTAATTGTAGAAGATGTGTAACTAAAAGGGGGAGCAGTTAATCTTTCATTCAGGAACAGATGATCCCAGGATTATAAAGAAGGAAGAGCATTAGTGGAGTGTGAACTCCTACCTAGAAAAGTGGTGACAGCAGAGACTTGGCAGAGGCAGTGGCAGGGAGAGACAGAGCAGCTGTGGGCTCCAGGCTCATGGACCGAGTAAGGCCGTATGCCTGCGGGCAGGAGGCTGGCTTACTGAATGTGTCCTATATTTTTTGTCTTATATGTGTACATAAATTATTTTTGTCTTGTTAATTTGTAAAATATAAGATGTAAATGGGGAGCCACAGGGAGGAAGTTGTTGTGTTGTTGTTATGTGCCGTAGAGTCGGTTCCGACTCATAGCGACCCTGCACAGGGTTTCCGAG
>NW_006408702.1:3446062-3448637 GCF_000296735.1 Chrysochloris asiatica
GAGCAAAATGGATCCCTCAATATGCTGTCTACAAGAGATATACCATAAAGAATAGAAGAATGGTTAAAAAAACTTAGGCACATACACACAGTGGACACTGGGATATTACAAAATACTGAAGAATAAAGAGAAATCTGCGAAACACCTCACAACACGGCTGACCCTGGAGGACATTATGCTGAGTGAAGTTACTGAAATTAGTCAAATATTGTATGAGACCAATGTAAAAAGTTTAAAAGTGATGATCTGCGTTGTAAACCTTCACTAAACTCACTAAAAATTCAACATAAAAAGTTAAAGAAAGAAAGAAAGAAAAAAAAAGCCACCAAACAAATGCAAAAACCCAGGAGGAGGAGAGGATCCTAACGACATATCAGAAAATAAATTTTATTTAATATGTTTCAAAGAAAAAGTCCACCCTTGACTAATGTTTAATTATATGAATAACTTTGACAGTCAAAAAGAAAAGAAGGCTTTGCACTCACACCAGCAATGCCTGTAACTGCAGAGTCCTCCCGTGGAGACAGCAGCTTGTCAGCATAGCCCAAGCCCAACACAGTTTGTGAACAGCAGACTCCACCCAGGGAAGGTGGTTGTGTTCATCAAACCCACCTGCCCCTACTGCAGGAAGACCCAAGAGATCCTCTACAAATTGTGTTTCAAACAAAGGCCTTTGGAATTTGTCAATATCACAGCCTCTAAAGACACAAACTCCATTCAGGGTTATCTCCAGCAGCTCACAGGAGCAAGAACCATACCTCAGGTTTTTATGGGTATTGATTGTATAGGTGGATGCAGTGATCTGTCACAGTGGCTGGCGGATATGGGAGCTCTACAATAATGACAGAGTGGACCCCAGGCTGATGTCCCTTTGGGAGCTGGATGGCCTGGCCAATGACAACACTTCCTGGTAGATGGATCTGATGCTATTCTTTTCCAACTACAACAGCTGTTTACTTAAAATTCTAAAACACTCTAACCAAAATGAAGCCGAGGAGGAAGATTATTTGACAAAAACTGCTTTTTTCTTTTGGATCAATATTTTTAAATAGACCGCCTTGCCCCCCTCCCCCCACAAAAAAACAGGGCCAAAATGGTTAATGTATGGTCTTGGGTTTCCTCTGGGTTGACCTTTTGGGTTCCAAAAGACCAGATCAAGTTCTGGCTTAGGGTTCACTCACCAACTAAAGGACTTCTTCCTTTTTTGGCATGTTTTTCCTAGTATCTCTTCTCCATGTGCCAGCATTTCTCTACCTCTAAACCCACTATTTCTAATCTTCTTTATCCCTGGCCCTTCAAGACGAATCAGTACTGGTCTTTGGTGATTACTCAGCAACTGAAATCCCTTCTGCTTTAATCCCTATGGCAGAGGTACCATCTCACCACACCCCACCCTACCCCACCCTGAGAATCATACTCTGAACCTGTACTGACCACACTGACCACTCACAAATCTCACAGGAAATGTTAGACACGTCTGTACAGGACCTAAAGACCCAAACTGAGGAACTGTATGAAAAGTTCAACAATGTTAGTCTTCACTTGGTACCCCAGGGATTCAGGGGCTGCATATTCTTAATTATGATGGTCATCCAGGTAATTCTGAACAAGTGTGTTTTCTCATTTAAGTTATCAGCAAAATTTTTTAAATTATTGAAGATTTGTTGTTCTATCCTTCAATGAAATGATACATGATAGGATGACTGTAAAACTAATAATGTTCTCTGATGTAAACTATCACATAATTCACAGTAAAACATTTTTTTTTTTAATGTGGAAGGAGTCAAATTTGAGAAATGAGTTTCAATCTTTTTTGCCTTTTTTTTGGACATTCTTGAAAACTCAATTCCTTACTGTGAAATTTAGTTTTCTGTCCAAGAATTAGAAGTTTAAATTAATTTCCTTAATGTGGTCTCTAGTACAAATAGTGAATTTCAAAAAAAAGGAAACCACTTACTACCTAAAATGGGAATAAACAGCTTTTCTTCTATACCTCATTTCTAGAAACAAAAATCTTTGGCTGAAAAAGAGGAAAGAGTTACACCCATCCATAACTTCAGAATGGGAAGAATTAGTATCACCCAAGGGCTTCTCAACTTTGTCAACTAAGAACATTATTTTTTAAAGTTTTCATGGCAATTTCTAAAGTACAACTCATGCTGTGGGCTCTCCCTCAAGAGCAACACCCTCTGTTCTTTGTACGGTACTCCAGTGTCAGTAGGACATTTTTCTTAACTCTCAACCGGTCTAACATACTCCCCCCGCCCCCATCTAGGAAAAACATAAAGCCAAACATCAGACACAAAGAATCACCCCTAGAAAAGAGATCTTCCAATTATTAATCAAAACAGAAATATTCCATTTTGCCAAATACCCCTGTGAGGGGAGGACAATTTCAGGGCAATGGTGATAACTGAGAGCGTGGGAAACACGGGATAATCACTGAGCTGTACATGGGAAGGCTGTGGAAGGCACTGCTTCCTTACCTAGACTTCATTTTCCAAGGAGGTATTTTAGTTGTGACTGTTCACAAATAGATATTTACCACAGTGACATACACACACACACACACACA
>NW_006408702.1:3450219-3452767 GCF_000296735.1 Chrysochloris asiatica
AGAGAAGAGCCAAGAGCAGGACCCCACCAGAGAAACAGAGATGCCTGAGATGGAGACAGAGATGATGACGTGGAGTGATGAAGCGACTGAGGACTTTGGACCCAGAGAGGGAAAGGGACTGTGGGCTGAAAAGTGGGTGGAGGAGTGGGAAGTGTAGGGGGCGGGTTTCTGGGATATACCCTTTGGGTGGTTGATGATGCGTGGAGGGGATTGGAACCATGGCAGTGAGATGATATACTATGGAATGAATGTAAAGCTAAAGTTCTCCCATGTAAACTGTCATATAATTCACAATAAAACATTGAAGAAAAAAAAAACCTCTTCTAAAGCCGAGGCCGTAAAAGTTCCAAAGGCAGGTTTGCTGAGATTCCGCAAAGAGGCTCTGGAGACAATCTGCCCAAGGAATTCACTCAAAGTAGACTGGCGAATTCCGGAGTATTGTTCAAGGAATAATAGTGACAACCGCCTCAAACTGTCCCCAGGTGTAAACCATTAACCCAGAGGTCCTCCTTCCTCCTGAAAGCCTAAGCCAGGTAGTGGAAACAGCTTGACTCTCTTCAGACCTTTTAAATCCTTTTCACCTTTATCCATTAGAGATTAAATGCTATAGGTATGTTAATTAGCCTTGAGAAACCTCGAGTAGCTGCCTTAGGATTGAAGCCTAAAAAGTAATTTATAACAGTTTGCTTGAATTTTTGGAAAATTAAGAATGTTAGATTATTAAGACAATTTGAGATGTATATTTTAGAATTTGTTCCTGTAAATCATTGTGTCCTGTTTTGAACGATTAATCACATTTCATTTCTGTACCCTGTCTTAATAATCCCCTTCTTCCTTTGTGTAAAATCCCTCCCTGAAATAAAAGACCCACGCAGATTGAATCCTGCATGCATTACTGCCTGCAGGGCCATGATGCCTGCAATCCAGGGTCTGCCTGCCAGTCTTGCATCCACTCTGGTCTCGGGGTGTCTCTTTGTCTCTCTCGTTGAGTGTTTGTGTATATTCTTTCTCTATATCTTTCGCCGCCAGATCTCCCTACTTCGTGAACCAAACTTCCCTGTCGAGGCTGGTTCCCAACATTCCAGGGCCACTGTAAATCAAATTGGATTACAGTGGGGTTTTAATATATATGAGACATATATACTCACATTAAAAAAATAACTTCTTTGGATATGAAAGCTATGTTGCCATTTGATGTTTCAAAAAGTTTGTGGGAAAATGAAATTAACAAGAGTCCCATGAGCTGTAATGCACTGGACTGCAAAGTCGGTTTGAACCGCAAGGGCAGTGGTTCAAGCTCACCAACTGCTCCTCAGAAATCCTATACAGGGTCACTATGGGTGAGAATCAACTCAATGGCACTTAATAACAATACTTGGGTGAGGGTAAAGGGACACAGAAGTCCAGAATGGGGTGTCAGAGCTTAAGCCAAGTGAGGGAAACCTGTATACAGGGAGCAGGGTGGTGATGGTCCAGAACAGGCTGTCAGAGACCGAGAGGGATGAGGAAAGCATGAGATACCAGGCTGTGTGTGTGTGTGGGGGGGGGGGTGCAGAGGAGGGTAGATGGTTGTAGAAACAGGAGACTGATTGTTCCAACAGAAACTGATCCAGTAAGTAAGTATATGAGGATAACAGGAGCTTTGATTTCTGAACTGTGAAAAAAATAATAAAAGTTACAAATATAAAAAAGGAGATAATGGAAATGAGCCTTTAATGTTGAATTGGAATTCTGAGTGTCGGTGTAAATTCATTCACTGAAAGGATCGGAGAACAGCAACATCCCAAAAGCAATGAGCATACTTTGAGCACTGATGTTCAAAGTATTTCCCAGTAAAAGGAAGCTGGATGTGTTAAAGAAATGACAGACTCCAGGGCTGAGGAAGGTCAAGACTAAGATGAGTCTGGAGTACCTTGTGGTGACAGAAAGTAATGGAGCACATCAAAGACAAAGAAGGCGGAACGAAGGGCTATCAAATGAACAAATCTAGATGGTATAATTATCAAAACACCTGATACTGAGGAGAAATCATAGTCTGTTTACAAAAGCACATACTGATGTTGTTATAGATGCTTTCAGCCTGGTTCCAATTCACAGTGACCCCCATGTACAGGACAACTAAACAGTGCCTGCTTCTCCACCATCCTCACAATCGTTGTGTGTTGTAACCCATTGTTGTTACTACTTATCAATCCATCTTGTGGAAGGTCTTCCTTTGTTACTCTGACCATCCATTTTACCAAGCATGATGTCCTACTCCAGGGGACTAGCCCCTTCCTGACAACATGTCCAAATTACCTGAAGTCTCATCATCGCTGCCTCCATGGAGCAATCCAGTTGTATTTCTTGCAAAATAGATGTGTTTGGTTTTCTGGTAGT
The DNA here is from genome assembly GCF_000296735.1 of Chrysochloris asiatica. Classification (NCBI taxonomy): domain Eukaryota; kingdom Metazoa; phylum Chordata; class Mammalia; order Afrosoricida; family Chrysochloridae; genus Chrysochloris; species Chrysochloris asiatica. Next base: position 3,452,599 of record NW_006408702.1, read on the forward strand.
CCACAGTACTTTCAATATTCTTTGCCAACACTGTAATTCAAACGCATAGATTCTTCTATGGTTCTCCTTATCCGTTGTCCAGCTTCCACAGGTACATGAGGTGATGGAAACTACCATGATTTGGAGCAGACACACCGTAGTCTTTACAGCAGACTTTCCTAATGCAGCA
>NW_006408702.1:3452902-3459208 GCF_000296735.1 Chrysochloris asiatica
ACACCGTAGTATTTTACAGCAGACTTCTATGGTTCTCCTTATCCGTTGTCCAGCTTCCACAGGTACATGAGGTGATGGAAACTACCATGATTTGGGGCAGACACACCGTAGTCTTTTACAGCAGACTTCTATGGTTCTCCTTATCCGTTGTCCAGCTTCCACAGGTACACAAGGTGATGGAAACTACCATGATTTGGGGCAGACACACCGTAGTCTTTTACAGCAGACTTTCCTAATGCAGCATGTCATTTGAGTTCCTGAATGATGGTGCCCTAAGTGTTGACTGTGGACCTCAGTAAAGTGAAGTCTTCGACAACTTCAATCTTTTCTCCACTTACCATAATGCTATTTTTGGGTCTGGTTGTGAGGATTTTTATTTTCTTTACATTCACTTGTAATCTATACTGAAAGAAGTGGTCTTTATCTTCATCAGTAAGTATTTCAAATCCTCTTCCCTTGCAGCAACCAAGGTTGGGTCATCTGAATATCTCAGGTTGCTGGTATATCTTCCGCCAACCCTGATGTCATATTCTTCTTCATAGACTCCAGCTTCTCAGATTATGTACTCAGCATCCAGACGAAGTATGGGGAAAGGATGCAACCCTGACACACATCTTTCCTGAGTGTAAACCATTCAGTATCCCCTGGTTCTATTTGAACAACTGTCGCTTGGTCTATGTACAGATTCAAGTGAATTTTTCTTCCCAATGTTATCCATAGTTTCTGTTCCACAAAGTCGAATATTCTGATACAGACACATAAATAAATAGCAAGAGCAGATTTTTCTTACTTTCAACTAACAAAAGTAGACAAAATAATGAACTAGGAAATCACCATTTGGCAACCATCACAGTTAGGGTTTATTCCATCAAGAAACACCAACAGATGCTAAAGCTAGTGAGTGTACATTAGATGAGGTCCAGGGAGGTCATGCTGTCTCATAATGAATCTGATGAATAATAGTAAGAAAGACAGTAATTCACAGTAGACAAACCTGGTAGACATCACCTTAATTATATGGTTAAAGTTAATACCACCAATAATGGGGCAAAAATAACACCAGAAAATATAAAGAGACTACATCACCACTTGTTTCATATTCCTGCACAAAAGGCAAAACTAGAATCTGATTAAGATGTATCAATAGACAAACCCAAACTGACGGGCACCCCACTGACCTGCAGTCTTCAAAAGTGTCATCATAAAAATCAAGGAAAGACTGAGGAAATGGTTCAGAATGAAGGTGACCAAAGATAATCTGAACTTTTAATATGCCATCCTTTTTAACAGAGCTTCAATTTAAACAAAGATTTATGGGGGTGGGGGGTGGAGGTTATATATGACTATGAGGGGGCCTCAAAAGGTTCGAGGAAAAATGGAATTGAAAGATAATGAAATTTTTCCATTTATTTTTTTTTTTTGAAGCCCCATCTCTCTCTCAAGCACACACATACCTGTGGTGTTCCATGAACCAGATAAAACTTATCTTTGATAGGAAAAAACAAACAACTAATTTGGTAATTGTCTTGAGTGGGCATTTCACTCATAAGGGGCAAGAAGGTTTGCTTTCACCAGATTCCCTCAGTTTTGACCACTGCTGAGAATTTACAATTATTTCCATCCCAAATAGACTGAATCCATTTACAGTTTAACAAGACCCCCAGGAGATTTGTATCTATAAGAAAAGCATCATCTATAAGAATCACCCTGGGGAGTCGGCTACAGTGTATGTTCTGAGTCCAGATTACCTGGAGCAGAAATGCAAATTCTCTAAAGCCCAGGTTGTCTGGGTGTGGCAATGCAGGCAAAGCAAGGTCTCTGCTCCTGGAAACCCTACACAGGATGATCACTACAACTCAAGGGCACTTAACAACAACAAAGCACTTATCAAAGAAACTCCATTACCATAGTGGGTTGGAAGTCAGCAGTTTGAAACTACCCGCGCCTCTACAGGTAGAAAGATTCACATTCTCAGAAATCCTATACAAGACTGCCAAGAGTCAGAACCAACTCCACAGGACATAACCCCCACCAAAAACACGTGGCAAAGTTAAGTACATATAAACAGTGTATTAATACGTGTATTGTATCATATATAAATAAGATCTACAAAACAGTCCTGGTATGGCACTATAGGACAAGCAATGGACTGGTAAAAGCAAGGTCAGCAGTTCAAATCCACCAGCCCTACCTCAGAAACTCTATAAAGGGTCACTATGAATTGAAATTGCCTCAAAGGCACTTAACAACAAAAGAAACACAAGCTTTAAATCAATATTAGATTCTAGCTAGTGACTGGTGAACTATTTAGAAGACCAGTACCAATGTTTGCAATTTAATTTGAAATACATCAAAAAATAAAATGGACTGACAGATGGACAGATAGACAGATGAACAGATATATAGTAAAACAAGTTGAATTAAATGTTACTGGTAGAATCTAGGTGGTAAGCAATTTTTTTATTGTAAAACTGATTCAACTTTGCTTGAGATTCTTCATACTAAAATGCTGAGGAAAAATCAGAGGTAAAATCACTCCAATTCTGACAGACAACAATGGGTACACAAGTCTCTTTGTAAACAAACTGGCAACATTTAACCTGTTCATTGCAAGTACCTTACCTGCTATCTAAAAGCTCAGCTTTCCCAGACAAAGGCAAATTACATTCATTGTTAGCTAATAAGGTTAAGAAAGGTGTTGTTTGGGGTTTTTTGTTTTTTTGCTAAACCATCAAGCTAATCCCTGTGTGAGTACAGCAGGCTGCATGTCGGATGTCCACACCCTGGAATAAACTGTAGCCAGTTTACTTCATCTGAGCCTCACTTCCCACAGTGCAGTCAGATAAGACACTGAAGTTCCCACAGAAAGGAGCTGTCTCATAGCCTCAGGATTAGAACGGCCCACCCCTGCTGCTCTGGTACAGTCTTCTCCACAGGCTCTGGTTAAGTCACCACAACCATAGACTTCTCCGGGCTTTCACTCCTCCAGCCCTAGCAGTCAGCCAGCCTCTGGATTCCTACAATATCCTGCCTGCTCCTATCTATTAAAACTTCTCACTCCAGGTCTTATATGCACAATCTCTCTCCCACTGCACAACTGTGAAAAGATATACAGCATTCTTATGCCAGTAAGAATTGCAGACTTCTAAGTCAATCCCAAGGAACCTTGGTGGCACAGTGGTTAAAGCATTCACATGTTAACTGAAAAGTTGGCAGTACAAACCCACCCGTTGCTTCATGAGAGAGATGTGCCAGTCTGCTTCCATTACGGATGACAGCCCTGCAAACTATGTGGTAGCTTCACTCTGTCCCATACATATTAACTGAAAACTTGGCAGTACAAAACCACCCATTGCTTCATGAGAGATATGTGCCAGTCTGCTTCCATTACGATGACAGCCCTGCAAACTACGTGGTAGCTTCACTCTGTCCTATAGGGTCACTGGTGTGGCACTGTAGGATAAGTACTAGAATGCAAGGTTGGTGGTTCAAATCCACCAGCTGCTCCTTAGAAATCCTATCTAGAGCCAACTTGAAGGCACTTAACAACGGACAATGCGGTCGCTGTGAGTCAGAATATACTCAACAGGAATGGGTAAGAGGCCTCACTCAGCTCCTTGAGACAGTTACTGTCTCACTCATCTTGATCCTCATGGTCTGGCTAAAAGAAAAGGATTACTCTCTACTGTTTATTCTGTTTCTGTTTGACAGCAAATAATGAACTTTTAAAAAACTGCATTGTCTTGAGGCAAGTTTGCATGGGCTAAGAGGGACAGAGGTAAATAGTGATGTGAGCTCAACCTTGGAACAATAGGGATCTCTGATACAGGGATCGAGGCACATTCTGAACAGGAAAAATAATAATACTAACATGCTTGACTGTCTTAAGAATATTGGTTTCCCTTGCCTACTATTGTAAATAGACACTTGAGTGGAATAGAAAAGAGTAAATGATTACAGAAATCTTGTAAACCGGTCTTCAGCCTATAACTGACTGGAATACTTAAAAGGGGTTCTAGAATTTGCCCAGTGAGCCTTTGTAGTATATAGAACCTTTAGGTGGAATCCTAAGCCCCATCTAGAACCTTCTGAGGTGGGATAGTCCAACTTGAAAGGACACGCAGACCAGCCTGGAACAGCTAGAGGAACAGAAGACACTTCTTGAAAGAAAAACCAGCAGGAAAAATAAAAAACAAAAACGGCAGTCTGATTGGCTGCTACAAGAACAAGCAAGTTGTTCACTAGAAAGCCACCTAGACAAGAAATCAAGTCTCTGCAGGACAAACCCCCACCCCCTCCAAGACTGAATGAAACTCAAAGGAAACACATGAGCAGGCATGTAAGCTAGTCTACTGGTGAGTAGAAGAGGGGGAAAGGAAGCAATGAAGATTTGGGCTGAGTCCAACCACAGTCCATAGATACCCATCGACCTAGAGACGAGAGAAAGAAAAGGGCTGGTTGGTCTAAAGTGTGGTGAGACCTAGGGGCACTTGAACCCATGAACAAGGACATAGCCACGGAGGGCTAGTGCTGAGAGCAACACATCCAGCTGATATGAAGTGAGAGGAGACACACAAAAACACCCAAACTTGTCGACAGTACCCATTCGACCTAGCCTCGATGGCTTGATGATTAGAACTATTAGAACTTGACTAGAGGAAGATAAAAAAATCAGCTGAGAGGGAAGGACTCTTCACATCAAGTATCAATGTTATCCCCTCTGTATACAAGGTTGACAGGGAAAGCCAACTTAGATACCGGATACCTAAAATGGGGGGTAGGAGGGCAATAAAGGCACAAAGTGACTAGCTTCCAAGTTTTAAAGAAGGAGTTTCTTTCACAGTGTGTACGGGAAGATAGAATCCCCACTGAATAGTTTTCATCTTGTCTAGACATGTCTGCTGAAAAGAGATAGGGATAAGATTCTTATGATTCAATAGTGAATAATTGTTCTTTATGACTAATTGTGACTATCACAACTGTGAAAGTGGAAGTTTTGTAACAAAAACAGGGGAGAGCAGTTAGTCAAGGGGGGGGGGGTAATTAATCTTACATTCCAGGAACAGAGGACACTAGGACCATCAAGGGAGAAGAGCACAAGCAGAATGTGGGACCCTATCCAGAGAAACAGCGACACCAGAAATGGAGGCAGAGATGATGGCATGGAGAGAGAGCAGCTGAGGACTCTAGACTCATGGAAAGAGAAAGGCTTAGTGCTGGCTGCCAGGAGGCAGGCTTGCAAAATGTGCCCTTTGGTTGCTTAAATGATTATATATTCCTCAGTGTTTTCGTGTGTACCGCCTTCCACGCCTGCTGCAAATAAAAACAAAAAACCAGAGGGACTAGAAGCAAAAACACTGTTGAATGATGATGCATAGAGGAGATTTAATCATTGCAATGAAATGAGAGTGTAAAACTGATGTTCTCCCATGTAAACTATCACACAATTCACAATAAAAACTTTAAAACAAACAAACGGAAAAAAAACACTCCACTATCTTTAGGAAGCTAGTTCAACTTCTTTGCTATGTGTTGTTAAGTGCTGTCGAGTCGGTTCCGACCCACTGCAACACTTTATAGGATTTCCAAAGAGTGGCTGGTGAACTTGAACCATCACCTTGTGGTTCAAACCAACCTTGCAGTCCAGGGCATTAACATACAGCACCACACCAGAACTGTCCTGTTGAGCTAATTCGGACTCACAGCAAGCCGCAGACAGAGAAAAACAGCCATAGGAGGTTTCCTAGGCTGTAAATCTCTACGCCATCTCTCGTCTGTCAGTTTGTCACACTGTGGTGGCTTGTGATCCTGCTGTGATTCTGGAAGCTATGTGATTCTGCTGGTGCTGTGATTCTGGATGCTATGCCATGGGTATTTTAAATACCAGCAGGGTCACCCATGGTGGACAGGTTTCAGATGAGCTTCCAGACAAAGACAGACTAGGAAGAAGGAGTGATGAACTGCTTCCGAATCTTTAGTCACTGAAACCTTATGAATAGCAGAGAAACACTGTCAGCTGTAGTGCCTGAAAATGAGCCCCTGAGGTTAGAAGGCACTCAAAATACGACTGGGGAAGAGCTGCCTCCTCAAAGTAAGAGTTAACAGTGATGATGTGAATGGAGTAAAGCCTGTGGAAGTAAAGCCCATGGGACCTTCATTTGCTGATGGGGCCCAACTCAAAATGATGAGAAACAGGAGTAAACGTCCATAAATAATCAGAACATGGAATGTACGGTGTATGAATCTAGGAAAATTGGAAATTGTCAAAAAAGAAATGGAAAGCATACAAATTGATATCTTAGGCAT
>NW_006408702.1:3460308-3461627 GCF_000296735.1 Chrysochloris asiatica
GGAATGGAAAACAAAGCAGATGGGAGAACAATTAAGCAGGTTTGCATGGGCTAAGTGGGACAGAGGTAAAGAATGATGTATGCACAATCTTGGAACAACAGGGCTCTGGCATACAGGGATTGAGACGTGGTCGGAATGGGCAAAAGGGAGGAAATAATATTAAGATGCTTGGCTGTCTTTTAAATCTTGGTTTCCCTTGCATACCATTATAAAACAGACACTGGAGGGGGAGAGAAAGGAATAGCCAGAAATATCACCATAGAAAACTTGTAAGTCTATCTTGCCTATAACTGATTGCAATACCTAAAATGGGGCTACAACGTGCCCAGTGAAGGAGGCTTCCTGTGGACCCTCTACATTACACAAGACTACAGGTGGAATCCTGAACAGCATCCAGAATCTTCAGCGGTGGGAAATTTCCACTTGAAAGGACAGGCAGACCAGCCTGAAGTGGCTAGAATAACAGATGATACTTCTTAAAAGAAAGACCTGAGAGGGAAAAATGCAAAATAATATAGGCAGACCCACTGATTACTACAAGTACAAGCAAGTTGCTCTCCCAGGAGACATCAGGGCAAGTAAGTGGTCAGGTCTCCTCAGAGCAAACCCCCTTCCAAGACTAAGACTCAATGGGAATATACGCTCTGATTGGTGACCACGTTCATCACCAATAAGGGGAAGTGAGGGAAAAACAGCAATGAAACTGTAAGCTAAGCCCTACCATGTTCAACAGACTCCTATGAACCCAGGTGGAGACCTGGTTGGCCAGCAGTGTGGCCAGACCTGGGGACTCTTGGGCCCAAAGTCAGTGACATAGGCACAGGGGACTAAAGTGGAGAATGAAGCGTCCAGCTGATAAGAAGAGAGGGCATATGCACAAGAACACCCACTTGACCTGGCTTCAATGACTGCATGATCAGAGCTCAACTAGAAGAGGAAAAAAAAAGCATTCTAATACAATTTGATGAACTTGACCTACACCTATGGACGCAGTAGCTCAAAGGAGGGAACAAATCTTTACAGTAAGGATCATCCACACCCCCTCCAAACACAGAGTAGACAGGGGTGGCTACAAAGGCTAAAAGTGATTGGCTTACAAGCTTTCAAGAGGGAACCTAGATCGATCCAGAGGGCATGGAGGAAGGTAGAATCTCCACTGAGAAGTATCCAATCTGTCTAGGCAGGGCTGATGAAAGGTGATGGGGACAGGTCTCTTGTGATACAATAGTGAATAATTGTTACCAGGACTGATTGTGAGGGTTGGAAATGTAAAGGTAGACGTTTTGTAGCAAAAGAAGAGGAGTGATTAACTTTGCAGT
>NW_006408702.1:3462752-3466261 GCF_000296735.1 Chrysochloris asiatica
CAGAGGAAATGAGAAAAGACCCCCAGCGAGACGGACTGGCAAAGTGGCAGCAACAACGGGGTCAGGAGTGGCAACCATTGTGAGGTTGGCCCAGAACTGGGCAGTGTTTCATTCTGCTATCCCTAGGGTCAGGATGAGTTGGCACATACGAACAACAACAAATCTCTCTGAGTGTTCACTGCCAGGTCTTTTCTCCCTGGAAACAGCTGGGTCTAACGACAGGCTTAACCACTGCATCCTTGTTGTTGCTGTTACATGTCGTCGAGTCAGTTCCGAACCACAGTGACCCTGTATAGGGTTTCCAAGGAGCGGCTCATGAGCTCAAACTGTCCACGTGACCTTGTGGTTCAAACCCACTGTGCAGTCCAGCACACTAACCCACAGCACCAGCACCCTTAGGGCTCCCATATGTTATTCACCTGTGAAGGGGTGAGGTGTGAAGTCCTTGCTGGAGGGGAAGCAAACACAATGACACTTAGGTGAATTAATATTCTCAAGCCCTGCAATCTCACTACCAGCCATTTACCACTCCCCCCCTCATTGCTCCTACCCCGACCATCCTCCTCCAGAAACGATCGAACTTTTTCTTCTTCATCTTTTAGACACAAGTTCCTAAACTTCATTTCCTCAATGAGGTCTTCCCTGACCTAGAGTCTAGATCAAGTGGGCCGCGTTCACAGAAGTACCCACGCTGTACTGAATCAAGGTTTTCAGCTCCTAGGGGCAGAACCCTTGCCTGTTTTCACCCTGGCGTGTAACAGGCACTGCTGAATGGGAATGAATCACAGAAACACGTGTATCATTGGTGTTTCCCATTAGACCGAACCCCACAGTGGTAAGGATGAGTCTATCTACTCACCTGAGTACTCCTGCCATGTAACACTACGAACTTGTATCAAGGAGTCCAGTGACGTAATGGCTAAGCACATGACAGCTAATCACAGCGTTAGCTTGATATAGAACCACCTGATAGCTGATTCACCCCCACCAGCTGCCTCATGGAGAAAGATGTGACTGTCTGCTTGTATAAAGGCTGACAGACTTGGAACCTATGGGGCAGTTTCTACTCTGTCCTATAGAGTCACTCTTGACAGCATCAGGTTAAGTTCTGATGACCACATGTTGTTGTTAAGTGCCGAGTCGGTTCCAACCCACAGTGACACTGTACAGGGTTTCTGAGGCTGTAAATCTTTAAGGAGCAATCCATAAATATGTACTGATCACATATTAGGCATTAAATGAATAGAATGTCTCGTCAAAATCTTTGGAAATTAATACTCATCTAGGTAAGAAACATGGAATGCGATCATCTATAAGTTGTTCAGACTTGTCTTAAAAACTTTTGCCCTTACCATTAACATAAAGTACTTTATTAATATTTGTAGGTGCCTAAGGCACATGGACAGCCATGAAAGAACAAGAAGGATGGGGCCCACTTTCCATAGTGTCATTAATATCAAGCACAGACATGTCCAAGCTTAACGATATTAAATACAAACATGGAAAGAGCCATTTGCCCAAATTATGAACTTTTAGAAACACAACACCCAATTAAAAGCCTAGACTAAACCATAAACAGAGCATTAAATACTTCTTGCTAAAACAATGAGACACCACCAGATACAAGTGGAATGAATACAATTTACCCCAAAACTGAAAATTCTACTGGCAAAACGTTGAATACCAGAAACTCATTCATCGCTGGTTGGAATGCAAACTAGAACAGCCACTTTGAAAGACACTTTGGCAGTTTCTTAACACACTAAACAAAGTTTCACCACATGATCCAGAAATCACACTCCTAGAAATACCTACTTACCCAAACGATGCCAAACTCATGCTCCCACAGAAAGCTACACACAAATGCATTTAAGCAGCTTTAACAGCAATCACCAAAACCAGGAAGCCAATTACTCTTCAGCCAGCGAACACACCAACAAACTGGGGCACACCCATCCAACATAACCCAGTGCTGTCGGGTTCACTCCAATGACCCTATCATAGGACAGGGTTGTTGTCGTTGTTAACTGCCATCAACTCGGTAGGGACTCATAGCCATCCTGTATATTTAGGGTTTCCAAGGAGCAGAGGATGGTGGGTTTGAACCACACACTTTGCAGTTAGCAGCCCGGTGCTTACCCTCCAGCACCACAGCGGTCCTCCACAGAACAGGGGAGAACTGCCCCATAGGGTCTCTAAGGCTGGAATCTTTATGGGAGTAGACTCATAGAGCAGCTGATAAGTCAGCAACCCTGTACAGGATTTCCAAGGAGCAGCTGGCGAATCTGAACCACCAACCCTGCACTTCACCCTGACCTTGAGATCAAGTGCTTGTCTTAAAGCATCACACAGCCTAGAAAATGCTATAGAGGTTTCTACTGTCAAATGGGGTTGCTATGACTCAAAATTAACATGACAACACCTAACATCAACAGCAGTGGCATGCGCTGTATGTCAAAATATGTCAATAGATTTTCCCTAAAAATTAAGATTTCTGCCCAAGGGTCTGATCTTTTTTTTTTTCTTACAGGGATGCTCCCAGGACATATACAAAATCAGCTATAAATGTAGACAATTACTATCTTCTTAACTATTATTAAAAATCATCAATTATAAACACACACACACACAAAATCAATTACACAGCTAATACAGTCCTCTATCAAGTCCAGAGACTTCTGAGGGCTTCTCATGAAGATTCTAGCCAGCATCTTTAAAGAGACTTTTGAAAACGTTTAACCCTAATGTAAAACTTTTACGCTAGTTTTGCTGCTTGCTTTTACACTGGAAATTCCCCGAAAGTGTATACAGAGAGTGGGGGTCAAACACCTCATGTAGTTTGTTTTACGGTTATGGTCGTCCACTGCTTTAAACTAGCCATTTACACAACAAACTTAACAAGCATTTAAGAAATAAAACTGACAAACTACCATGAGGTCAAATTGCTATCAGTTGAACATTATGTTAAATATGAATATATTAAAATAATCAAAGAAATACAAGAATTATAAAAATTTTCTCTTTATCTAAAATTCTTTTTATTTCCTTCTTGTTGTGAATTGGGTGGAGGTTTACCGAGCAAATCAATTTCCCATTCAACGATTCGTATACATTTTATTCCATGTCACTGACCACAATCCCCACAATGGAACATCACTCGTCTCACTTTGTTTCCTTTCCCACATCTCCTTTGCAAACCTTCTGATTCTGTCCTTGGATTACTAACATTCTTGACAAATGAGCTTCACTGGCTCTTTTAGAGTGAATACAATACAGAATACAGTGCCATATTACAGAAAAGAAGAGAACATAATTACTGCATTAAAATTGATACCTGGGTTCAAATTTGGACTCTATCACTTGACATACGACCTTGGACAACTTTAGAAAAGAGGAAACTGAGACTCAGAAGAACTTAGTTTAAATGGTTTTCCACTCACAACAAAAGAATAATGTTTTAAACACCAAGAATAATCTGTCCTTTAAACCTTCCTTAAAAAAAAAAAAAA
>NW_006408702.1:3467052-3469188 GCF_000296735.1 Chrysochloris asiatica
TAAGGGATGTGAAACAACTTCATGAGTACACATCCATTTTATGGGGTATGCGACTAATTTTTTTTCAAATAAGCAAAACCATGTAATTTTGAATCAGTATAAAGGAACATCAAATTTCATGATAAAACTCCAAGCTCCACAGCTCACTACTGTAAACCAACAGTGCTCCCCTGACGTGGCCCACCAGACATCTGAGATAGGGGGGTATACCACACGTTACCCTACCCACTGCCACACTGAGTCAATTCCAACTATAGGGTTTTCGAGGATGCAGATCTTTACAGAGGCAGAAAGCTTCCTCTTTCTCCAGAAGAGCCATTGGTGGATTCAAACTGCTGACCCTGCAGTTAATTGTCCCACACGTAACTCATTAACCCACTAAGGTTACGTTCACCATTTGTTACCAGATAAAATACTTCCCATCACTATGCAGCACTCCTCCTGCACTTGTCCACCCACAGAATCCACTTATTCAGAAAGGTACTGTTCGTATTTTATAACAATCTCTCCCATCACCACTTTGCAAGCCATCTACAAGTACCCACGTGGTGAATGTTCACAGAAAAATACTCAACCTGCTGACACAGTGACAGCACGTGGTAACCCCGTAAGTGCAGAGGAGAACTGTTCCCTTGGGTTTTCAAGGCTACAATCTTTCAGAAGCAGATCGCTATATCTGTCTTCCCAGGCAACTCCGAGTGGACTTGAACTTCCAACCTTTCAGTTAGTAACCCAATGATTAATTGTTTGTGCCACCCAAGGACTCCAGAGAAAGCCTTGTTGTTGTTAAATGCTGTCAAGTTGGTTGCAAATCATAGCAACCTTGTGTAGGGTTTCCGAGAATCAGCTAGTAGGTTTAAACTGCTAACCTTGTGGTTTAAAGTCCAGAAGTCCAGTGTTGTACTTACAGCACCACACCAGGAGTCCCCAGAGAAAGCCTGTTGTTGTTGTTGTTAAGTGCCTTCAAGTCGATTCTGACTCATAGCGACCCTGTATACGGTTTCAAGAAGCGACTGGTGAATTTGAACTGCTGACCTGGCAGTCCAGTGCTTATCCTTCAGCACCACACCAAGCCTGGGGGGGTGGGGAGGAGCTGTGTGCCATGGAGTTGGTTCTGACTCATAGTGACCCTGTACAGGGTTTCCGAGGCTGTAAATCTTTATGGGAGCAGAATGCCTTGCGGTTCGCAGCCCGATTTGTAAGCACTACGCTACCAGAGCTCCTTAGTGACAGCCTGTTGTTGTTGTTGTTGTTATGTGCCGTGGAGTCGGAACCGACTCATAGCGACCCTGTACAGGGTTTCCGAGGGTGTGACAGCCTAAGCAACTGTAAATACAAGACAAGGTTTTCTTCCCGTAACATTCAGTCTTGGTTGCTGGATTCTCCTCTCCTCTAACGTCTAACTCCTGGAAGTCTGGATGCAGCCCTGGGACTTTCCCTTGCTTCACTAACTCCCGAGGTGATATAATTTGTTCTCTATGTCTAAATACCATCTGTGTGCTGAGGCCTCTCCCCAGGTCTTCCCTTCATGGTAACGCTATCCCTGCAAGTGCCTGGGCAAACTCTCGCCCCACTTCTAATCCTGTCAGTTCAACCTTCAAAACACATCTCTGAAGGCAGGCACTGAAGTTGCACAGATACAACCAAACAACTCATGGGTTCTGGTTCCTCGGTTTGCAGCCTTAGGGAGTAAAGTGAAGTGGCCTGTTATCATGTTTAGGGCTTCTGTTCTGGCTCCTAGTTTGTTAGAGAGTAAGCTATATAGAGTCTTAAAAGCTTGCAAGCAGCCATCCAAGGCACACTTGGTTTCTGTCACCATGGAGAAACAGAAGGAGAGTCAGTAACAGGAGGAGAAAATGGAATGTTTGGCTAATTGTCTCCATTAACAACTGCTCCATTGCCATGAGACCAGAGAACCTGGATGGCGCCCAGCTTCTAAGACTGAAGTTTTGATCAAAGATTCAGTAAAAGAATCCTGATCAAAAGAGAGAAATTACAGAACAGAATTTCGAATTCCCATGAACTGGAGACGTTTGGGTACCACGGAGGCTGGATATTAGCCCCAGAAACTACTGCCCTGAGATAATCTTTAAACCTGAAACCAAAATATGCCCTGAAGTCTTCTTAAAATCAAAC
>NW_006408702.1:3469638-3471452 GCF_000296735.1 Chrysochloris asiatica
GAAGCATGCAAAAGGTCACTGAAACAGAAAAAAACAAGTGAATGTCAGGAAACTTGCTCTTGAACCTAAGTACCTAAAGCAAATGGCAGAAATGATGAAGTACAACAGACAGACAGAAAATTGTAAAGGACAGCTTGAGAAGACAAAGTAAAATAATGGAAAAGAACAGCTCAGCATTTCTCAAGCTGAACGAACTGAAGAAAAACTCAATATTGAAGGATTTTATGGGTAAACTATTGAACAATGCAGGAAGCACCAAAAGATAGAAGAATATACAGTCACTGTACCAAAAAGAATTGGTCAAGGTTCAACACTGACAGGAGCAGCATATGATCAAGAGCTGATGGTACTGAAGGAAGAAGTCCAAACTGCACTGAAGGCATTAACTGAAAAACAAGATTCCAGAAACTGACAGACTATCAACAGAAAGATTTCCACAAACTGTTGCAACAGAGGAAGTACTCATTAGTCTATGCGAAGAAATGTGGAAGACCACGACCTGACCAATCGAGAGGAAAAGATCCATATTTGTGTCCATTCCAGACAAAGGGAACCCAACAAAATCTGGAAAGGATTTAACAATATCACATTAGTATCACAAGCAAATCAAATTTAGCTATGATCACTCAAACACTGTAGCAGCAAGCACAGCAACAGGGAGCAGCCGGAAACGCGAGCCTGATTCAAAAGAGGAAGCAGAACGCAGGATATCATTGTTGATGGCACATGGAACTTGGCACAAAGCGGAGAATACCAAGGAGACGTTTACTTGTGTTTTATTAACTATGCAATGGCATTTAACTGTAGGGTTCAGAGCCAACTATGGATAATATTGTGAAGAAAGGGATTCCAGAACATTTAATTGTACTTATGTGTACAACCTGTACAGAGACCTAGAGGCAGTTAGTTGTTCACACAGAACAAGGGAATACGGCATGGTTTAAAATCAGGTAAGTGTGCCAGCAGGGTCGTATCTTTTTACCAAACTTGGTCTAATGGACATTGGACATAATGCTTGGTCAGTGAAAAAGAGGAAGACCCCCAATGAGATGGACTCACACAGTGGCTACCATAATGACCTCAAATGCAACAGTCGTGAGGATGTCACAGGACTGGTTTTGTTGTGCATGGGGTTACTAAAGTCACAGCCAACTCAACGGCACCTAACAACAGTAACAAGTAAAAACTGTCTGTTTTATGTGCATTGTGCTCTTTATTGCGCTTTTTTAAGATCTACATGAAATCAAAGTGACAACAACCTGAAAGGTTACTGAGGAAACTTAGGGGGCAGTGGGTTTATAATGGATTTGGAAAAGGAAGATGAAAATGGTTTCACACTTGAAGAATACAATCAGTGTCAATGGAATGTATGTGTAGAAATGACTGAATGAGTGTATACTGTACTGTGTATAATCTCAACAACAAAAATAAAATAGATGATGTAAAACTAAACACAACATTCACAGTCTGAGTGTGTACCACTCTCACTGCCCACTTGGTCCAAGCCACCCTCTCTGCCCTCAAGACTGAGTCTCGTAAGCATCTCCCTGCTTCCACTCCCTGCTCCCAGTAATTGCTTCTGCACACGTCAACCTGAGGAATCACTGCCATCTCTGCTCCAAAGCCCCAAGTTTTCCCACATCACTCAGCGCAACACCAAAAGCCTAATGATGGGCAAGGTCCTCCCTCAACCAATGTGGTCTCTTTGCGGACTCAACAGCACATACCCTGACTAGAGCCTTTGCACAATCCATTCTCACCTGTGGCTCAACCCCACCTGAAACAGTCCTTTTCCTATAAGAAAACAAGATGCA
>NW_006408702.1:3471911-3475147 GCF_000296735.1 Chrysochloris asiatica
ACCAGGTTTGGACTGCATCAGAGGAGTTGGCACCACCAGACATTAGTTACTTATTTGCCTGACATTACCCATAAAATGATAAGACACCTTGAGAACAGCATCTTTCTGAATGAACTGCTGTATCTCTAGTGTCTACGACAAAGTCTACCACAGGGCAAGAAAGATAGCTTGCTTTTTAATGAATTAAACATTCTAAAATTTTAAGCTTCATTTCTATGATGTGATATATTCTCAACTTCCACATTCATCTTACCCTGAAAAAAAAAAAATCAGTATTCTAAATTTATTACAGAATCAATTTACAAACATCTAAAAGGTAAACCAGTTATTGTCAAGCTGACTCCAACTCACAGTCCCTGGGTGGTGCAAATGTTTACCTCAAGTCTGCTACTAACTGAAGGACCACAGATTCAAGTCTACTCCAGAGGTACCCAGACAAAAGGTTTGGCAATGTCCTGCCACACCATTCAAAACGAAAGCCAAATTAGTTCCCAACATGAATGTAATCAATGTTATTTAATTATACATGTATAAACTATTGAATTGGCGAATGTTTTGTTTCGTGTATATTTTCAACAGTTTAAAAAAAAAATCGCTGTGTGGCGCTGTAGGATCAGCATTGTACTGCTAACTACAAGAGCGTCGGTTCAAACCCACTAGCTGCTCCTTGGAAACCCTATCCAAGGCCACCGTTAGTCAAAACTGACTTGACGGTGCTTACCAACAACTGTGGGAGTGCAGGGCAGCTAATTATTTATGAGTCTTATAGCCAAACTCCTCCATTTAGTGACAGACTCAACTCTTAGCCTCTGTGCCTGTGATTATAGACCCAGTTTGAAATGAGTTGCTAAGGAGTAAAGGGCAGTCCTGGGTGGCGCTGTGGATTAATGCACTGGACTGCAAAGTCTGTTTGAGCCACAAGATTGGCAGTTCAAGCTCACCAGACCCCCCTTAGAAAGCCTATGCAAGGTCGCGCTCTGAGATGTAAGAATGCCCCCACTTTAGTAGAAGGAATGACTCAAGTCACCACTCTTAAGTTTCCTTTGGGGGCATGGTAAGACAGCTTTGAAGAAATTGCTCTCTCTTACCCTGAATCATGCATCTGACCTCGGGTTTATGGGACTCTGGGCCCGTCACCTGACCTGACTCACCAGTTCCGGCAGCCTCATGCATCATAAGCCTGTCGTCTGAACTGCTCATTTGGGTTCCTCAGCTCCTGAGACTAATAGAGGTGAGAAGATTCCTAGGGACTGATCTTTGAACTACAGACTTGGGACCTGCCAGCCTCCACAATTTCATGAGCCATTTCTTTTGACAACTGGGAGTTTTGTGGAATGCTGCAGAGTGTTGCAGAACCCCAAGACTTCAGGGGAAGGGAGGAGGACTGATCGGTATCAAGGACTACAAAGGGGCATAACATGTTGGAAAAGTCGAACCATTGGGATATCTAACTTCCAACTCATAGGGACCAGCCTGAATGCACCAACATGTTAACATACACAAAAGACAAAGTAATGCTTCAACTATGATGGGAAATCTCTGAAAAAGCAAGCTTTGAAAATAAATGGCAGCTATCTAAGAAAATAACTGTGTACTTACTTAGCCCTGTAAGAGTTCACCACTAGAATACACAGCAAAGAAACACTACAAGAGTTAACTAAGATGGCATTCGCAATCAAGAGCTGGCAGTAAATTGCTGTGTAAATGCTGAAAGATCCTTTTTAGCCAGGGCAAGTTTTGCTGTAACGGTCCCATTACAAATTTCTTACAGTACTAACATGGTACATTATAAGCTTGCTCGAACGATAAGCTCTTTATGAGGGTTAGAAGTCTACAGTCCTCTCAAACAAAGACCTTTCTGTCTCAGATTTCCTAGAAGTCAATAAGCTAAAAAAAAAAAAAAATCACACTCTGTACAACATATTCATTACAGTAACACAAGATCTAGTCTCCCATGGCTTTGGCTAGCCTCCCTAAGCACTAAGCAGCCAACGTGAAGCAATGACAGAGACACCAACACCATTTCTAGGTCAGACTAGAGCACCTCTAGCTCCTAACAACAGCTTTCTGACTCACAGCGACCCTGTATAGTGTTTCTGAGGAGCAGTTGGTTAGCTTGAACTGCCGACCTTCAGGTTCAAAACGACTTTGCAGTCCAGTCCATTAATCCACAGCACCACACCAGGACTCATAACTAAGGTTCATACAGCAAAACTAAGACATTAACATTGGGGCAGTGGGTAACTGTTGTTCCATGGTGAGAACTGCAGTCATTGAGAGCAAACAAAGTAGATGATCTGATGAATGTACAACTGATGATCTGCTCTGTAAACCGTCACTCAATTCACAATCAAAAGTTTAAAGAAAACACAGGCGCCACACCATTCCGGTGTAGTGAATTTTCTACTGTCTCTTCCAGCCATAGTCTGTTAACTCCCACCGAACAATGTTTCTTCCCTGGGTAAGAGAAGGTGGGAGAAGATACTAATAGGATGGCATGATTTACCTAGGGATGTTAGCATTCGCACAGTTAACTGTAAAAACCTGAAACTTGTTGTTAAGTGCCATCGAGTCAGTTCTGACCCATAGTGACCCTGTACAGGGTTTCCAAGAAGCAGTGGTGAGCTTGAACCACTAACCTTGCAGTTCAAACCAGCATCGCAGTCCAGTGCATTAACCCACAGTGCCACACCAGGACTCCCTTGATACTCTAGCACAACTATAAAATGTTGTTGTTGTTAGGTGCCATCAAGTCAGTACCGACTCATAGAGACCCTATGCAAAACAGAACAAAACACTGCCCGGTCCTAGCCAAACCCACAACTGTAAAGAGCCAGATGTGAAACACACATCCTTTGGACCCAAAGATCCTTGTGCACTGAGATTACTCTAACCAGAAACAGAAAGCTGTTGACACTGGAGAGTGGCAGAGAAGCAGCAGCAGGTGAACCAAGAACCAGAGCCCAACACAGCAGTGGAATCCCAGCCCACAGGACGTCTCCCATAAAACAAAAATACATATAGGGAGCAGCAACTCTCTCAGTGAACTGCGGTACCTCAGTGTGTAGGAGAAAGCCTGTCACACAGCAGAAATTGTGAATTATGTGATCGTTTACATGGGAGAACATTGGCTTTACATTCATCCTATCGTATATCATTTCATTGCCATGGTTACAATCTCCTCCATACATCATCAACCAACCAAAGGGTATACCCTGCAAGCCTGCCACCCAGTC
>NW_006408702.1:3476199-3482495 GCF_000296735.1 Chrysochloris asiatica
TAACCCACATTTGTATTATCTGAGTTAACATCTGCATTATTAGAGCAAGTAAAACTGGGTGACTTTGGGCAGAAAGCTGGTTTACAGAGTGGAGGGAGCCTCCAGATACTTAACTTGGGGAAGTAAGGATTGTTGGCCCAAGGAGCCAGAGGCAAGCACCTCAGCCTGAGGCTTGTGGTGGAATGGTCATTTATCAGCAGCCGTACAGGAGAGAGGCCTACCTGTGGGCACAGCTGAGGAGAGGCTGTGCTGACCAGAACAACTGTGTCCTGAGCATTTCTGAGCCTGAATTGTAACTGATACCTTCCCTAATAAACCCGTAACTCTGAGTAGGGTGTCCACTGCAGTGGATTGTGGAACCCAACAGAGAAGTAGAGAGTAATTTAGGGGCATGGTTGGTGCCTCAGGGTCGCTATGAGTCAGATGGCTCAACGGCACGTAACAACAACTATTACTACAGATTTCATTCACACTGCCCCAGGTTTCCACAAATAGCCTTTTCCTCTTCTGAGATCCAATCCAGGATTCCACAGTCCTTAACACTTTTGAAGAATCAATCTAGATATTTGTAGAATGTCACTTAGTTTGGGTTTATCTGATGTTTTCTAGTAATGAGGCTATAGTTACGGGTCTGAAGGAGAATATCGCAGACTTTTGGTGCCCTTTCACCTCATCCATCACAGAGGACATGATATCCCATGACACCTCACTGGTGATGTTAACTTCTCACTTGGTTAATAAGGTGGTGTCTGCCAGGATTTTCTACTATAAAGGTATTTTTCCTCTTCCTTTTTCTATTCATTAAGGAGCTCTGGTAGAGTCGTGGTTAGGAATCGGGCTGTGAACCTCAAGGTCAGCGATTCAAAACTACCAGCTGTTCCACGGGAGACAAATGAGGCTTTCTGCTCCTGTAAAGATTTACAGCCTCGGAAACCCTGTACAGGGTTGCTATGAGTCGGAACCGACTCCACAGCACATCACCAGCATTCTATTCATTAGAAATGAGCCACTAAGTCCACACCACACTCGTGGGAAATTAAACTCCACTGTTAAGGGAAAAGAGCCCTGGGTAACACTATAGGATAAGCACTGGACTACTAACTGTAACATTAGCAGTGGTTCCACAGAAGAAAGATGATGCTTTCTGCTCCCAGAAACCTTTATAGCCTCGGAAACTCTATACAGGGTCACTGAGCACACACTTTGTAACTACTTATTTTATGACAACTTTGCTAATAAATTTAGAGTTATAGTACACGAAACAAGAGTGGAGATTTGAGAAAGATTTACAACCAGACCACAAAAACAGACTTAAGAGAAATCATCAATTGCTGAGACAAAAAGGTATTTTAAAATACCATCTAGGACAAATCCCCCTCCAAGATTGAAACTCAAAGGGAACACATGAGCAGCCATGTAAGCTTGCTAACCACCACGTTGGTCAGCTGCTGAGTGAAGAGAGGGACAGACAGCAATGAAGAAATGGGCTGAGTTCAACCATGTTCCATAAACTCCCACTGACCTGGAGATGAGAGAGAGAAGAGGAAGGGCAGGTTGGACCAAAGTGTGGTAAGACCTGGGAACATCTGAGCCCATGAACAATGACATAGCCACAGAGAGCTAGAGCTGAGAGTGAAGCATCCAGCTGATATGAAGTGAGGGGAGATGCACAAAAACACCCAAACCTGCAGATAGTACCCATTTGACCTAGCTTTGAAAACTTGATAATCAGAGCTCGACTTGAGGAAGATAAAAAAAAACTATTTTTGATAAAAGAAACAAATGTAAATTGCTACAATTTGATGAGCTTGACCTATACTTATGGATGTAGTAGCTCAAAATAACAACAGAAAGGGAAGGAATCTTCACATCAAGTGTCAGTTCTATCCCTTCTGTATACAGTGTAGATAGGGATGGGCAACTTAGACATTGGCTCTGGTAGCATAGCAGTTTCTAATTGGGCTGCAAGCCGCAAGGTCAACAGTTCGAAACTACCAGCTGTTCCGTGGGAGAAAGATGAGGCTTTCTGCTCCCGTATAGAGTTACAGCCTCGGAAATCCTGTACAGGGTCGCTATGAGTCGGAACAGACTCCACGGCACAAAACAACAATAACAACCTAAAATGAGGAGGCAATAAAGGCACAAAGTGACTGGCTTACAAGTTTTCAAGAGGGAGTTTAGTTAAAGAGTGTTGGGGGGGAGATAGAGTCCCCACTGAAGAGTTTTATCTTGTCTAGATGGGTCTGGTGAAAAGAGATGGGGATAAGATTCTTATGATTCAATAGTAACTGTTATCATGACTAACTGTGATTGTCACAACTGTAAAGATAGGAGTTTTGTAACAAAAACGGGGAAATAGTTAATCTTACAATCCAGGGAATAGAGGGCCTTAAGATTACCATCAAGGGAGAAGAGCATAAGCAGAATGTGGGACCCTATCCAGAGAAGCAGCAACACCAGAGACGGAGGCAGAGATGGGGACATGGAGAGAGGGAGCAGCTGAGGACTCTAGATTCATGGAAAGAGAAAGGCTGAGTGCTGGCGGCCAGAAAGCAGGCTTGCAGAAATACCCTTTTATTGTTTAAATCATTATATATTCCTGAGTGTTTTTGTGTACACCCCCACCCCCAAATGAAAGAGGGAATAGAAGCAAATATTGTAGAATGCTGATGCACACAGGAGATTGTAATCATTGCAATAAAACGATGAGTGTAAAACCAATGTTCTCCCATGTAAACTATCACTCAATTCACAATAAAAACTTTTAAAAATCATCTAGTTTTAGTTTTAAAGGGTTTGTCAGTTTAAATCTCTGCCCAAAAATTGTTTTCATCACCTCATGTGTTCTTCCTGTGCTATTACTCCTGGTGTGGCACTATAAGGCAGCACTGGGGACTGCTAACCACCAGGTTGACAGTTCAAAGCCACCAGCTGTTCCTGGAAACCCCATAGAGGGGTCGCTACAAGTCAGAAACAACTCAACGGCACTTAACAACAAACTGTTACTCAGATTTAATGCTGAGCATCACTCACCTTTACTGATTTTTATTTGGCTATATAGCTCATTGCAATTAACTAGCATGACTTTAGAGGAAGGAAGGAGAAAAAAAGTATTAGGCTAACATATATAT
The DNA here is from genome assembly GCF_000296735.1 of Chrysochloris asiatica. Lineage (NCBI taxonomy): Eukaryota > Metazoa > Chordata > Mammalia > Afrosoricida > Chrysochloridae > Chrysochloris > Chrysochloris asiatica. The sequence goes on from NW_006408702.1 coordinate 3,479,331, forward strand.
GATGAAAAGAACATTCATGTGCCAAGTTTCACTTCCCTTCCCAACCTGACAATAAGCCACTTTCGGGAAAGACCAATGTCAAATCTCTACAGTTGATGACGCCAAGTAACAAAAAAACATCACCTCGGTTTCTACACGGTCCCAAACTACCACTGCAGTGTAAGAACTGTTTTCAGAGAATAAATCACAGTGATGGTTTCTAAACATCAGCAATTACAAGAATCCCCAGAGAAACCTATGAGCAGTACACATGGGTTTGGGCCTGGAAACAAGCTCTTTAACAAGCACTTCTAGTGAGTCTCCTGCGGCGGGCTCCTCTTGAGAACCGTCAGCCTGGTTTAAGAGCCAAGAGCAATGCTAATATTTGATGTACACACACTCACTAGCCCTACTGGGGTCAAAAAAGGTCTACAAATCATTCAGTGTGAGAAACAACTAACTTACAAAAGACTTCTAATCCTCATGTCACCTTATTTTCAATTTTGTTTCTTCCTGTCCCAAGCAGCAGAACTAACCCTGTAGGTTCGCTGACTTCCTTCCTTCTTCACTTGTTAATTTTCAAATGCCACATAGTCAAGGTGACCAAATAATGAAGCTGAAACCTTCAAAAGCTTTGCTGTTACCATCCCTTTTTAAACGTCTTTCTCATAAGTAGCCCACCCTCTGTAATCACTTAAGAAGGCCAGCTTCTCAAAGTCAGGAGCAGAGGAACATGTTCTCAAATGCACACAGGAGTAAATACTCCAACCACAATGAAATATGTTCAAGTTGTTGTTGTGTTGTTGTTGCTGTTAAGTCGGTTCCAATTCATTGTGACCCTATATAGAGTTCCCAAGGAGTAGCTGGTGGGTTTGAACTGCCAACCTTGTGGCCATCTCTAGAGCTCTTGAAACTATAAAAGGGATACTACCTTGATTGCTTGGAGGACTCGAAATACTCAGTCACCTTTAGAGAAGGACTGACCTAGACCATCAAAGCCTCCCCCCTTCAATGTCCCCCTAACCTCATCCTATCCTGCTAACTGTTCCACAGTCCCTCCATACTTTCCCATGTTGTTTTGTTATTCTTAAGTACCATCAAGTTCATTCTGACTCATCAGCGGCCCTCTGTACAACAATTAAACAATGCCAGTCCTATGCCATCTTCACAGTACTTGCTATGTTTGAGTTCATTGTTCCAGAGACACTAAGTCAATCCATGTCACTGAAGATCTTCTTAGCTGACCCTCTACTTCTTCACTGACTGGTCTCTCCTGATATGTCCAAAGTTAAATGAAACAGTCTCACCATCTTAGCTTTCAAGGAGCACTCTTCAGTTCTATTGGTGTTAAGTGCCACTGAGTAGGTTCCAACCCATAGCAAACCTATACAGCGTTTCCAAAGCGTGGCTGGTGAGCTTGAACCACCGACCTTGCAGTCCAATGCATTAACCCACAGAGCCATTCCAGGGCTCCTTCAGTTCTACCAGAGTTTGTTTTGGAGATTTTCAGGAGCACAGATATTATTTCTTTGGAAACATAGGTATTTATTATGGTTATATTCTCTTGCTCAATGTTAATGATATACAATGTCCTTCTTTGTCCCTTATGCTGGTTTTTGCCTTAAAGTGCATTTTATTAGATATTAAAATTGCCACTCCAGCTCATTTTTCATTGCCATTAGCTTGATAAATTTCTTCCATCCTACAATTTTTGGTCTGTTTTGTCTTTGTACATAAGTATGTCTCTTATAAACAGCATATTGAAGGTTACTTATCCATTCTGCTTGTTGAATTTAATCTACTGACATTCAGTGTAATTATGGATAGGTATAAACTGTCATCTTGCTGTGTTTTTTTTGTTTGTGTGTGGTGTTGCTAGTTTCTTTGTTGCACATTAATTTTCTGTGCAGAGTTCATTTCGTTCCAGGGTTTTCTTTGCATGTTCTTCATTGCTGTTGTTTTAATGATTACTAAATCTTTCTGGTTTTCCTTTTTAATTTTTTTTATAGGTTTTTATTTTGGATTGAGTGAAAGTTTACAGGGCAGATCACCAGTTTTACATTCAACAAATCATACACGTTGTTTAATTACAATGATTATAATCCCCTCCATGTACCATCAGTTAATAGTATTTCTCTCTATCCACTTTAGCTTTTTAAAAATAAAAAAAACTCACTCAGGCATATATAATAATTTACATCTCCAAAGGGCACACTCTGCTAGTCTGCCTCCTGGCCACCAGCTCTTATTTCCTCTTCCCATAAATCTAGAGTCCTCAACCCCACTCCTCCTTCCCCTCTCCATGACCCCATCGCTGCCTCCATCTCTGGCATCGCTGTTTGTTTGAATAAGGTCCTGCATTCTGCTTGTGCACTTCTCTCTTGATGGTCCTAAGGTCCTCTGTTTCTGGACTGTAGGATTAACCACTCCCCTTTTTTTGTTATAAAACTTCTACCTTTACAATTCTGACAGTCACAATTAGTCATGATTATTCACTATTGAATCATATGAATCTTATCCCCATCTCTTTTCACCAGACCCATCTAGACAAGATGAAAACTATTCAGTGGGGACTCTTTCTTTCCCCCCATATTCTTAAACTAAACTCCCTCTTGAAACCTTGTAAGCCAGTCACTTTGTCCCTTTATCGCTCCCTCATTTTAGGTAGCCAATGTCTAAGTTGCCCGTCCCTATCTACCCTGTGTACAGAAGGGATAGCATTGATAACTTGATATGAAGACTCCTTCTCTCTTGGCTGGTATTTAGAGTTACTATCTCCATGAGTATAGGTCAGGTTCATCAAATTGTAGCAATTTACCCTTGTTTCCTTTATCCAAAAAAAAAAAACCATATATATATATACATTTTTGCAATCTTCCTCTAGTTGACTTCTGATTATCGAGGCTAGGTCAAATGGGTACTGTCTGCAAGTTTGGGTGTTCTTGTGCATCTCCCCTCACTTCATTATCAGCTGGATGCTTCACTCTCAGCTCTAGTCCTCTGTGGCTATGTCCTTGTCCATGGGCTCAAGTGTCCTCAGGTCTCACCACACTTTGGACCAGTCAGCCCTTCCTCTTCTCTCTCTCATCTCCAGGTCAACGGGAGTCAATGGACTGTGGTTGAACTCAGCCCATTTCTTCATTGCTGCCTTTCCCCTCTTCCATTCACCAGTAGACCAATGTGGTC
>NW_006408702.1:3484935-3495540 GCF_000296735.1 Chrysochloris asiatica
TGCCACTGTTGGTCGTTGTAACGTAACTCAGGATTTAATTTTCAGCCTAGTTCCTTTTTAGTCAGCCTGTCCCGCTCCACAATCCCCATGCAGGCCTTTTTCCTAGTGATAAAACAGTTCAGGGCCAACTGTAGCCGTTTGGTTTTAAGTGGAAACTGCCACTTTAAATTCCGAGGAGATCTGTGCACATGTGTAGTAGAACCCTCCATGGGTGGGGGTGGTGTGTCCACTCACTCAGACACCCCCTCTAGTCACAAGAATAGAGGTGCACAGACAGCGAGAGACCAACGAACAGATGGGGGGAGGGGGGAGGAAGAGTGTCCACACCTTTATATCTGAGGTTCTGTCAGGCATCCGTGGCTGCACTGATTGTTCCCCCTCTTGGTCTCGCCTAAAATGGAGGCTCTGGGAGCAGCTGAGCATCTTGAATTAGAAAGCAATGGATTTCTTGCTTCTGCTACAAATTCCCCTAGCTGTAAGCCTTCCACCCTTCTAAATATTCCTTTAATACGTGGTTCAGAGTTCTGGGACCATCCCCTGAGCCTGCTTGGTACGGTATTCTGTGGTGTTGTTGACGGAGCGCTTCACTGCACTTCTACCTGATCCGCCATCTTAATTTGTTCTCTCTCCTTTTAGATTTTGATGTGACAGTGTATTAATTTTCTTTGCAGTTACCCTATAATTTTTCCCCCATTTAAAACAGTTTTATTTCAAAATTTACTTGACTTCCTCACCATTCAGAAGTTCTGTGTCTACATTATTCCCTCTTTTGGCTTTGTAGTTGATTTCTCTGGTTTCCTATTTTCACTCTTGTAGGTTTGTTTTACTTTGAATGCATCTATATCTGGATTGAATTCTGGGTAGTGTTGTCATGTACAAATTTCTTTAATTTCTATTTATCTGAAATATCCTAATTTTGCCATCTCATTTGAGGGACACCTTTGCTGGGCATACGATTCTTTGTTGGCAATTTTTTTTCTTTCACAGTTTTGTATAGATCATCACATTGCCGTCCTCTCTGCAGGGTTTCTGCTGAGAAAACACAGCTGAGTCTTATTGGTTCTACCCTCTGTAGGTAATGCTCCATTTTTCCTGAGCTGCTCTCGGGATTCTTTCCCTGTCTTTGGTTTTGGAAAGTTTGATTATAATATGTCTTGGTGATTTTCTTTTGGGGTCTATCCTGTTTGGGGTTTGTTTACCTTCTTTACTGCTGTTGCTAAGTGGTGTAGACTCCGTTCTGACTCATAGTAACCCTTCATAGGGTTTCCATGGAGCAGCTGGTAGGTTTCAACTGCTGACCTTGTGGTTTGCAGTCCAGTGCTTACTCTACAGCACCACGCCAAGTTATTTAATGGTTATATTTTCATCTTTTATGATGTATTAGGAAAGTTTTCTTCCAGCAACTCTGACAATTTCCTCTATGATTTTTATCATCTGTTCCTATTTTGGTAATCTGATCACCCATATGTTATTTCACTTCTTGGTGTCCCACAGAAATCTTGGGATTTCTTCTGATTTTTTCCATTCTTTTTCCTGATTGTTCTTCTAGTTTACTAGTATTGACACTTATCTTCAAGATCACTGTGATAGTTAAGTTTCTGTGTCCACCTGATTGGGCCAGGATTCCCAGTTGTATGGTAGTTGATAGTTAAAACTGTGTGAAGATTGGCTATAAGCAGCCAATCAATTGAAAGGCTGTTTCCTTGGAAGTGTAGCCTGGTCTGAATATAATGGACACGCAAGAAAGACGTGTTCTCTTTCCCACTGGATCTAGATCTCACATCTGGGTCGCCCTCCAACCTCTAGTTCTTTGAACATCAGGCCAGTGGCCTGCTCCCAATTTAATGGATGTGCGGGAAAGGCGCTCTCTCTCACTTTTGCTGGGGACCTGGGGGGAGGGGGGGTCTACAATTGTAAGCCATTTCCTTGTAATTAACTTCTCTTTATATATATATGTCTCATGGCTTTGCTTCTCTAGAAAACTTCAGTCACTAAGTTAGGGTTCTATTGATTCAAATCTACTCCTTTGCCCTTTTAGTGTACTGCCCATTTCTGAGATCTTAGAATTAATCTTCTGGATTTCTATTTGCAGATTTTGTACTATTTCAAAATTTGCACTATTATCAATGTGTGCTCTTGTAGTGTTTTCCTAAATTCTTGTAAAGTTTTTTTTTTTTTTTTAATATTCTTGCTTTTCTTGATTTTTTTGTTATGCTGTTGAAGGTACCTAAATATCATTCTTTTGAATTCCTTCTCAGGTTGTTCCATTACTTTTTCTTCCTCAGAAACACTTTTTGGGAACTGCATCTTGGTCACTCTAAAAGAGAAACAAAAGGTTTCTGTGTGTGAGCTAAAATTGTCTGTTGTCTCCAAGACATCGTGGTGTCGTATTTGAGTTTAACTGATGATAGTATGTTGGTGTGTTTTTAGGCTCTGACCCACTGTCTCCTGATGGGTGTGGTTACAGAATGGCAGTGTCCACACCATTTGCCACTCACCACTCATGCAGTTCAGTTTAGAGTGGGCTTGGCTGGTGTTGACTGCTATCTACTGTTGAGCTCTTGGGCTCTTGTCTAGTGGGTGGAGCATTTCAGTCACGTGTGTGAATCTGTGCCAACAAGCCATCATGTGTTTGTCTCTCCAAAGCTGCTCACAAAGTTCAAGATGGCCAGGACACATCTGGCCAGCAGTCTCTTCACCAGTCCCTCTCTCCTCCCTTTGCCAACCCAGTTCAGCTTCTCTTTCCAGTAGGTATTCAATCCTTTTCTCTAACGTTCCTCTGAAGCACAGGGTTCCAGGATTGTCCTGTGTCTGTTTCATTTGATCTCTCTGTTGTAGAAGGTCTGTGTAGTATGTCTGCCTAGTCTGCCATCTTGCTGAATTTCTGTTCTTAGTCAAACACACTGAAGGTATTTAAAATAAAAGGTCATGAAGGATAGAACTGATTCTTAAATGGTTGGGGCATGTAAGTCTATGTCTACTGTGGGGATGGGGTGCTCAGGAGCACAAGCAAATTAAATAAATGTTAGCAATAGATGAAACTGGGTAAAGATACTGTGCACTATTTTTTTCTTAAGTTTTGAAATTATTTTCAAATAAAAAATTGTCTTTTAAAGAAGCATTTATTAATAATCACCACAGTAATCAAAACAAGTTCAGAAATCTGGATTTTTATTTTGACAGTTGTTCCTTACTTGGTGGTGTTAAGTGCCGTCAAGTCGGTTCCGAACAATATAGTGACCCTGAACAGGGTTTCTGAGGCTATAAATCTTTATGGGAGCAGAAAGCCTGACCTTTCTCCCACGGAGCAGCTGGTAGTTTTGAACTGCTGACCTTGCGGTTCGCAGCCTGATTCGTAACCACTACGCTACCAGAGTCCTTCCTCACTAGTCATTTTAATTATATAAATATAATTCTTAGGCATTATTTCTAATTGAAAAAAAAAAAATGTTACCACTCTGGCTAGGTTTTTACTAGAGCTAAATAAGTACCTTCTGAGACTTAGAGCTTAATATGTCTCCAACATAAAATGCCACCTCAATAAATTCTCGTAATTTAAGCCTTAATCAAGAAACTCGGTTTATAGGAAGCTTAATAAAAGGTCTTATTCCACATGAAAGATTAATCTCCCCTGAGAGGTGAACACAATGATAAAATCATAATAAAAACTTAGGTTAGAAGCACTTACATAAAAAACAACAAATAAATAATAAGTCTAATAGAATGTAAGTATGTGTGCCAGAAGATAAAATTCTTAAGAACAGTGATGAGATCTGCATGTAGAAGACAAAACTTTTAACTTGCAGAAAAATATAGAGGAAAATTTTTGTGACCCAAGAAAGGGAAGAATTTCTTTAGTAAAACATAAAGAAACACAGACCATAAAGGGAAAAACTTATAAATTAGACTACAAAACTTCACCAGTTCTGAATAATAAAAAATACCACCAATAAAGTGAAAAGACAAGTCACAGACTGAGAGAAGCTATTCTGTATCCAGCATAAAGCACTCCAACAGAACTGAAGACAGCTAACACTGTGCCAGAAAATGGGCCAAAACGATGAAAAGAGAACGAACTCACAGATGAGAAGGACAGGCCCTGAGGTTCCGCTGGTGGGAGGGTAAGTGGTACAGCACCAAGGGGCCCAATCAGGCAAGCTGTAAAATCAAGCTCTGTCACCACAGGCATTAAAGAAGTGAGAAGAAACCGAGACCCACCCGAAGCAGGCAGTGCACTCCTAAGGAGAGAGTACCCACAGGCCTGGAGAGCATCCCAGAGGGACTGCTTACTAGGACAGCCAAGTCTAGGAGGAGGATCCTCAGTCTGCATCAATGCTTACTTATTAGGACATAAGAAACCTAGGGTAATTACCATGATAACAGTTACACTTGGCCAGAAAACCATCTTCCAACCCTGCAGCCCCAGGGCAGTATTTTCTAAGTATACCTTGGCACTGATGTCAAAGTTCTAGATGAAACTCGAGATACCAGCTGTACTGTTGTCTCTAAGCAGTGTGTACATGATATAGCGCTCTAACCTTCAGACCTACTTTCTAAACTTCTTTCTCCTAAGTAGCCTACGCTCTGTAATCGCCTAAGAAGGCCAGCTTCTCAATGTCAGGGACAGGGGTACATGTTCTCAAATACACAAAAGATTCAATATTCCAACCACAATGAAATATGTTAAAGTTGTTGATGGTAAGTGCCATCGAATGTAAGGTTTCTGAGGAGCGGCTGGTGAACTTGAACTGCCGACCCCGCGGTTCAAACCAACTTCCACAGTCCAGCGCATTAACCCACAGTGCCACCACGAGATGAAGAAAATGGAAGAAATACTGAGTCATAGCTAGTCTGCCTTAAAATACAGAAATGCCCCAAACAGCTTCCCGAGCTGCCATTTTTACACTATTAAAAAGAAAAGAAAAAAACTCTGACAGGATTCACTGGGGGTGAAGGGCGACAAAGAAGCATAGAGGGGGTGCACAAAAAGATGAAAGGGTTTGCTTAGATCACATTCATGAAAGATTTAAATCTAACTTGGTCAATTTAACATTAGAAATGATAAGCAGCCTGAACATGCCAACTTCCCCCAAAGTTCACCTAAAAGAGTGTGATTACAAGACTTCAAGAGGAAGTCTCGAGGGAAGACTACTATTTCTTTACTTGATTACTTAGGAAATTAACTCAGGGAAAAAGCTAGCTGTCAACATTTGAAAATCTCTTTCTATTCCTTGGGCAAAAAGGTCTAGCAATTCCCTGTGTTCCTGACACCATTGATAGTTTAATATTACATAATACAATCTAAACACAATGTTGTCGTTGTTAAGTACGGTCGAGTCGGTTCCAACCCACAGCGACCCTGCACAGGGTTTCCGAGGGTGTACATCTTTACAGGAGCAGAAAGCCTCAACTTTCTCCCGCGGAACAGCTGGTAGTTTCAAACTGCTGACCTTGAGGTTCGCAGCCTGACTCATAAGCACAATACAACCTAAATAATTCTCTTTTTTCTGGTGAATCAGATCCTTTAAGCTTCAGGCAGTGGGTGCAACTTTTCCAGTCAAAACTATCAGAAGAAAATCTCTACAACTAGACGCCATTTAAATCATTTCATTCATATATCAAAATAATCTAGAAATTACCTACCACACATCCTAAAAGGAACAATTTATAAATACTATAAACTATTTCTATGGTAAAACTTACAGATTATAGTAACTTTCTAAAATATCAAGATTTAAAATATTAAAGTCCTATTGGCTTTTTTACATCAACAATCATTTTATAACTTCACAACATGTGAAGTTTCTAATATGTGGATCAACATGAACAGATGAGAAATACCATGCCTCTGGGACAACAGGGGAAAACAGTTTTAAACTCTTGCAAGTAACATCTCTAGAATAAGCAAAGTCAGATGAATTTACCAAATAATCATAAAATATAGTTAGGACCTTCAACAAATTATAGCTCTAACGTGAGCCTCAAATACTACTGTTTACTAACTAAGGTATAAGGACAAAGTTAAAAGAAAAAAAAATATGTTCCAACAGTCAAGAGAAAACGAAATAAGAAGAATCCAAAATGAAAAAAAAATCTACGGCTAGGTGTATGTAATACCAACTCTTAACACTGATGAGGGTAGTATGAGTTTCCTGATTATTTCAAAACTAATGACAAAATGATGAGTCTTCTTCCCACAGTGAAGAATTCTGTTCTTACCTCATAAGACCAGACACACTGCACTCCTGCAAACCTCCGGACACACCTGCCAACCTCTACATCCTCATGGGTGGTGTACATTTCTCGGAGACATTTTCCAATGTGTGGTACCATTCTGCGGAGGACTTCCCGGCTCATGATGACACCAGGGCCCCCCATGCAGAAGTTCTCACCAGGCTCAAGTGCCAGTTTCCCCATTTCTTCTGTGGTGCCCAGTCCCGTCTGCCCAAGAAAGAGGGGCTCACTGCTATTCAAACTCCTCAAAAAGTTCTCCAGACGATCTCCTTTGATATACACATCATCATCGGCTCTCATAAACCATTCGTACTTGTCCAAGTAGTGGTCATGCATATACTTGAGCATCATAAAAGACTTCTTCTGGGGTGGGTAGGAGTCATCCACACCATGTAGTGGCACAACTGGAATGGGAATCGATGTGTCTGAACCCTCACTGGAGAAGAATTCCACTTTCCCAGGAATTGTCTTGGACCACGTTCTAGAATTAAAATAGACAGCAGTCAGAGAACAGTTTATTTCAAGCATATTTCTATGTATGCTCATTTGAACCACTGTGGGTTCAAAAGGACAATAAAAAATACTTGATCTGCTTGCTTCTCTTAACATAAACCCAGACTACCAAGTACCACAGAATTCAAATTCAACATCCAAATAATAAAGAATGAAGAACCATTAAAGCATTTTTCATTTAACCAAGTTCTACTTATGGCTTAAAAAGCAAATACCCAAGGCACCAAGTCAAGGTGTTCAGGATAATCCTCTGATGCTACCAACTCCCTACCTACAAACTTCTCAGCTCTACCAAACGACAATAAAAATTGTTCCTTCAACAAATTTCTCTGAACACTCATCAAGTGCCAGTTACTTCGCTAGACAAAATGAATGCAAGGGAGACAAAAACACGGACCCAGGCTCAGGGAGCCGACATCAGGAGGGACACACACTTATCAAAACTGTCACACCGGCATACACAGCCTCCGCTCAAGTGAAGGAAATGTATTTTGTTTGACAGTCATAACAATTCTTTGAGATTATAGATCATTTCAGTGCTTGGCACACAGTGCCACCACCACTACGGTCAGCTGCCATCAAACCGACTTTGACTTAAAGCAACCTCAGTGTCAGGGAGAACTCTGCTCCACAGCCTTGTTTTCAACGGCCAGTTTTTAGGAAGCAGATGCCAGGCCTTTCTTCTGAGGTACCTGAGAGTGGACTTGAACCTCCAAACCTTCTAGTTAGTAGAGTGTGTTACCCATTTCCAACATCTGTGCACATTAACAAAAGTCAACAAACGTGGTAAACTGATACTTCCCACTGGTGATTTAAAGATGCTCTGTGCACGCAAAAAGGCAGAATTGTTTCTGTTTTTTAACCTCATAGAAATTTCCAAATGGACTTCTCATTAATCTCCGTAAGTCACTCTAGTACTTTTGACTACTCAGAAAAGAAACTGACTTAATCAAACCAGAACATGAAAACATATGAAAAGAGATAAAACTCGCAGGTATGCTAGGGTTGAAATATACTATGATATATATTCTGGAATATCATTTCAAACTAAATAAATAATCATTGTACAATTAATTTTAAAAGGATAGTGAAGGAATTCAAATTGAGCTTCCATCAAATTGCTTCTATACCGTGATGAATAAAACAGACCAAATTCAAAGTAGCAGTAAATAAAGTATTAAATACTAAAGTAGCCAAACCTAGAAGCCATTAAAGTGGGAAGACACCAGGATATTAATTGAGAGATGGAGTAAGTCTGCCTTCAAAGGAACAATGCACTAAAGAAACAGTATTTAACATAACGTTTTAGAACACAGGCTCAGGATATGAGGTAGCCAGGGCTAGAATTCTGACTTCTCTTGGGCAGGCATGCCCAGTACCACAGTTTCCTTATCTGTAAACTAGGGGCAGTAACCGCATTTTCCTTACAGGATTGTTGTGAGAATTAAATGAGGTAACATATCTGCCGTGCTGAGGAACTGATATGGAACGTAGCAAGCACCATATTAAGTGTGATCAGAGACAAAGAGTGTAAGAAAATCACGTCAGCTGGGGAAAGAAAAAAGGAGCTGGAAAGAAAACGTGGCCAAACATGGGCTAGTTTGTCTAACGACTGCCCACTGGAGAGTTCAGGTGCTCTGGGAAAGGCAGCTCCTTACAACGCTACACCACTGGCTAAAATCCCAACACTCGTATATGAGCGCTAAGTACAAAAGGATTACAATAGTCCCTGAAACTTTTAGTAAACAAATATATCAAAACATGAAGCAATTGTTTAGCGACATCTCCTCCACCTAGGTCTAGACACTCCTGAAGGAAGTGTTTCCCATCTCTCTAACCATTCCTTCCCTGAGAATTCTGTGCTCTTCAATTTACACCCTGTCAAAATGGCAGCTGTGGCATCCTCAAGGGACTCAAATTGTCTTCCTTTGAAATATTCTGAGTTTTAGGAGCAAAAGAAGTCTGAAGAGGGCAAAATGAGGGCTGTAGGGTGAATGAGGTAAGGATTCCCAATGAAATTCTAGGAGGACATCCCTGGCACATCGTCACGAAAGAAAAAAAATTCCTCCTCAGCACAAATTTGTTGACCTTTATCTCACCAACACAATTTTCCATTTTCTTTAAAGTCATAACCACCCCTGAGATGGTCCTGTGTCCTTTGAGGATATCTGTGAAGATTACAAACAAAAATTCCACTGAGCTGACCTCTCTGCCTTAAATTGACCTGGCTCAGTAGATTCCCTCAGAAGCCACTGGTTTGATTGGACTTTGTTTTGGGAAAACTATATAAGAAGCATATTACTGAAGAGTGTCTGAAGGCATCCACCAATCTCAGAGACATGTTTAAACACATTTTGTTTAGAAAAAAACCGGAAAATGGAATGGAACCCGTGGAAAAAGAATTTTTTAAAAGCCCCTGGTGGTGGTAGGTGCCATGTGCCGTGGAGACAGTTCCGACTCACAGCGACCCTATACAGGGTTTCCGAGGCTGTAAATCTTTACGGGAGCAGAAAGTTTCATCTTTCTCCCACAGAACCGCTGGTAGTTTCAAACTGCTGATCTTGAGGTTCGCAGCCCGATTCGTAACCACTACACTACCAGAGCTCCATTGATACGCCCTTAAGGAGGCTTTAAAAGAATTTGTAGAAAATGGAATTATTTTCCTATGAACCTTTTGAAGACCCCTCCGTGTGTATATACATACATATGTACACAAACATATATATATGCACATATACATACACACTGTTGTTGTTAAGTGTCATAGAGTTGGTTCCGACCCATAGCAACCCTGTATAGGGTTTCTGAGGCGCAGCTGGTGAGCTTGAACCACTGACCTTGTGGTTCAAACAGAATTTGCAGTCCAGAGCATTAGCCCACAGCGCCACATACACTCAGTTACTATCTTACCTGACATTTCACATTTATGACAACAGTAAAAAACTATCCATTTTGTGTATTGTTGCTATTGTTGTTGTGTGCCGTGTGACCCTGTGCAGGGTGTCCGAGGCTGTAAATCTTTACGGGAGCAAAAAGCCTCATCTTTCTCCCGCGGAACAGCTGGTAGTTTCGAAGTGCTGACCCTGAGGGTTAGCAGCCCTATTTGTAACCACTTCGCTACCAGAGCTCCTTGTGTATTACTGATTACTAAATCAACAACAAATGCCGAATTGTGAGGCAAAAGCAGCACTGGCTGTGATGGCTGATGTTCAACCGTTTCCAGACGTAGCAGATGATCAAGAGCCTGAAGGAAGAAGTAAGTCCAAGGTGCGCTGAAGGCATTTGCAAAGAACCAGGCACTGGGAACTGATGGAATACAAATTGAAATATTTCAACAAAGTAGTGCAGCACTCGAGGTACTTACTCATCTCTTCCAAGAAATTAGGAAGACAACTATCTGGCCAACTTATTGGAAGGGAATCCATATTTGTGCCCATTCCAAAGAAAGGGGATCCAACAGAATGTGGAAATTAATCAGACAATATTATTGATATCCCATGCAAGCAAAATTTTACCTAAGGTAATACAGAAATAGCTGCAAACATACACTGACAAAGAACTTCCAGAGGTTCACGTTGGATTAAGAAGAGGACGTGGCATGAGAGGTATCACTGCTGATGTCCGATGGATCTTGACTTAAAGAAAATTAGCAGAAAGATGCTTATCTGTGCTTTACTGACTACGCAAAGGCTTTCCATTGTGTGGATCATCACACGCTATGGACAACATTGTGAAGAATGAGTATTCCTGAACACTTAATTGCACTCATGAGGAATCTGTACATGGACCAAGAGGCAGTTGTTAGAACAGAACACGGAAACACTGAGTGGTTTAAAATTGGGAAAGATGTGGGACAGG
>NW_006408702.1:3496719-3497989 GCF_000296735.1 Chrysochloris asiatica
CTTTCTCCCGCGGAGCGGCTGGTAGTTTCGAACCGCTGACCTTAAGGTTCGCAGCCCGATTCGTAACCACTACGCTACCAGAGCACCTTTAGCTTCACAGAATTAACAAGTCCTAGAACACAAATCACAATTCACCATCCTAGGGGGTGGGAGGGGGATGCATTCATAATTTCAAGGAAATGCTTCTAAAAGAAGTAAGCGGGCCTTCCGTCTGTGATAGAAACAGTTTAAGTTTACTTTCATAAGCAGTATAAACTTTTCCATCAACACATTTCTTACCTGGAGTATAGAACTCTCACTTAATTAAAATATACAAACATTTGCAAAAGGTACTTGTCAGAAAGCTCCATTTTCAATGGACTGATAACCAACTCCAACTAAAGCACAGATAAGACAACTGGAATTTGACAGTGCCAAGCCAGCTCCTTCTATCCCTCTAGGCTTCCAAACATCATCCTTACACCAAGTTACATTACAGTTAAGACACAAAGCTGGGTTAAGAAATGTCTTTAGCTAAAGAACGTCTTTGCTAAATTAGTATTTCACGTCACTGCTTCCATTTCTATTCAGTGTCATTTTAAGAAAAGATGTGTAAAACACATTTTTGTACAGAAGTACATTCATAGCAGGACTATTATTCTGGGTACGTACATATTTGTAACATATATAAGTCTTAAAAGTAGGCAACAGCGTGCATATGCGATCTGAATTATTAAGGGAACAACAGTACACATTGTTAAAAAAATAAACAAACACATGGATACCCCTATCCCAAAGTGTTTACTGTAGTTACTTTTGGGTGGGAATTGTTGTTGTTGTTGTTGTTGTTGCTAAGTGTCATCGAGTACATTTCGACTCACAGTGACCTTGTATAGGGTTTCCCAATAGCAGCAAGTGAGTCTTCACTGCCAACCTTGTGTTTCAAACCTACTTTGTAGTCCAGTGCTTATCCTACAGCACCACACCAAAACGGGGATTGTTGTTGTTAAGTGCTGTCAAGTTGGTACTGACTCACAGTGACCCTGTTACGGAAGAACAGCGGGTGAGTTTCAAGTGCTGACCTTGTGGTTTGTTTGCAGTCCAGTGCTACTCCTAGAGCACCACACCAAGATTCCTAGATGGGGCTTACAAGAGATTTAATTTTCTTCTTTGTGTGCTTTCTATGTTTTCTAAATTTTCTGCCACTACTAGGTATATAAAGGAGCTCTGGTAGCGTAGTGGTTACGAATCGGGCTGCGAACCTTAAGGTCAGCGGTTCGAAACTACCAGC
>NW_006408702.1:3498239-3501770 GCF_000296735.1 Chrysochloris asiatica
CTGTACAGGGTCGCTATGAGTCGGTTCCGACTCCACGGCACATAACAACAACAACAACAACAACTAGGTATATAAGCTCCGGTAGCTTAGTGGTACACAGAAGTCACTGGACCAAAAAAGAAATGGTCGATGTTCAACCATTTCAAGAGATACCATACGATCAAGAAGAGCCAATGATACTGAAGGAAGAAGTCCAAGATGCACTGAAACTTGGCCAAAAACAAAGCTCTGGATATTGATGGAATACAAATTAAAATCTTTCAACAAACTGATGAGGCACTTACTCATCTATGCCAAGAAATTTGGAAGATAAGTACCTGGCCAACTGATTGGAAGAGATCCTTATCTGTGTGGGTCACCCAAAGAGAGGTAACCCAACGGAATGCAGAAACCATGGGGCAATATCACATACAAATAAGATTTTGTTAAAGATAATTCAAAACAGCTGCAACAGCACATGACAGAGAACTGCCAGAGGTTCAAGTCAGATTCAGAAGAGGACGTGCGACAAAGGATATCACTGCTGACATCAGATGGATCTTAGCTGAAAACAAAATACCAGAAAGATGTTTACCTGTGCTTTATTGACTATGCAAAGTCTTTCAATTGTGTGGATCATGACAAGCTATGGACAACATTGCTAAGAACAAGTATTCCAGAACACTTAATTGTGCACATGGGGAACCTGTCCATAGAACAAGAGGCAGTTATTTGAACAGAACAAGGGGATCTGAATTGTTTAAAATCAGGAAAGGTGTGCGTCAGGTTGTATTCTTTCACCATACTTACTCAATCTGCTGAGCAGATTATATGCTGAGCAAATAATTCGAGAAGCTGGACTAGATGAAGAAAAACATGGCATCAGGATTGGAGGAAGGCTCATTAACAACCTGTGGAATGCAGATGATACAAACTTGCTTGCTCAAAGTGAAGAGGGGTTAAAGTATTTACTGAAGATCAAAGACTAAGGGCTTGGAGAAATGACTAAAGCTGTAAAAGACTTCATGTTGCTCAGCTCAGTCATCAACGTGCACGGAAGCAGCAGTCAAGAAATCAACCAAAGTATTGCATTAGGCAAATCCGCTATGCAAAACCTTTCTAAAGTGTTCAAGAGCAGAGGTGTCAGTTTGAGGACTAAGGTATGCCTGCCCCAAGCCACCGTATTCTTAATAGTCTCATATGCATGTGCAGTTAACAATGAATGTGGAAGACCTACAAGTCTTTATGCATTTGAGTTATGGTGTTGGAGGAGAACATTAAAAGTGCCATGGACTACCAAAAGAGTAAGCAAATCTGTGATGGAAGTATAGTCAGAATGCTCCTTAGAAGCCAGGAGAGCCATACTTCATGTTTCATACTTCAGATACATTATCAGGAGAGATCAGTACCTGGAGAAGGACATCATGCTCAGTGAAAATGAGGAAGACTCCCACTGAGATGGATTGTCACAGTGACAGCAGCAGCAATGGGCTCAAGTGTAGCAAGGACTATGAGGTTGACACAGGACTGGGCAGTGTTTCATTCCATTGGGGATATGGTCACTATGAGCTGGTACCAAGTCAACGGCATCTAACAACAGTGCAGTGGCTTACAAGTCGGACCAACCGCAAGGTCAGCAGTTCAAATCTACCAGTTGTTCCTATAAAGATTTACAGGCTCAGAAACCCAATGCTGTTGTTAAGTGCCATCGAATCGGTTCTGACTCATAGCAACCCTGTAGAGGGTTTCTGAGGAGCAGCTAGAGGGTCTGAACTGCCAGTCTTGTGGCTCACAGCCCAGTGCTGATCCTACAGCGCCACATCAGGTGTCGGAAACCCTATGCAGGGTCACTAAGACTCCGAACCGACTCGATGGCACACAACAACCACAATCCACTAGGTATATATGGGAAGCATGGTGGCTCTGAAGGATAAACCATGGACTGCAAACCACGAAGTCTGTGGTTCGAGTCCAAAAGCCACTCCACTTGAAAACAATGAGGTTTCTGCTCCCACAGAGATTTACAGCTTCAGAAACCCTATACAGATAGCTCAGAACCATGAGTCCGAACCAACTCGACAGCATTTAACAACCAGATATGCATCTTGTTGTTATTATGTTCCGTGGAGTCGGTTCCAACTCACAGTGACCCTGAACAGGGTTTCCAAGGTTGTAAATCTTTACGGAAGCAGAAAGCCTCACCTTTCTCCCACGGAACAGCTGGTAGTTTCGAACTGCTGACTCTGAGGTTAGCAGCCCAATTCGTAACCACTACACTACCAGAGCTTCTTAGATATGCACAGAATTAAAAAAGAATTTATCTGGAGAAAGTTGAGATAAAATTGTATTTTTGTAATAAAAACATTTATTTCCTTATCTAATAGATAAAAAGAAAAATAGAGTGAGACTACTAAGTGTTTTCTTAAGTATTTTACAAACTTGCAATAGTTATACGACTTTTTATCATTAAAAAGGTAGCAAGCATTCATTAACCATTGTTGATATTAAGCACCATCAAGCTGGTTCCAACTCATAGCAACCTTGTGTAGGGTTTCTGAGGAGCAGCTGGTGGATTTGAACCACCGTCTTTGAAATTAGCATCGAGTGCTTATCCTCCAGCACCACACCAGAGGTCCATGAGCCACTGGAGAGCTGCAAATCAACACAACTAGGTACCCTCTTATCCCAGCATTAACAGCAAAGTGAAAAACAGAAAACAACAAATGGCGGAGTGAGACTGGAGAGTTTGGAACCCTCCTACACTGCTGGTGGGACTGCAAGATGGTGCAATCGCTGTGGACAACAGCATGGCACTGTCTCACAAGGATGGCCGGGCCATCTCTCTAGTGGTGGTGGTGGTGGCTGTGTGCCATCAAGTCAATTCCAACTCATAGTCACGCTGTATAAGGTTGCCGAGGCTACAAATCGCTTTGGGAGCAGAAAGGCTCATTTCTTCCTGCAGCAACCACTCTACTTGGTATATACCCTTGAAAAATAAGAGGCATGACACGAATAGATGCTACTTGCAGCACACCGTGTTCATTATTCTTAATAGCAAGCAGATGGAGACAGCCTAGATGTCCATCAGCAGAGGAATGGCCCAACCAACTCTGGTGCATACACACCAATATTACACCACACTGAAGAATAACGTTGCATCTGCAAAACACCGCATTAACATGGAGAAGCCTGGAAGACATTATGCTGTGTGAAATTAGTCAATAACCAAGGGACAAATGGAGTCCTGGTGTGTGCTATGGGGTAATCACTCGACCACAAGGTCAGTTTGAACTGCATGGTTGGCAGTTCAAACTCACCAGCCGCTCCTCAGAAACCCTATATAAAGTCCTGGTGTGGTGCTGTGGGTTAATGCACCAGACCGCAAAGCCGTTTGAACTGCAAGGTCGGCGGTTCAAGCTCACCAGCGACTCCTTGGAAACCCTATACAGGGTCACTATGGGTTGGAATCAACTCGATGGCACTTGACAACAACAACAAGGAGTTCTGGTAGCGTAGTGGTTACGAATTAAGGTCAGCAGTTCAAAGCTACCA
>NW_006408702.1:3502294-3512450 GCF_000296735.1 Chrysochloris asiatica
AGAGGAGTATTTACTGATCAGCACTGGACTGTGTGTGAACCACAAGGGTAGCAGTTCAAACACACCAGCTGCTTCTCAGAAACCCTACACAAGGTAACTGTGAGTCAGAACCGACTCAACGGCACTTAACAACAACAACAACAGAAATTAAACATGTGCTAACTTGGGTGACAAACGAGCTCTGGCAGTGCAGTGGTTACGAATCAGGCTGTGAACCTCAAAGTCAGCAGTTCGAAACTACCAGCCACAGGATAAAATTGAGGCTTTCTGCTCCCGTAAAGATTTACAGCCTCGGAAACCCTGTACAGGGTCTCTATGAATCAGAACCGACTCCATGGCACATAACAACAACAACAACAAACTTGGGTGACAAGGAAGGCAGTTAAAAAAGGGAAGAAAAAAAAAAGGCTTTTTTGTGGCTTTGGAATTTGGAAAGAGCAACAGGTTTTGTTTGTTGTTTTTAAAACCTTTTAGAATTATAGGGAAACTGTATATATTTTTTGTTATTCTCACATTGTACTGGAAACTTCTCCAACCTTGTAATGGAAGCCATATATTAAAATGTTTTTTAAAGGTGGAAAGACTTTCTGAATACCCCCAAACACAGTAATTAGTTCAAAGAACTCATAAGCTTATATTTTATAGTCAAGTAAGGAAGAATAGTTTTTTCCCTATTAACCTGATAGGTAATATAGATGAATATACTTAATATAGTCTGCTGTAATATAAATAAGTATCAGTGTTTATTTATATATTTGTATTCTGAAAGAATTTAAGATAACTTAAGTCTTAAATTATCTTAACAAAATTTTAAAAGGAAACCCAAGAATAGGAAAGTGTGACAAGGAGTGAAGTTGTGTTAGTACCAAGGAGGGCACAATTATGGGGCCCACTGCTCATTAAGCCCACAGCAAACACAGCCCTGGATGCTCTCAAACTCGTACCTCCTCAAACAGAGGACTCAGAGTGAGCTATGGCTTCCCAGCCACACCCATGGGAAGAAGAGATTATGACCCACTGTTCAGGGTTAGGTGTATTAACTACTCCAAACACAAGAGCTGAGGGAAATTTCTCCCATGGGAAAGAGAAGGCAAGAATATGAGTCTCCTGACCAGAAGTACAGTTTGGTAGGCACGGGTCTTGGCTTATGTGCCCCTGAACATACATGGGGTACAGCTATTCTATACTGCCAGGACTTGGAGCCGATTGTCAGCCCTGAGGCGGGTAGTTCCGAGCACTCTGTGGCCCTCTGCCCGCTACCTGGAAGAGGAGCTCTGCAATGATCATATTTACTTGCAGTTTCCCCTTCCGTGTTGTGGTTTCCTCTTTTCAAATCTCTAACTGTCTCACTGTGTATGTCCTCACAATGTGCGTCATCTCAAAGCCTTTTTTGGAAGTTGTTGTTGTTGTTGTTATGTGCCATCGAGTAGACAGGAAAATATCAGAGACTGTAAATGATGGGAGGAAAAGCAATGTAGCAGGTATCAAATTGTAGATACTTTGCCATTAATCCTACATAACAGACACTGGTGAAAGCAAACACTAAGGGGCCTTTCCTAAATAAAGCAGTTGGTGGGGGATTATAACTTCCCCCTTCAACAATAACCTGGGCAGCAGCCCAGAAGCATTTCCAAGGTATTAAGCTAATCGGGACCTGCCCTTCAAGCCCAGGTTCACAACAAACATTGGAAATATTCATCAATACAAACCACAAATACGCCCTTTTGGAAACCCAAGAATCAAAATTCAGAGTGTAAATGGCCAAAAGCATTATTCCAAATCTTCAAGTGTTAGAAAGCTACTTTACATAATTTGTATTTAGCACCTATGCATTTTAAAGCATAAATACACAACTAAGTGGTGTGGCTCAGCAGAATATGCTGAACTCCAAGGTCAGCAGTTCAAACCCACCAGCCACACCTTGGAAACCCTTGACAAGGTCACTATGAATTGGAACAGACTCAAGGGCACTTTTATGTTTTCAAATCCAAGCCAAATAATAAAAGTCAGTGTTGTTTCATGCAAACAATAAAACCACCCTAAACTTACTTTGGTGACCCCTCCTCTGAGGTACTCCTTCACCTGGCCTATTCAAGCTTACTTACAGAATTGATCAGTAAATCTGTGCTTTACTGAACAATAATCAAGTGTGGGCACTGTGCGGAAGGCATTGCTGACATTCATTTCATCCTTCTGGCAACTCTATGTGTATATGACGTATTGTCATTCACATTTAGTTAAGGAGCAAAGACACAAGGTAATAAAGCTAATCCCATGGGCCGGGTTCTAGGCCCAGGCGCTGAAACGGCCTCAATCTGCTAGTGTAGTGATCTTTCCTCCCCAGGCTACTATCCACGCTTGTCTATCCAGTCTCCCTCTGTTCTGTGGTACACTGCCATTGACTCAGTTCTGCTTAATAGCAGCCCTGTGCGCAACAAAACGAAATAGTGCCCTGTTCAGCACCACTGTCACTATCGTCCCTGTATCCGAGCCTACTGTCACCAGTCACTCTGTCAGTACAGCTCACTGAGGGGCTGTTACTTCTTCACTGACCTTCTACTTACCAAACACAGATGCCCTACAGAACTGGCTGACCCCTCCTAGGAACATGTCCCGAGTATGTGAAGCTATGTCTTCACAGTCTAAAGAGCAGTCTACTTATCAAACACAGATGCCCTACAGAACTGACTGACCCCTCCTAGGAACATGTCCCGAGTATGTGAAGCCGTGTCTTCACAGTCTAAAGCACATTCTAGCTGCTCTGCTTCCAATCCAACACAGTTTTGTTCGTTCTTATAGCAGTCCATGGCTGCTGACTGTGGTTTCACGTAAAATTAATTCCTTGACAACTTTAATCTTTTCACCATCTATCATGATCATTAATCCAGTTGTGAGAATTTTTGGTTCTTTTTACTGAGGTGTAATTCATACAGAAGGCTGTACTCTTTAATCTGCATTAGTAAGTGTTTGAAGCCTTCTTCACTTTCAGCAAGCAACGTTATGTTACCTGCATATCACAGGTTGTTAATGAGCCTTGCCCCCATCCTGATGCCACATTCTTCTGTCACGTAGTCCAGCTTCTTGGATTACTTGCTCAGCATACAGACTGAATAAGTACGATGAAAGGATACAACCCTGACACACACATTTCCTGATCTGAAACCATGCAAGCATCCTTTTGTTCTGTTCAAACCACACTGGATTCCTCTTGCACTATATGAACAGGTTCCAAATGAACACAACGAAGTGTTCTGCGAGTCTCATTCTTCTCAATGTTATGAATATTTATTACGATCCACACAAATGCTTTGGCAATTCCAATAAAACACAGACATACATCTTTCTAGTATTGTCTGTTTTAAACCAAATCCATCTGACAATGGCAAAGATATTCCTGGCTCCATGTCCTCTTCTGAGTCTAGCTTGAATGTCTGGTAGTTTCCTATTGATGTATTTTTGGCAGCCATTTTTAATTACCTTGAGCAAAATTTTACTTCCATGTGATATTAATGATACTGTCTGATAACTCCACGTTCTACTGGATCACGTTCTTTGGAAAAGACACGAATAACTCTTTCAGTTGTTTGGCCAAGTGTCTTTCAAATTTCTTGTTCAGCAAACAAGTACACCTCCAGCACTGCTTTTTTGCTGAAACACCTAAATTTGTATTCTATCAATTCCTGAAGCCTTGTTTCTCACCAGCAGTGCCTTCAATGCAGCTTGGTTATCTCCCTTCAACATCATCTGTTCTCAGTCATATGCTAGCTACTACCTCCTGAATTGGATGAGTGTCAGCCAATGCTTTTTGGTAAAGTGAATGATTGCTCCTTCCATGTCCTTTTGACGCCACTTGTATCATTCAATATTTTGTCCACAGAATACTTCAACTGCAACTCGAGGCTCGAATCTGTTCTTCCGTTCTTTCGGCTTGAGTGTGTTCTTCCCCTCCCTCTGATAAGGCCGCAAGCAGCTTCACACACACCTAGCACACACTGCAACCACTTCCACCCACTCCTTGCTTGTTTGGCTGGGCAACCCAAAAACTCAGCCAAAGTTTTCTGGTGAAGGGTACCTCTTCAGTGTGGAGGCCGGATATGATTTAAAGCCAGAAGACTTTTACTCAAGTGTTAATTTCTAAAACCCTCATTTTGTGTTTTGATCCATTTGCTACTTAAAATCTTACACAAACATTTCAGGGAATTTGGTGGGAAACATACGGAACAAAGTTTAACACAAAAGCAGCCTTTGCACTTAGGTTCAACTTACAAAACAGTAACTTAATGGCCTGAAAATCCACGTTTTCAATAGTGTTCAATTTTGTTTTCATTTGCAAGCACTGATTTGGCGGCATCATATCGTCCACAAACAAATGTACTTGGCTACAGAACAAGTTGTAGCTACAGGACAAATACTATACATACAAACACTTCAGAATGACGCTGAATTAACGTTAACAGAATAGACAGCTGCAATATTTTAAAATCTTACTTTCTTATTCCCCAAATCCATACAGCGCCAGCCATCAAAATGCCATCCACAACAAATTAACTATATTAACATAGGCGGGTCAGTCATAAAGCATTGCTACCAAGGTGCCTATTCATACATGCACTGGTTGATTCCAAACCAAACTGCAGACAAGGTCTTTCAGAATGCACTTGTCTCACTCTCATTAGGGTAGCTTCAAAATAAAACGATACTTTTTGTGCCACGGTTAAAAATGATTTTGAGGTCAAATTTTTAACAAAACTCATTGAAACTTTCCAACAAGTTTTTGGGAACGCTGCCCCACATAAAGCTATAGTTTTTAGATACATCAAGCATTTTAAGGAAGGTCAGTAAGACCTAAAAGATGAGCCAAGAGAGAAAAGACCATCAAACACGACAAGTGAAGAAACTGTTAGAAAAAGACTGTAGACTTGCCAGTGATGCCACAGGTACTGAAGTGGGAAACTCACATGGTTGAGCAAGTTCTAGTTTAAGTGAACATCTCAGGCTGAGTAAGCTTTCACCTCGAAGGGTTTCAAAAGCACTGAGCAAAGATCAGCCAGCTCAAAGAGCTAATCTTTCCTTCAGTCTTTTAGTCTTTTAAGCAAGATTGAAGCTAATGAAACCAATCGTCACGCGGGACAAGTCTTGAGGTTTTCCAGTGAGCAAAGCTCAATCAAAACTGGTGGATAACAAAAAAAAAAAAAAAAAAACTACTGGATAACAAGGGGGTCTCCCGGGCCACTTATATTGATAACAGAGAGGTCACCTTAGAAATTATGACAATTCATTTTTAAGATTGCAAAGGGGTATCTTCTTAGATTTTCTCCAAGGACACAATATGACCACAGGTGCTTATTTGGAAGAAGTTTTAAGAAAATTGAAAACTGTATTAACAAGAAAAAAAGCCAGTAAGGTTGTGCCCAGTAAGTTTTTTCCCCCATCACAATGTACCTGCTTATTCTCCGACGGTAGCAAGAGCTGTGCTATGAGAATTTCGTGGACACTTTCACCACCCACCCTACAATCCTCATCTTGTCACTTCACACTTCATTTTATGCCCAAAAGGACACTTCACAGGAACACACGCCACAACTGCCATCTAGATGTGGTATCCATCCAAGAGCAAAGAATTCTTCAGGAAGGGTTACAGAGATGAAAGAGTATACGAAGGTGACTCAAAAATTATCCTCACTCTGACTGGAGAATTTATTTTAACCAACTTTGAGGAAAGACAAATCATTTTTTGACATAATTGCCTGACTTTTCAATACACTCTGTCCATCTATCAACAAGCTTTCGTAGTCCCCTATTTAAAAATGTTTTAGGCTGATCTGCGAGCCATGAATGGACCCCGTCTTCACTTCTTGATTAGAGATGAATCTTCGTCCTCGAAGGGCTGCTTTCAGGGGATCAAACAGGTGAAAAGTCTGAAGGAGCAAGATCAGGACTACAGGAAGGATGCTTTAACACCTCAAAACAAAGTTTGTGCAGAATGTTAACACTGTGGGCAGAGGAGTGTGGGCAAGCGTTGTTATGCAAGATCACATTCCCTGAGATAGCAATCCTCTGCAATTAATCCGAAGTTGAGGCTTCAGCTTTTCAGTGAGTACCTCACTGCAATGAGCACGGCTGATTGTTGAATCTTTTTATCTGACAGTGCTCCAATACTGGCCCTTGAGAATCTCAGAAAACTGTAAGCATCTATTTTCCAGCTAATGGATGAATTTTGAACTTTGCCTTGGTCGGCAGCTGAGGATGTTTCCCTTCCACACTCTGCCGTTTACTCTCAGACTTGTAGTGATGAATTCATGTCTCATTACCAGTGACATGGTTTGTTTGTTTTTTAAAGAAACTTTTACCTTCCTTCAAGTACCAGTCCACATTTTGTTTAGAGATGTCCAAACACTTCTGTTTATCTTCTTCCGTGAGTTCTTTCGGTACCCATCGTGCACAGACTCTTCGAAATCCAAGTCTGCCGTGGATAATTTCATAGGTCGAGTTTGGCTGATATGTAAATGATTTGCCACTTAATTCACCATCACTCCTCTGGTCAGAGACTCATTTCACATGCACACTCAATGTTGTCATCAGCTGTGGACAGGGAGAAGCGTTTTAATAGAACCTGAGTGTGTATAATTTTTGACTCACCCATGTACCTTCAATAGTGTACAGACTGCGATAGAAATGTGACAAGAAACAAGAGCTTCACGTTTTGATGTATTTAATAAAGGCTTCTGTGGTTTTTCAGAAATACTTTTGACTTTAATGTACTTTGTACATTAAATCTCCCCAATACTACCTAGAAACATGAAGTTATAATAATAACTGTAAAATATAGCTGACATTTTGTACCAACTTAACTGGGCCAAAATTCTCAGTAGTTTGGCAGTTGAGATATAGCTCTCCTCCATAGTGTGATCTGATGGGAAAAACCAGTGAAGAGTGGGATGCTGGTGGTGGTAACGTGCATAGAGTCAGTTCCGACCCACAGCAACCCTGCATATAGGGTTTCTGAGGCTGTGAATCTTGGCAGAACGGCTGGTAGATTCGAACTGCTGGCCTTGGTATTATCAGCCCAACTTTTAACCACTATGCTACCACAGCTCCTTAAGAGTGGGATGTTACTGTTGCTAGATGTCATCGAGTCAGTACTGACCCACAGCAACCTACACCACCCTTAATCTCACAACCACCCTGACCCAATTTATGGGAGCCTCCCAAGGGTGTGCCATGCAACACCTTTTATCTTAGAAGAGAGAAACGGAGCCAGGACAAACCCCCTCCAAGACTGAAACTCAAAGCTAATACAAGAGCAGGCATGTAAGCTTGCTGGCGACCACATTGGTCTACTCGTGAATGGACGAGGAGGAAAAGTAGCAATGAAGAAATGGGCTGAATTCAAACACAGTCCATTGACTCCCATTTACCTGGAGATGAGACAGAAAAGAGGAAGGGCTGGTTGGTCCAAAGTATGGTGAGACCTGGGGACACCTGAGCCCATGGACAAGGACCCAGCCACAGAGGGCTAGAGCTCTGAGAGTGAAGCATTCAGCTGACATGAAGTGAGGGAAGATGCACAAAAACACCCAAACTTGCAGACAGTACCCATTTGACTTAGACTCCATAACGTAATAATCAGAAATCTACTAGAGGAAGATAAAAAAAATTTGTTTTGGTAAAAAAAAAAAAAAAATGTAAATTGCTACAATTTGATGAACTTGACCTATACTCATGGAGGTAGGAACTCTAAATACCAACAGAGAGGGAAAGAGTCTTCACATTTGTACACAGGATAGATAGGGACGGGAAACTTAGACATTGGCTATCTAAAATGAGGGGGCAATAAAGGCACAAAGTGACTGGCTTACAAAGTTTCAAGAGGGCGTTTAGTTTAAGAGTACAGGGGAATATAGAGTCCCCACTGAATGGTTTTCATCTTGTCTAGATGGGTCTGGTGAAAGGAGATGGGGAAACGATTTGTAAGATTCAACAGTGAATAACTGTTATCATGACTAATCGTGACTGTCACAATTATAAAGGTAGAAGTTTTGTAACAAAAAAAGGGGAGTGGTTAATCTTTGCCCATCCCTATCTACCCTGTGCACAGAGCGGATAGCATTGATACTTGATTTAAAGACTCTTTCCCTCTCTGTTGGTATTTAGAGTAACTACTGCTCTGAGTATAGGTCAGGTTCATCATGAAGATGTATCTTCTGTCACTGTAGCTGTTCCAGTCTGCTTGTCCTTTCTAGTGGGAATGTCTCATCTCACAAGGTTGTGGATGGGACTCAGGATTCCACCTAAGGTCCTACACTCTGTAAAGGCTTTGTACAAGGCCTATTTCACTGGGCAAGTTATAGAACCCCTTTGCGGTATTCCAATCAGTTATAGGCTGAAGGCGGGCTTACAAGTTTTCTCTAATCATGTTTCCCAACATGCCTTTCTATCCCACTCAAGTGTCTATTTTACAATAGTAGGCAAGGGAAACTAATATTCATAAGGCAGTCAAGGATTTTAATATTATTTCCCCTCTTCAAGCTATACCTAGATCCCTGTATCCCAGAGCCCTGTTGTTCCAAGGTTGAGTTGTTGTTGTTGTTATGTGCCATGAAGTCCATTCTGACTCACAGCGACCCTGTACAGGGTTTCCGAGGCTGTAAATCTTTACAGGAGCAGAAAGCCTCATCTTTCTCCCGCGGAACAGCTGGTAGTTTCGAACTGCTGACCTTACAGTTTGCAGCCCAATTCATAACCACTACGCTACCAGAGCTGAGTATGCATCACTATTTACCTCTGTCCCACTAGGCCATGCAAACCTATCTATCTCTGTGTTCCCTTATGTATCTTTTTCTTCTGCCTCCTCCCCCTTCTTGTATTGCCCTCCCCAACACCCAAAATAAACCCCTTACCCCAACCCCATTGTGGTTACTTTATATTGCATTAGTTCTTCCCTCCATTTAAAATAGTCTGTTTTATCCAGTAATCTACCTGACCTTCCCACCACCTGGATCTCTGTTCCTCTGTACTTACCTTTTTTCACATTGTAATTGTTTTGATCATAGACTGACCTCCCAGATCCTCTGTTCTTATCATTTTATTCTGTTCTTGACTCTTTCATTTGAAGACTGAGTTCAGGCTGATGCTGCCATGTACGTCATGCTGTAGTTGTTGTGTGTTACAGCCATCATTGGTGGTAGTTCTGTTATAGCAGCACTAGAGAACTCAGACAGTGGTGTGGGGGTGCTGGGAGCCAGTTCCCACTGCGAGGGTTTCTGAGGCTGCAAGTCTTTACGGGAGCAGAAATAAGTCTCATCTTTCTTCCACTGGGTGGCTGGTAGATTCGAACTGCTGAGCTTGCAGTTAGCAGCCCAACTCATAAGCCACTATGCTACCAGAGCTTCTTAATTAAGACGCTGTTGTTGTTAAGCACCATTAAGTCATTGTGACTCATAGTGACACAGTACAGGGTTCCCAAGGAGCGGGTGCTGACCTTGAGATCACCAGGACGGAAGGGTTAACGAAAATTTCTTTAAAGTTCAGCACAGGATTAATTGTAATTTATATAAGGTCATCAGAAAAATATTAGAAAACATAGAAAAGCACCCAGAAGAATGTAAAAGCCACTTAGCATCATGATGTGTACATTCTTTTAAATTTATTTTTCCTATGGTATATAAACTTAAATTTATTTTTTCCTGTACAGGGTCGCTATGGGTCGGAACCGACTCGACGGCACTTAACAACAACAACATAGTATATAAACACATAAGTTTGTTTTGATTTTAAACAAAAATGGTTTCATACTGAGCAAACTATCTGATAACCTATTCTCAATGTATGATTCTCTTCATTTTAATACATATAATTCAAGCATATCAATTTTAGTGTTATAGATATAGATCACAGTATGAATGAATCAGGTTACTGTGGTCCATATGCCTAGCGTAGGACACCTAAGATACTGGAAATTCTCAATTCATACATCCATCTTTGGAAATGCCTTAGGAAAAATGTCCAGCAGGACACTGTCCTCAGGAAAGTTGCCTTTTACAGCTCTTGAACAGTACTGTCAGAAGTGCTTTCCTAGGAAGTACCAATTTGTCTTCAGCCTATAACTGTCTGGAATACCTAAAATGGGGCTAGAACTTGCCCAGTGGAGTCTTTG
>NW_006408702.1:3513001-3519304 GCF_000296735.1 Chrysochloris asiatica
ATGGCCACAGAGGATTACAGTGTAGAGTGAAGTGTCCAGCTGATACGAAGTGAGGGGAGATGCACAAGAACACCCATACTTGCAGATAGTACTGACTTGACTTGGCTTCAATGGCTGGATGATCGGAGCTCAACTAGAAGAGGAAAACAGGAATAATCTGCTACAATTTGATTAACTTGACCTATTCTTTTGGATGTAGTAGCTCAAAAAGAGGGAACAAATCTTTACAGTAAGGATCATTCCCACCCCCTTGGTACACAGGGTTGACAGGGATGGGAAACTTAGACATTGGCTACCCAAAATGGGGGTGCTACAAAGGCAAGAAGTGACTGGCTTACAAGTTTAAAAGAGGGAGCCTAGTTTCAGAGGGTGCAGAGGAAGGTATAATCTCCACTGAGTGGTTTCCAATCTGTCTGGATGGGGCTGATGAAAGGAGATGGGGATAAGACTCTTGTGGTACAATAGTGAATAATTGCTATCAGGATTGACTGTGAGGGTTGGAAACGTTAAGGTAGACGTTTTGTAGCAAAAGGAGGGGAGTGGTTGATTTTGCAGTCCAGGAGCGGAGGTCCCTGGAACCATCAAGGTAGAAGAGCAGAGTGTGGGACCCTACCCAGAGAAAAACTGTGACTCCAGAGATGAAGGCAGAGACGATGATGTAGAGAGATGGAGCGACTGGGGACTCTAAACCCAGAGAGGGAGAGGGGCTGTGTGCTGACAGCCGGGGGGGGCAGGTTTGCGGGGTGGATGTATCCTTTGGTTGTTTGATGATCCATGGAGAGGACTGTAAACATTGCAATGAAACAAAATACGATAGGATGAATATAAAGCTAATGTTCTCCCCTGTAAACTATCACATAATTCACAATAAAAACTTAAAAAAAAAGGAGTACCAATTTACATCCATATCCTCAGTTCTCCACTAAACTGGAAGCACTGCCAGACTGATCATCTGCTTAACTATCACCAACCCCTATAACCAAACCCCAAACTCTTACCCGGTCCTGCAGACTCCCTCCCCTACCACTGTAGCAACCCAGGCCTAAACCTCATTTCCAGGGAACTTCCTGCTAGCTTAGACTGCTGTGGTCTCTTCATCAGAACTCTGACTCATACTTGAAGATGCAGTGGGGGGACGGAAACAGTGTGGACAAGAAAGACCTTCAGTTATCACAGACCTCTGTCTTCTTCATGCCCCCACAGCAGTTAGCTCATACACCTTGACAGTCTTGATCATCCTCAACAGTCACTGATTTCCTTCCTTAAACAAACTCCACAGGGACTGATGTTGTGTTGTTAAGTGCCCTTAGTTCTGACTCATAGTGACCCTGTATAGGGTTTCCAAGAAGCGGCTGGTGGGTTTGAACCACAGACCTTATGGCTCAAACTGACCTTGAAATTCAGCATGTTATCCTGCATGGCCACACCAGGACTCCCCACAGTGATAGGGGAGCCCCGGGGTGAGCCCCGGGGTGAGACAGTTAAGAACTCAGCTGCTAACCAAAAAACTGGTGCTCCCAACCACCCAGAGGCACAGCATTAAGTCATTAAGAAAGACCTGGCCTTCTATGTCTGAAAGGTCATAGCCATTAAAAACCCTGTGGGGATCACAGTTCTACTCTGACACCCATGGAGTTACCATGAGTTGCAATCAAGTCAGCAGTGATCATTATTATTCTACCAGAGCTCTGGTAGCGTAATAGTTATGAATCGGGGTGCGAACCCCAAGGTGAGCAGTTGGAAACTACCAGCTGTTTCACGGGAGAAAGATAAGGCTTCACGCTCCCGTAAAGATTTACAGCCTCGGAAACCCTGTTCAGGGTTGCTATGGGTCGGAACCGACTTGACGGCACTTAACAACAATGGAGTCCCGGTGCAGCAGTGTGGGATAAGCAATTGGCTGCAAAGTCCTTTGAATCACAAGGTCGGCCATTCAAGCTCACCAGCTGCTTCTCGGAAACCCCGTACAGGGTGGCTGTGAATCGGAACCAACTCCACGGCACTAACAACAACATTTTCAATAACTAATGCAGTGTAACTAATGCAAAATGAAAAATGAACCTGCAAAGAAGTTAACACAATTAGGTTTAAGGACATCAGAATCAGGAACTGTGACGTGAAATTAACTCACTGCCAGATGCCTGGTTTGCATCCCTCAAAAAATAAGGAAACAAACTTGGAGACTTACAAAGCTCTTAAGGTGGGTCAAAGAAAACAGTCTTATTGTAAAAGCTTAAGAAAAGGTTTCCATGGGCAAAAGGGAGGAAATACTGTTAAGATACTTGGCTGTCTTTTGAATCTTGATTTCCCTTACATACCATTGTAAAATACACACTTGAGGGGGAGAGAAAGGAACAGCCAGAAACATCACAATAGAAAGTTTTTAAGTCTGCCTTCAGCCTATAACTGACTGGAATACCTAAAATGGGGCTACAACGTGCCCAGTGAAGGATGCTTCCTGTGGAGCCTCTGCATTACATAAGACCATAGGTGGAATCCTGAACCACATCCAGAATCTTCTTAGGTGGGAAATTTCCACTAGAAAGGACAAGCAGACCAGCCTGGAGCGGCTAGAGGAACAGAAGATGCTTCGTGAAAAACTGACAGGAAAAATACAAAACAGTAACTGCAGTCCGACTGTTACTACAAGAACAAGCAAGCTGCTCACCCAGGAGACATCAAGGCAAGTGGTAGGGTCCCCTCAGGGCAAACCCCCTCCCAAGACTAAGACTCAATGGGAATACACGCTCTGATTGGTGACCACGTTCATCACCGATGAGGGAAAGTGAGGGAAAAACAGCAATGAAGCTGCAAGCTAAGTCCAACCACATTCAATAGACTCCTGTGAACCCAGGTAGAGACCTTGGCCAGCAGCGAGGCAAGACCTGGAGACTCTTGGGCCTAGAGTCAGTGACATAGCCACAGAAGGCCAGAGTGGAGAATGAAGTGTCCAGCTGACAAGAAGACAGGGCATATGCACAAGAACACCCACACTTGCAGGTAATACCCACTCTACCTGGCTTTAATGGCTGGATGATCAGAGCTCAACTAGAGGAAAAAAAGAGTAATCTGATACAGTTTGATGAACTTGACCTACACCTGTGGATGCTGTAGCTCAAAAGAGGGAACAAATCTTTACAATAAGGATCATTCCCACTCCTTCAGTACACAGGGTAGACAAGGATGGGCAACTTGGAAATTGGCTACCCAAAATGGGGGAGGGGGGGCACCTACAAAGGCAAGAAGTGACTGGCTTACTAGCTTTCAAGAGGGAGCCTAGATCCAGAGGAGGCGGAGGAAGGTAAAATCTCCACTGAGTAGTGTCCAATCTGTCTGGGCGGGGCTGATGAAAGGAAATGGGGATAGGACTTTGTGGTGCAAGAATGAATAATTGTTATCATGACTGATTGAGGGTTGGAAATGTAAAGGCGGACGTTTTGTAGCAAAAGGAGGGGAGTGATTGACTTTGAAGTCCAGGAGTGGAGGTCCCTGGGACCATCAAGGGAGAAGAGCGGAGTGCAGGACACACTGCCCAGAGAAGCAGTGATGTGGAGAGATGGAGCAGCTGAGGACTTTAGACCCAGAGAGGGAAGAGGGACTGTGTGCTGACGATTGGGGGGCAGGCTTGCAGGGTATACCCTCTGGTTGTTTGATGATGCATGGAGGGGATTGTAACCATGGCAATGTAATGATAAATGATAGGATGAATGTAAAGCTAATGTTCTCCCATGTAAACTACCACATAATCTACCCTAAAATAGTTAAAAAAAGAAAAAGAAAAGGTTTCCAAATCTTAAAAACATAAACCAGGCTGCCTTCACACTGAAGGCACTGGTGCTGTTGTTGTTAAGAGCCTTCCAGTGAGTTCCGACTTTTGGCCACTCTACATAGGGTTTCCCAGGAGTGGTCGCTGGGTTTGATCTTGCGACTTAAACTGACCTTGTGGTCGGTCCAAGGCATTATCCAGAACTCTCATTTAAGGCATTCTGTTGTTGCTGTTGTGAGGTGCTGTCAAGTCAGTTCCGACCCACAGCAAACCTGTATAGGGCTTCCGAGGAGCAGCTGGTGAGTGAAACCGTCAACCTTGCGGTTCAAGCTGACTTTGCAGTCCAGCTCATTAACCCACATTGCCACACCAGGATTCCATTTAAGGCACTGTTGTTGTAGTTGTTAAGTTCTATAAGCCAATTCCTACCCATAGAGACCCTGTATAGAGGAGCAGCTGATGAGCTTGAACCACCAACCTCGCAGTTCAAACGGCTTTGCAGTCTGGCTCATTAACCCGCAGCACCACACCAGGACTCCTTTAAGGCATTGTTGTTGTTGTGTTGTTACGTGCCATTCAGTCGGTTCCGACCCATAGTGACCCTTTACAGGTTTTCCGAGGAACAGCTGATGAGCTTCAACTGCCGACCTGGCAGTTCAAATGGCTTTGCAGTCTGGAGCATTAATCCACAGTGCCACAATTAGTACGCCGTAATGAACAGTATCTTGAAATAAGATTCCCATATCTAACACTGTTTCTCTCAAATTTTCTTCCCACGGTTCCCTTCAGACAGCTGCTAATCTTTAAATGACTTTTAAGGAGTCCTGGTATGGCGTGCAGGATAAACACTGGACTGGTCACCACAAGGTTAGCAGCTGACACCCACCAGCTGCTCCTTGGAAATCATATACAGGGTCGCTGGGAGTCGGAAGTGACTCGACGGCCCTTAACATGTAACAAGGACAAGGAGGGGAAATCACCCATCTCTTTCTTCTCAATCAGTAAGGAAAGATTCCAAGAGTTCCCTTTCTTCAGCCTATGAGGATAAGAATCAAGACAAAAGGTGCTGGATTCATTCAGGATTCTAGGCATCATAGTCTTTTTAATCAAAACATTAAAATATAAAATCTTGTGTATAAACATTTTCTTTTTTACCAAAATATTTAAAAATAAACCCTAAGCAGCATCAAAGCTTTCCCAGCAAGAACAGGTAAGGGTAGCCAAGAAGTGTTTGAAACAGAAGAAAAACAAAGGGGAACTTGTCTAGCGTTTACTAAAATATTATCCCCTACAATAATCTCAATGGGTGGTACTGGCACTAGAACAGACAGAAAGATCAATGGAACAAAACAGGAAATGAAAAAACAGACCCAGGAAGACGACATTTCAAACTGGTAAGGAGACAATATACTAGTTGTTGAGTGCTGGGAGTGAGTTAGGGGGGAAATGAGGTGAGATGATTTTTTATTCTTGTAGAAGCAGGAAAAAAGCATTCTCTTCAAATCTTGGGGAGGGAGGGGGACTCTTCCTTGGGTAATAACTTTCTGAGCTTGAGGAAGATGAGAACAATTGAAATCAGAAAGGTAAAAAACTATAGCCTGGACTGTATAAACATTTCACTTCTATTACCAAAAACCACAACCAAGAAAAAAGAACAAACTATAAATAAAATCATGCACTGCAGCCGCTAAGACAAGATACAAGGAACCCAGGGGTTTCTACCAATCTGTCACTAACTAGCATTTTAAAGTAAAAATAACTAAGGTACACATATTTTACAAATGAGTCAAAACAAATTATTTTATTTGTAGAACCCTCAGATAATTTTAGTTTAAGATAGCTTTAGAATTGCAATATAGTGATCATTTCAGATGCCTTCCCCATCCCCTAGTCATTGTCTAACATTACCTTTATTAAGCTGATACAGCCACTTGTGTGTCTACAAACTATTACACAGAAGTCCTGGTGTGGCGCTGTAGGATAAGCACTGGACTACTAACCGCAAGGCTGGCAGGTCAAACCCACCAGCTGTTCTTTGAAAACAGTCTACAAGCCCACTGTGAGCTGGAACTCATTCAAGGGCATTTAACAACATCAACAACTTTACAAGTGTCACACCCATCTCTGTTGACTCACCTCCCTTACCCCTAAATCAATTCCTCTTCCAGTCCCCTTCCCATCTCGGTAACAAGAGACAACCACCCACAATGTATGTGCAGGCAAACTGCTGGAAACTCCTCAGTGACTCCACTCAGCTTGTAGCCTTCACACACAGGCACCTCCTAAAACAATGATACCACATTAAATCCTACTGGGACATCAAGCTATTCCAACACCTACCTTTATCTCTACACCTGGGCTACCTCCCACAGGTTTCCTTGTTTCCATAAAATCCAGGCACCAAGTGCTGGACAGAATTAACTTTTAAAAACACATCCAGTAAGAATTATTGGCATTCCAGAACAGGAACAATCACACAAGCCCACAGAGGAGATAGTTAAAGAGCTTCTGGAAGAAAATTTTCCTAACATCATGAA
>NW_006408702.1:3521034-3527352 GCF_000296735.1 Chrysochloris asiatica
AGGTCTAAGAACTGGTGGCCAGGAGCTGACTTGCAGAATGTGCCCTTTGGAGATGTAATTTATTATATATGCCTGAGTGGGTTTTTTGTTTGTGTGGTTTTTAAAAAGCTAAAGTGAATAGAGAGAAATATTTTTAACTGATGATATATGGAGGGGATTATAATCAATGTAATGAAATAAGTTATAAGAATTGTTGAATGTGAAACTGATGATGTGCCCTGTAAACTTTCACTCAATCCACAATAAAAACCTTAAATTTAAAAACAACAACAAAACCCCCCATCCAATCACTTCACTTTCCTGCCTAAATCCCCCAATGTCTTTGCAGTTCATTTAGAATAAAATTCCTCGCCATCCTTTTCATTAATCTTCTGCAAGTTCCTTTCCAGCTGCTATCTGTTTGGGAGTCTCTGACTTGAATGTCCGTATTTCACACAACGAGCTCACTGTTCCGATCTCTGCCAAAACACCACATTTTCCAGGTCCGTTCCCAACCACCTAATTCCGAGAGGACATCACACCACCCTGCACCCTACCCTTGTTTTATTTTCTTCACAGCACTCCTCACCAGTTGAAACTGCCTTTTAGTGTCAGCCCCTCCCTGAGAGTGAGTCCAGGGGGCCATGTAAGTATTTGCTGAACAATGGGATGAGACCATAGTGTATCGAAATATCTTCATGAAGGAGGTTTATGGTGTCTACATGGGGGCTCTTAGTTGCCACACTTTGAATTTACATTTGTTTGCTTTTTAAACTCTGTTTCTTGCCTATAATAGTTGTCACTGCACAGCTAGGCCATTCTCCCTTCAAGTACAAGGTAAATTTGGCAAATCACAGTAGTGTTGATGGCTCACTTGGTCTAAGCAAGAGTCCCTAACAACTACGAAAGTACAGGCAAGACTACCTTGCTGAATTTTTCCAGTGCTTAGCCCTATTCTGAATCTCAATCACTAGAAAGAAATCACTAGATGTGTGGCTTCTGTTACTACTCCCTACAGAGAAATGCTGACTTACATTCTTCAGTATCCTGCCATATCACAGTGCCTGCCATCACACTAAAAAATCGGAATCTCTTCATCCATAAACTAAGCACTATTTTCTGTACATACTGGAGCTGTTTATTATTTCGTGGGGTTTTTTTTTTAGGTAAGAAATTTGCCTTTCGGAAGAAATGTGTAACTGTATACACTCAGTTCCAAACTAGCGTTCTATCTTGTGCTAAAAGATTTAAAGCGTACTGTGATACTGAACTGTGCATGAAATTTCCAATTTAAGAGCCAAGGATGAACTTTTGGCCTGGGGTGAAAAGCACAGACAAGAGTAATCTTAAATTACACCCTATAACCTTAATCCCAATACAGGTCCTTCTCTGAATGGATGTTCCTTAAGACGAACATGGTCTTGGCCATCCTCTGCAGACAGCCTTTTAAACACAGGGTTGACAGGTTGAGAAGGGGTCCGTATGGTTCACTCCCAGGCTCCCAGTAATCTGACTTCGAAAGCTCAGAAAGATAAAAAAAAGAAAATGTACTGGAACAAGGTGATGGAGCCAAATGGGTAAAATACACCATTTCCTGAGAAAGTTTTCTTTCTCAGAAAGGCAAAGGTGAATGCCAGAAGGACAAATTACATTTTTTTCACTTTCCTTTAATTGCTTGAAAGAAAATTAAAAATGAGATAAAACCCTGCATCCAAAACAGATGAGGGAGATGTGAAAAGGTAGCCACAAGGGCATGAAACATTGGTTTCGGGTAAACATCTCCAAGCGTGAAACGATCCTTTCTGAGTATTGCTAGTATTAAACTGGAACCTTACCAATTTGTATATGGTAATCATA
Organism: Chrysochloris asiatica; assembly: GCF_000296735.1. Lineage (NCBI taxonomy): Eukaryota > Metazoa > Chordata > Mammalia > Afrosoricida > Chrysochloridae > Chrysochloris > Chrysochloris asiatica. The sequence continues at coordinate 3,522,871 of NW_006408702.1, forward strand.
CAACCCATTAAAATTTATATGATTGGCCATCAAAAAAGGGGGATGCAAAGGCAAGAAGTGGCTGGCGATAAGCTTTCATGAGCATGCTAAGTAGCAGAATGAGGGGAATAAGGTAGAATCCCTCTTTCCCAGATGGATCTGGTGTAAGGGGGTGGGGGACTATGGTGGTTAAGATTTTATGACTCAATTGTAAGTGTTAGCAGGATTCGTTGCAAACATCACAACTGTAATTATAAAAGATGTGTAACTGAAAGAGGAGAGTAGGTAAGCTTTCAGTTCAGGAACAGATGATCCCAGGCCCGTCAAGGAAGAGCATGAGTGGAGCGTGAGAACCCTGCGTAGAGAAGCAAAGACAGCAGAGACAGTGGCTGTGTGCCTGCAGACAGGAGGCTGGCTGGCAGAATGTGTCCTGTGGGCATTTAAATCAATGTTTTTGTTTTGTTTTGTATTTATACATCAAATATCTTTGCCTTGTTCATTTGTGAACTATAAGATGTAAATGGGGAGTCACAGAGAGGAAGTGTGATAACTCTTGTTACAGGAAGGGGACTGTAAGCACTGAGATGAAACGCAGTATATGGTTTGCTGAATGTAGAGCTGATGATCTTGTCTGTAAACTTGACCCAATTCACAATAAAAAGTTTAAAAAAAATTGTCTGGGAGGAAAGCTCACATAATCTATTATTTGGAAAGGCAAGTCATTATTCCTGAACTTATGGTTTTATATGGCCTGCCATCAAATTTCAGTTCGGTAGATTTACTTTCAAAATCGTGCTATAAACAATTGATATATTTATATGACTCGCTCTCAACTTCTGACACGGATGCTTCCCTGGTCAAAAAGTACAGCCACACCAAGTCCCAGATATTCAGGGTACATCTGAGCAAATACTCATATCTACTGGGTCTCAAAATACTGCACTAGCCTGGATTCACCCGACCCAATACTAAGCTTTTCAGTTACTCAGAACCCTTCCTGGTAGAACCTAGGCTCTGAACTTACACAAGGTCCTAAAGGAAGCACTCAGGAATGCACATGAAGGCACCGACAGGACACCCATTCCCTACTGCTCTTCACCCTTCCTTCTCAACTCTTCACTTTTACTGGTGCAGAGGATGGGAGTATAATATGTACCTGATTTCCCCTTCACGACATTTGTTGTTGTTAACTCATAGAGACCCTGCATCTATGGTTTCCAAGAGCAGCTGATGGGTATGAACTGTCAACCTGGCAGTTACCAGTCCAGAGCTTGTCCTACATTACTACACCATGGCTCTCACAACATCTGTAGTTGTTAAGTGCCTTTGTTCTCGTAGCTTTGGTTGTTCGGTATCATTGATATGGTTCCAACTCACAGCGACCTATGTACAACAGGATGAAACACCGCTCTGTCCTGCACCAACCTCACAATAAGTACGCTGGAGCCCACCGCTGCTGTCACTGTGCCAATCCATCTCATTAGGGGTCTTCCTCTTTTTCACTAACCTCTGCTTTACCAAGCATGGTATCTTTCTCCAGGGACTGGTCTCTCCTGATAATGTGTCAGAACATCTGGCTGTACTTCTTCCAACATAGATCTGTTTGTTCTTCTGGCAGTCTATGGTACTTTCAATATTCTTCCCCAACACCGTAACTCAAATGCATCAATTCTTCTACAGTCTTTCTTATTCACTGTCCAACTTTCACATGCGTATAAGGACAATGAAAATACCATGGCTTGGGTCAGGTGCACCTTAATCCTCACACTGACATCTTTGCTCTTAAACACTTTAAAGAGGTCTTGTGCAGCAGATTTGCCTAAGGCAATATGTTTGATTTCTTGACTGCTGCTTCCATGAGTGCTGATTATGGATCCAAGCAAAATGAAGTCTTTAACAATCTTTCCTCCACTTATAATGATGTCATTTATTGGTCCAGACCCTATATTAAGGTTTCCAAGGAGCAGCTTGTGAATTTGAACCACTGACCTTGAGATTAGCAGTGCTTATCCTACAAAGCCAAAGGAGAACAGAATCTAGTGCCTGATACCAGAAATAGATTTAAAAGCTAACACTATACGTTATATATAAATCAAGAACATCCAGCAGCTAGCTTATTACGCTCGCCCTGAGAGTTCTAAAAGTTCCTTACCAGAGAATTTCCCTCCACTTGTTTGTTCTGTGAATGGACAAGTTCCAAACCTTTATCGATACAGTAAACATATAAGGTTTCCATCAAATTCCTTTACTGCATGTATACCCCTCTTCTGTTTCAAATGCACACCACTAGGAATCTGGCTCCAATCAAGCCGGTCTTTCCAAAACCATCTTCATTCTAAAGACTACTTTGGCTAATCCCTTTGTCAGTCCTGAACATGATTCCAAGTTATTATATGACTTATATGGCCAACTAGGGCACGGATACTAGATAATACCCAGAAAGCATTAAACTTGGCTAATTAACACAAAATTAATCGCTTCAGTACCAGGAGCTGATTTTCCCCAAAGGTTCTCTTCACGTAGTCAAGACATCAGTGTTGTAGAGTCTACAGAAAAGTACTCCCTTTCACTCACATAAGTAATTTATAAAGGAAAACCTGAAAGTGTGATATGCAAGAGTACTAGTAGATAAACCGCCTTCAACTTCAGCTTCTCAGAGGCGCCCTGGTGGCACAGAGAGTTAAGTGTTGGGCTGCTAACCACAAGGTTGTTGATTCAAACTCTGGCGAGAAAGATAACGCAGCCTGCTCGGTAAGGATTCACCGCCTGGGAAACCCTTTGGAACAGTTCTCGATTTGGTCCTATAGGGTCCCAGTAAGTCAAATCAGCTCGGTGGCAGCAGGTTTGAGGTTCGGTTTACAGGAGCAACCATCAGTATTTCAGAATCAAGTACACCTACTCTTCATTGTTCAACGCTTTCATTAGCATTTATACACACAACATTTACATAAATGACATTCAGCATTTATAAAGAAAAAAAAAATCTACTTTCCAACTCAATCTGACATCTGATAATTTTGCAAACTAAGGAGATGAAGGGCGTGGCAGCAAGGCAGTCTCCAGGAAGCTGGGCCACACTGCCCCCTGCCCTCTCCTGACACTCTGTCCAACCACTTCGGTGGCCACAGTCTCGGGGTGGACACACAGGCAGCAAGGAGCCAGTGGCTCCACTTTTGGATTCCTAGCTCTGGTAGCGTAGTGGTTACGAATCGGGCTGCGAACCGTAAGGTCAGCAGTTCGAAACTACCAGCCGGTCCGCAGAAGAAAGATGAAGCGTTCTGCTCCCGTAAAGATTAACAGCCTCGGAAACCCTGTGCAAAGTCGGAACCGACTCCACGGCACTTAACAACAACAACAACAAGCTCCTGTGCAGCCGGAAGCTCGACAATCGCTGCTGTGTGGGAAAGAAGAAATACTTCAGTTAGTGGCATCCCAAAGTGAACCGATCTGGGCCCGGAGCCTCTGCTTTGGTAGGGCTGGGTGGCAACGAGGCTCCAGGTGCCCTGGAAGGAAGTCCTAAGCTTCCGTGCCTCACCGGCCCGGCCCTCTAGGATTGTGGGATCCAGGATGGCAAGGGTGGAAGTAGATCCCTGCAGGTGGCTCCCCTGGGCAGCTGTGACCCACCCAGCAAAGGTGATTAAGCCGTAGCTTAGCCAGCTTTGTCTCCTTCAACACTCTCCGCTGAGGACTAACCCACAACTGGGCTATCACAATGAGCAGCAGCCCATCAGTGCATCTTAGCGGTTAGGATCTCTAAGCTAATACTTCATAAGCAAACAAATTAAAAATTGAACAAATGAACGGCCTGCAAATGGTTAGTAAAAAAAAAAAAAAAAAAAAAAAATCCTCCATTTTCGCATATCAACTGGATCTCTGGAGTCAAACCACGTCAATGCGAGAGAAGTGGGTGTAACAAGTATCACTGCCACGCCACCACCCTCTAGAGGTTCAGTGCTACGGATCCCCCAACAACCTTGAAGGCACGATCGTGCAAGCCCATGTAACAAAAAGAGTTTGGACTTGAAGAGCTGATGGACGGATCCTGCAGAGCATCCCAGGAAACAGCACCCTGGCACGTCTGCTCCCAGAGCCCATGCTTTGAGCGCTGCACCAACCCGACTCTGCCCTTTGCTGCAACGCGAGCACCCGATCCCACTGGAACCCCGAGAATCCCGGGTCTGAGTATCGCGCAAAGGCGGCGCCCGGGCGCGGGAACTCACCTGTAAGCGGCCACCGCTCGGGTCTGCAGATATTTCTGGGCGGTCATGACTCCCACGAAGAGAAAGTTACTGTCGCGCGGACCACCATCCGGGGCCGGACCGTGCGGCCAAAGGAGCGCACCGCGCGCATCACCACGCGCCCCGTTGGCCAGAGACGCCGCCGCCTGCCCGGGCCGACAGCCCTCGGGGCTGGCGCGGCGCCGCGGGCCCGTTCGCTTCAGCTCGGAGGCGCGGGGCAGAACGAGGCGCGAGGCCAGCACGAAGCCCAGCACGAGCCCGAGCA
>NW_006408702.1:3527562-3618500 GCF_000296735.1 Chrysochloris asiatica
CCCCTAGCCGCCCGCAGGCCCTGCGCCGGCGCTTTGTTCCTCACGCCCGCCCCCGCCTCCACGGCCTGCGCCTTTAAGAGAGGACCATGCCGGGCGCGCGCTAGCAGCAGCTCGAGCGCGAGGCGGCGGTTCCTTCGGCTCGCGCGCTGGGTCGTGGGGCCAGCGCGACGGTGACGGCAGATGAGTCCGGGCTCCTGTCCCACCCTGACCGTGTCTTCTGGCTGGTTCAGCTCCACTCTCGCTGCGCCTGCCCTTGTCCTCTTCGTGGCCGGCGCCGCCACTGCAGCTGCACATCCTCTGGCTTAGCTCGCCATTGCAACAGGAGCCCCTCACGTCACGCACAGCGCGTTAAGAAGCGGACCCAGCGGCCGCGAATCCGTGGCCCCTCTCGGGATCCGTCCGTGTCACCTGATTGGACCAAAAGTGAATGGGGGGCGGTCCACGTGGCCAAAGTTTGACCAAAAAAAAAAAAAAAGCAGTCTCCAGTGCTCGCGACGCCCGCCCCACCCGTGCGTTCTGGCTGCTGGCCGACGGGGCGGAGGGGGCGTGGGGCTGCGCGCCGGAGGGGCAGGGGCCGCGAGCTGTGCCCGGGAGCCTGTTATCCGCTCCGGCGGCCCGAGAGCCCGGCTCCGCCGCGCAGCTTGCGGTCCTGGACTGCTGGCTTCCTCTGGTGCCCTCGCCGCCTGCTGGGGGATGGGAGAAGGGGGGACGTGTCCCCTGAAGGCACCCCTCGGCCCTGCAGGGCGTACGTGGCCATCGGGCTGCCCTTTCCTTCACAGTGCCTAGCAAGTGGATCTTAGGAGGGGTTTGTGAAGAAGGAGCTTTTTAGCCCAGGAAACCACAAACGGCTTGTTCTTCCTGCAGAGACTGTCCTCAGATAAACTCCCATGCCCTTTCTCCAGCCAGGGGACCTCGCCGACCTTGCAGAGAGAGCTACACTGTACCTTTGTTCTGCAGTTAGGTGGGTCGGAGCGTAAACATATAGAACTGAGATCTGCACGCTTGCAGAGTGAAGCATGAATCCCGTTACCTTGTTTCTAAGCAAAATAAGGGACAAAACGTATTTCATGTCAAAAGCTGGTACAACAGTACCACCGTTTAACGGCTATAGAAAAATGGTAGATGATGTTAATACTTTGGATGGTAAACATTGCTTTTATTATGTTCTGTTTAGGCAAATAACTAGTAGCCCCAAACTGAATCTTTGTCAATATTAGAATCATCCATTTAAAAAAGTGTTGTGGGTTTCTAAAGATAGATTTTGGGTACTTGAGATGAATTTAAAATATATGAGGGAAGCTAAAAACAAACACAAAAAACTCGTGGATAAATGGAATTCAAAGATAAAAATAAAAGTATAAACTTTATTTATCAACATTGTTGTTAAGTGCCAGTCGATTCTGACGCAAGCAGCTGGTGAGTTTGAACCACCGACCTTGCAGTTCAGTGCTTTAACCTACAATGAGCTCCATCAAAGTCAAGACACTTCCGACTCAGTGATGGGTTTCAAAGAGAGGCTGGTGGGTTCAGCACCACACCAGGACTTCATGATGCCAGCCATCCCTATGGGATGGGAATTTAACCATCGCTGGACTTTTTTACACTATTAACTGAAGAAAAAATGGGTGCACTTTTATGATCTGTTAATATTCAAAAACAGAAAGAAGCCAGAACCAGCCAAACTAGAACTGTAAGATGAATGCCCAATGATTTTCCATAGAAACTCACAAAATTGTCCTGGGTTGATGAAAGGAGTGAGTACGTTGGCCTGGGGGAAAAGAACCCAGGGCAGTTAAGCACTCCCGGGCATTTTTCTGCTAAAGCTTTATCTTTCTCAAAACACTCTCATAATAAGGAAATGTTACTGTTCTTTGATCTACAGAAAATTCACAATTAAAATGCCTTGAACATCCCAAAAAAACTGTTACCATGACCTATGTTCTGGGCTGGTCCACTTACTTCCACCATTGCTTTCATTGTGCTTTGTCTACAGAAACATGATAAAGCCATGTTGTATTTCCTGTTAAGAGTTCTTTGAGGAAATGTTCCAGGATCTTGATGCCACTTGGTTAAATTTTCCATTGAAAGCTCCGCTCTTGTCGGCAGCTGATCTGGGTACAACAGTTTTGGCACCCAACAAGCAGAAAGTTAGCTCAACTTGAATTTTTCTGTCAAAATTGTGTATGCTGTACCAGTTGAGCTGTCTGTGGTAGTAAGTATTGTTTCTGCTTTGACTCATCAGTCCTCTTTAATTAGGGCACGAACAACAATCGTTTTCTCCTGGCAAATTGATGTGGATGGTCTTCAGCATCTTCATCTTTCCTTAAAATGACTCGTCCATTTGTAAACTGCTGATTTTTCTGGAGCATTGTCCTCATAAACTTTTCATAATGGATCAGTGATTTCTCCATTCTTCCACCCAAGCTTCACCTTAAATGTGATGTTTGTTTTTGCTTCAATTTTTGCAAAATTCATGTTACTCTGATAGGGGCTCGTTTGAAACTGATGCCTTATCCTTTTTAGTGTCTCAAACTACATCATGTTCAGACATGTTATAACAAGTTAGTACAGGTTTGTCTGGGTGAGAAAACAAATAATAATGGAAATCCAAGCGTGGTTTTTTTTTTTCATAATTCACATTTTCCATGGACGTTTTGAAGACCCCTTATGCATTTACTCAACAAAAACACAGCTAAGATACACCCAAAAGGGAACGAAAGCTGATATTTGCACCACGGCTCATTGCAGCACTGTTGACAATAGTTAAAAGGTGAAAACAACCCAACATCCGTCAACAGGTGAATAGATACACAAAATGTGATCTATAGAATGGAATGGCGCTCCGATAAATGCTACAGTATGGATGGATCCTGAAAAAATATTGAGTGAAATGTCAACCACAAAAGGACAACCAGGGTATGATATCACTTCCATTAAATATGCAGAATAAGCAAATGCATAAAGATTAACATTCGTGGTTTCCAGGGGCAGGAGGTAGGAAAGAAATGAAGAGTTACTGCTTCAGAGGTACTGACTTTCTGTTTGGGGTGATGAAAAAGTTTCAGAAATAGTGGGATTACTAAACAGAATGGTCAATGTAATTAATGTCATGGAACTGCACATTTAAAATGGTTGAAATGGTATATATGTTTATGTTGTTGTTGTTAAGTGCCGTCGAGTCAGTTGTGACCCATACCGACCTTCCGAGGAGGGACTGCTGAGCTTGAACCACCAACATTGCGGTCCAAACGACTTTGCAGTCCAGCGCATTAGCCCACAGCATCACACCAGGACTCCTACATATGTTTTTTTGAAGGGGAAAACTACAATTGAAGGGGAAAACCCAAACTCAGCTAACGGCAGCAAAAGCCAAGAAGATGCCTCCATACAGATGTTGGTATAAAGTAAATACCAATGTTTTCATCTGGCTTCCAACATACTGGGATTTTCGAATGTAACTCCTGGACAGCAAAGTCATTTTCCTAGGCCTGAAAGATTCATTTAATCACGTGAACCTAGGAATTCAGGGCAGAAAGTAAGCAGGCTTGGGGGAGTCCTTGGATCTTAACTTCATTGTTAATATGACCGAATAATTAAAACACTACACATTTATCTAGAACGCCAACTTGTGTGACTTATAGACATTAAATCTACAACTGAATGGTGGTCACTTTTGTTTATTCTTCAGATCTTACCACTTTCTCTGGCACTTGTGATTTGCGTTCAGAAATAGTTCATTACCCACCTTCCCACAGACTCCTCCCTTAGAAGCAATCCACATCTAAAAATAAAACACTCACTATGCAGTGAATACAGGATTCTAGCAGTGGTCTTTGGAAAAATACAGAACACATAACCGTGAATTACAGTCTGGAAAACCATTGAAAGAGGTTTCCAGTAAGCCCAAAAGCCACAAATACCGAGTAGTCACCAGATTCCCCAAATTCAGCTACAGCCCATAATTCACACTGATTTACATAAAGCACAAATCTGGCAAGATACAGATGTTCAATTCTGCAATGCCCTTGGTGATTTCAATATTTCCTAAGTGCTTTAGACTTGCCTGGTTTTCCTCTTCTAGACTAAAATCCAATGGAAAGTTTATCAGGTGATGGGAGTAATACTAAGAGGATGCCAAATATTTTGCCCTTGGCAATTTCCTTGGTCCCCAGTACCCCTCAAGTGACAGCGTCACCTGCAGATTCAAAGGTAATGTTACTCTCAGAAGGAAGAGAGGATGTCCTTGTCTCCAAGGCTGCTCCTGGAGGCTCTTGGAAACAGAATATGACATAGTTGAAGTCCTTCCAGGAAAAGTGCAAGAATGCCTGTTCTTCCAGGCCAGGAGAGTAAGTGAAGAAGTCAGACACCAGAGTCCTGTATACGCCTACCAGGGCACAAGAAACATTTCCTGGGGAGGGAAAAAGGGCATAGCTGGAAGGGTAGCTGCATGGTGAAGAACAGGCATCTCTTAGGAACAGGCTTCACAGTCATCTAGCCAGAGACGCCTCAGACGCCTGGGTCAGGAAGCAGAGCTCTCCTACAAAGGGACTTCATAGCCAGAGGGCAAAGGCCTGGGACCAGGGACTTGAGTGGCAGCCAGAGGCCTCAAAAGGCTCCACAGGTAACCGCCACCAGACCTACTAGCCACTCACAGCAAGCAAGCAGCATGGTAGCTAGGACCCAAGGAGAACTTGCCCCCAGTATACATACAGACAGCCTCCCCTGCAGCCACCTTGAGGCCAGGGCAGCTCCTTGTCCCAAATTTCTTTTTTAAAGATGGTCAGATGTCTGGTTGATCAGATGTAGAGGCATTTTACCTCGGTAAATTGTCTCATCTTCCAGCACTATTTCGGATATGTTCTGTTGTGATCCATGGGGTTTGTATTGGTTACTTTTTAGAAATAGATCACTAGTGCCTTCTTCCTACTCTGTCTTAGTCTGAAGGTTCCACTTAAACCTGTCCACCATGGATGTCCCTGCTACTATTTGACAGTTCGATGGTACGGCTCCCAGCATCATAGCAGCACGCAAGCCACCATAGTATGACAAACTGACAGATGCATTGGGCAAGAAAGCCTAACTACAGAATATACTATGGTAAGTCAAAGTATTGCTACAAAATCATAGCCACCTTCCTAAAACAAAAATATCAAAATGTGAAGCTTTGGGGTATAGCTTAGTCGTAGAGCATCTGACTACAAAATCTGAAGCTTTTGTTTCTTGACAGATTGTCCATCTAGGTGTATACACTTCTGAAAACAGTGCCTTCATCTCCTAATCCCTCCTTGAAGAGTTCTGCACTGTGATTACCACCACATCAGAAACAGCTGTTTGGGCACCTTCAAGGAACTCAAATCGTCTTCCTTTTAAATGTTCTTTGAGTTTGGGGACAAAGAGAAGTCTGAAGTGGCAATATGCGAGCTATAGGGTGGATGGGGTAAGGTTTCCCACAAAGATTCACATAAAGTGGTCCTCGCTACCCTCAAAAAATGAGCAGTACATTGTCATGATGGGAAAATTTTCCCAGTGCGAGTTTATCAGTGTTTCCTCACCAATGCAATTTTTAATTTTCTTAACACTTCTTCATAATAACCCCCCCCCAGTCCCATGATTGTCCTGTGTCCTTCAAAAAGCTCTATCAAGAATCCCAAAGATTATCCCTGTGGAATCCTAAAAGTCAGTTGCCATAACCTTTCCTAGCTGATCTCTCTGCTTTGAATTCAACTGACCCAACAGATCCCCTCAGAAGCCACGGCTTTGATTGCTGCTAATTGCTGTGGAGTGGGTTCCAACTCACAGCATCCCTGTATAAGATTTCTGAGGAACAGCAGGTGGGTTTGAACTGCCGACCTTGTGGTTCAAAGTCCAGGGATAATCCTACAGCTCCACACCAGGAGCGCACTGCTTTGATTAGACTTCCCTAATGAGAGTAATGGAGTCCTGGTGTGGTTCTGTGGGTTAATACGCTGGACTGCAAAGTCTGTTTGATCTGCGTTTCAAGCTCCCCACCTGCTCCTCCAAACCCCGTACTGGGTTGCTCTGGGTCGGAAACGACTGGACGGCACTTAATAACAACAATAAGACTAAGAGTGTCCTGGTGAGGTGCTGTAGGATAAACACTGGGCTGCTAACCCCGTTATTAGCAATTCAAAATGACCAACCACTCCTTGGAAACCCTAGACAGGGTAGCTGTGAGTTGTAACTGACTTGATGGCACTTAACAATGACAACAAAGAGACTAAAGTATATTACAGAGAAAAGTTGTCTGCAGCCATCCACAGACCACAGAGACATGCTTAACTACGTTTTTTGTTTTTTTGGAAGGGGTGAGTAAACATTTGAGTGTATGAAGGCGAACCCTACTGGCAATGGTTTTAAGCTAACCTGGTCACTGAGCGATGCAGAGAGGTGGGTCCAGAAGCCTGGGTCCTGGTTTGGATTCTGCGCTGAATCTTCCCAGCACGGCTATGTTTCCTCTCTCAATCACAGTCTCTGTGTTTCTAAACAGATCTGCCACCCAATAATGTTGAAAAGTTACCTCCTAGTGTTTCTAGATTAATATGAATAAATGTATCCAAACAATGCCAGACCATCCTAGCTTCTTTTTTTTTTGTCATTAAATATGATTCCTCTATGATTGTTGTTGTTGTTAAGTGCCGTCGAGTGGGGTCTAACCCATAACAACCCTGGATAGGGTTTCTGAGGAGTGCCTGGTGAGCTTGAACCATTGACCTTGCAGTTCAAGCAGACCCTGCAGTCTAGCGCATTAACCCAGGGCACCACATTAGGACCCTTCCTCAATGGCATACCATTAAATTCATCTCTACCTACAGGATTGAATGTTTTTTTCACAAATTGCAATTTTGTTCCCACACACATTACTTTTTTTTCTGTTGCTAATACATTGAATGCCTGTTAACACAGGTAACATTTCACATCATTTGTAGCAATTTCGTAGAAACCCAGAGTAGATGCTTCAATTATTTGTTGGCAACACGCCTTGAACAACAGACCAAGCTCCCCAAAGCTTCTGATCCCAAGGCTAAAACAGGGTCCCTATAAAAAGTGGCAATCACTTTTTAAAGCCTAGAAATGTCTCATTTAAGAAATGGCACATTCCAAGGAGGGAGAAAGAATAATCCATCCTTTCAGAAAACTCTGTTCATTACTTGGAAAGAATAAAATCTATAATGACCACTTTACTAATATTACCACTTAACCTCTGTTAACCCAATAAAAGTTGGCCTTATTATTAAAGCTATTTTTAAACCGATAGGCAGGCAATGTCCTTGTTAGCTAATTAGTTTTGCTCACTATTTCCTTCCATTTGCAGCATTTCCTTCCATGTGCAGGTGTGGGTTAGGTCCAGTGCCTATGGCTTCTAGACACTGATGGATCCAAACACTGAAGATGCTAATGATCTCTAGGGTCTCCTGCTTTATCCGTTTACCTAGCAGCTCTGCTGCTTGTCTATGTCAGATATTAGTCAAGTCGGTATGCGTGTGAGAGATAGATAGAAGAGACAGAGAAAAAAAATGGAGCACAGAGCTCTGCACTGGTGGACTGGGATGTGATCCTACTGACAGAGCACACCGTCTGCCCCCAGCACAGGCACTGATGAAAGCAGTCTGCAGGTTCAGTGGGAGATAACCTCACCACAGAGGCTACTAGTGTAAGATGGACTCTTTGGGCAGCAACGAAGCTTGCCAAGAAATGCCATGTCTCCTTAAGGAAGTGCCAGAGTTTCCAAAGCGGGGAGTTTGCACAAAGACAGACCTCCACAGGCTCCCCCATACCCAGTCAGGACCACGGGATGACGCTCAACAACTGAGGGTTAAACAGGTGTGGTAAGCACCGTCTATACACTATGGAAATGCTCCGGACGTACAGCTGACCCTCTGTGTTCAACTCAGGGCTTAATGAAGCATGAAATTGCCTAGGAAAGAAATTTCAAACTACAGATGAGGATGAAGCTATGAATGGAGGCAGTAGAAATTCAGATTTATAAACACAAAGGCATAATGAGAAAACATACTAAACCACGAATACCATACAATTCAGCACTAAGTGACCCCAGAGTCCCCGGGTAGTGCCAAGGGTGCCTTTGAAGAAAGATCTAGTAGCCTACTTCCAAGAAAGAAAACAAATCAACCCTTGAAAGGCTCGCCCAGCACAGCTGTTTCTGTCTGGCACACGCACGGTAGCTTCTGGAGCGTGGTCAGTGAGCCCACTGCAGAGCTAAGAGTGACCTTCCCAGACCCTGTGCTCTCGTGCCCCCATGGAGTTCAGAGGTATTGTGATGTCGTCCATCTAATGGCTGAGGGTGTGGCACTTTGGGATAATGCACTGGACTGCAAGGTCAGTTTACAATACAATGTCGGCAGTTCAAACCCACCAGCGGCTCTTTGGAAACCCTATATAGGGTCGCTATGAGTCGGAACTCACTCGATGGCACTTTACAACAACAACAAATAATTCAAAATAATAAAGGATAACAACACACTCTTTTGCAGGAAAGAGAAGCTCTCATACTTTGGGAGGCGAAGATAATTATAAAATCCATTTACTGGGCAACTTTGTCAAAATTATCCATTGCAAATGCATTTGCTTGTGACCTACTAATCCCACTGGTGCGAATTTATCCTCTAGCCCTAACAGTACAAAAAGACACCATGCAAAGTTGTTCTCTGCAGTGCTGTGTGTGATGGTAGATCCAAGTGGCCATTTATGTGGGATGGCTTTCTACTCCCATAAAGATTTACACCCTCGGAAACCCTGTACAGGGTCGCTATGGGTCGGACCCGACTCGATGGCACTTAACAACAACAACAACATAGCCACAAGAGGAGACGCCACAGGAACACAGCAGGGAAAAAGGTTCCATCTGTATTTGGATGGTGTGTAGTGGTTACGAATTGGGTTGTGAACCTTAAGGTTAGCAGTTCGAAACTACCAGCTGTTCCGCGGGAGAAAGATGAGGCTTTCTGCTCCAGTAAAGATTTACAGCCTCGGAAATCCTGTACAGGGTCGCTATGAGTTGGAACCGACTTCACGGCACAAGCAGAAAGGAGAGCAAACATGAATTTTGTTTGTGTCTATATAACAAAACACTAAAAGGATGCACAGGAAATAAAAGTAATAAAATCTGTGAGGAAGGTGGTGGTGTGCCATGGAGTCGGTCCCGACTCATAGTGACCCTGTATAGGGTTTTCGAGACAGTAAATCTTTGCAGGAGTAGAAAGCCTCATCTTCCTCCCTTGGAGCAGCTGGTGGGCTAGAACTGCTGACCTGGTGGTTAGCAGCCCATGGTTGTAACCCAAGGGAAAAGGAGGTGGGCTGACAGGGAGAATGTGAACAAGATTTCCCAATCTGTACTTCTAAGTATCATTTTTAAAATGTGATTGTATTATCTAGTTTAAAAAAAATTTTTTTTAAGTACCAATTTACCACTTCAAGTGAAGACCTAAAGTGATATTAAGCAAATTATGGAGCAGTATGATAAAACTAACTAGCCACACATGAGTGTGTTAGCCACACATCAGCCTGTTAGCCCGCGTCTGAACTTGAGCCCATAATGCCTCGGGTTTCAAGTTGTTGTTGTTGTTAGTTGCCACAAAATCACCTGTGATTCCTGAGACCTTATGCGTAACAGAATAAAACAGTCCCCAGTCTTGCGCCACCTTCATGATCCTGGGTCCGAGTCCATTAGCTGCTACTGTGGGACTCTCTCTGGGATGGCTAATGTTAGGTGTCAACCTAGCGAGGCCATGATTTCGTGTTATGTAAGTATCCTCTATGCTAATGAAGGACTATGCACATGCAGTTTATGTGTTCTCTATGCTAATGAACCAGGACTAGAGTGGGGCAAATCCTGAGTGCCAACCTACTCAAGTCACATCCTTAGTGAGTTTCCTTGAGGGTGTGGCCTCTACCCAATAGCTATCAGCTGCTCTTGCCGAGTTTTCTCTTGCTCTCGCACTTACATTTGGTTCATTATTATGTGATCTTTGGTTCTTGGGGTTTGAACCAGCAGTCTGTCGTCTGACCGGCCAGTTCTGGGGTTCTCCAGTTTCCACATCCTCATGAGCCTGTCTGTCATCTTACCTGCCAATTGAAGGTTCATCATCAGTCCCTGCAATCATGTGAGTCAGGAGAAGTTTCCAGCCTGACACTTGACCCATGGATTTGGGAACTACCAACCTCTACAAGGAGCTCCGGTAGCGTGGTGGTTACCAGTCAGGCTGCGAACCTCAAGGTCAGCAGTTTGAAACTACCAGCCGTATCACAGGAGAAAGATGAGGCTTTCTGCTCCTGTAAAGATTTACAGCCTCGGAAACCCTGTACAGGGTCACTGTGAGTCGGAACCGACTCCACCACCACCACCAAATGAGCCATTTCCTAGAGATAAAATCTCTCTCTTTCCATATACACATGGTTTTTGCTTCTCTCGAGAACCCAGTCTAAGACACCATCTCATAGAAGTTGTCCCCAGTTTCACAGACCCTCAACTTCACTAAACACATATAATGTCCTTTTCCAGTGATTGATCTAGCCTGATGACTTGTCTAAAGGAAGTGAGCCAGAGTTTTTGACAGCCTTATTTCTAAGAAGCATTCTCCTAAGACTGATTTGTTCATTCTTCTGCTATCTAAGGTATATTCTGCATTCTTTACTAATACTACAATTCTAAAGCATCGGGTCCTTTCTCATTGTCCAGCTTTTGTGTGCAGATGAGGTGATCGAAAAGACTAGGTTAGATAGACCTTGGTCATCAAGGTGATAGGTCTTTGGCAGCAGATTTGCCCAATCAGGTCTGAAGCTAGAATCCCTAAATATTTTCTTTCTAGTTTTTCTCTCATTCCTTGTGGTTGTTAAGTGCCATCGAGTCAGTTAGCAGCTAGCATGCTAAAATGGATGTTTTAAAGAAATGGTTGAACTTGTGTTTTCTAGTTTTCTTAACATGCCATTGTAAGTGCCTCTCGGGCATGAAAACAGCTGTAAAGGGCTTCTCAAGGTGGTAAAATGCTACACTTCAGAATCTAATTCTCCACTTGTTTTATTCTTATTCTTTCTTGCCCTTTACTCTTGGACGTTCCATAATATTAGGGCTTTGTATCATGCCTTTAGCCATATAAAAAAAGAGAATCAATGAAATCATCTTAGACACACCCCATAACGGGCCCAAGGGCAGTATTAGAACTCTGTAGCAATGGTGCCCTCTTGTGGTATGGAGGTATTCCTGTTACGTATTGTTACATATTGGATACCTTCAAGTCAGTTCTGACTCAGCAATTCTATGCACAACAGAACGAAACACTGCCCCGTCGTGTGCCATCTCACAATTGCTATGTTTGAGCCCATTGCTTCCGATGAGCCTATGCCAATCCATCTTATCAACTCTACTTTGAGGTGGCAGCTCTTCCCCTGTCATAATATGAGTGCCTTCCAACTTGAGGGTCCTATTATCTTGGCCTTAAAACATTAAAAATCCAGGCTCCTGGCAAGATGGTGGACTAGGCAGATGCAATACACGGACCCTCTGCAACAAAGATACGAGAGACAAAGTGAAACAGAAACAGATGAAAATTCTGGCCCCCTGACCTTGAGAAGAAAGGTTACAGAGGGGGATGGAATGTTTGCTGGAAGGAGAGGACAAGCAGGGGCGGCCAGAGAGGGAGACTGCCTGTGAGCAGCTAGCCAGACACAACATGACCATCTTGTGAGCAGCTTTGGCAGCGGAGGGAGGTCTGGCAGGGCAGATTCGCGTGGGCGACAGGAAAGGTGCAATTTCTTTTTTTCCCCGTGTTCCTCTGGTGACCAAAAGTGTTGACAGCTCCCACCCTCATCCATCCCCAGCACAGACCCTGTTCTCTGGAAGTTCAGATACACATGGTTGGGAGCCATGCCAGAGTGAGGTGGGGGCCAGCTGTGCCACTTTGGTATACTGCTTTCATGCCTGAGCCCCCAGACCAGCAATTAAGCTGTCATCCTGACCCTGGCTTCCCTGTGGTCCTAACAGACACTAAAACCAGCTCCATTAAGGGCCCCCATGAACGACATCCTGATTGAGTGCCCTGGACCTAGACAACACTGAGGCTAATAGTAACTCCATCTAGGGCCAGGAACCCTGCTGTCACAGCCCTTCCACCATTGTGAGATCCTCGAATTTCAGGAACCCCCTAGAGATTTCTCCCCTCCAGGTCCAACAAGTGTACTGTTTGTTTTTATAAATGTGACAACCCCACAATGCCCCAGAAACAACAATTTTAGCTCACACAAAGAAACCAGAAAGAATGGCTCAAACAAATGACAAAGATGCAAAGCCAGGAAACATTTCTTAAGAAGAAAAGTAATAGGACTGTTATGCCCAGAGTTCGGGGTCCCCAAAAATCGCCCGAGGAGTCGATGCAGAAGCCGATGCAAGTGCACAAGGGTTGTTCATTCAAGCTCGAGCCAGGTCTCTAACCTTATCCGACACAGCGGAATAGGGATAGAGCCCCGAGCTCTCTGGTAGCGGGGGGTTTTTATAGATTTTTACAAACAGATCCGGGGGTCTTCTACCTAACTTCTCTAGGATTGGTTTACACTTGGTAAGGTACAAGATTACACAACTCGATTGGCCACTACCTATAGCTAGGATAGCTTCATTAGGATAAGGAAGACGTTTGTTACGCTAGGACAGTTTAATTAGGGTAAGGAAGACATACATTATCTAGCCTTGGATTTGTCAGTAGAGTTTATCTCTACTTTTATGGCTCGTAGGGGAAGGGGGTCATCTCCATCTGGTACTAACTGACCAGGCACATTCCTGAAACAGGGAGACGTGCTTTAGCCTAAGTAGAAAATGGAGTTTTCTTCTTAGGGTCCCACAGGACTAACTGAAAAAGAATGATAATTCGGTACCTTCAAAAGAAAGATAGCAATACCAAGGATAGCAAAGAAAACACAATTAAAAAAAAAAAAAAAAAACTTCAGAAGAATTCAGGAAAACACTACAAAAATAAACAGACAAAATAAGGGCAAATTTTGAAACAATACAAAACCTGCAATTATAAATCTAGAGGATTAACATTAAAATCTCAGAAATGAGATTAGAAGGGCAGTGGAGTAGATGTGAAGCAGTAGAAGACCGAATCAGTGAGTTTGAAGACAAATCTCTCAATACTAGTATGCTAGAAGAACAATCAGGAAAAAGAAGGAAAAAATCTGAAGAAATCCTAAGAATTATATAGGACATCATGGTGAGGAATAACTGTGGGTGATCAGAATTCCAAAACAGAAAGAGACAAACACAAAGAAAATTATCAGAGTTGTTAGAAGAAAGCATCATGAAGACAAGGAGATGAGCATACATAAAGCTGAATGGGCCCCAAACAGGAGAGACAGCAAAAGAAAATCTCCAAGGCATATTACAATCAAACTTTCCAAAATCAAAGACAAGGAAAGAATTCTGAGAGCAGCTCAGGGAAAAAATGAAACAATTACCTACAAAGGAGAACCAGTAAGACTAAGTTCTGATTTCTCAGTAAAATGAGATGATGTATACAAAACTCTGAAAGGAAAAGATTGCCAACCAAGAATCATATATCATATATCCAGCAAAGCTGTCCCTCAGATCAGGACATTTCCTTATAAACAGAAATTAAAGAAATGTGTAATAATGAGACCAACTTTTCAAAATGCTAAAGGGTGTTCTTTGCACCGAGAACCAATAACAGCAGACAACAACCTGAGATTACCATCCATGACAATACCACCCAGAACTCAATCCAGGTACATAAGTATTGAAAGTAAAACAAATCTACAACACTGGAAATTGGGAGGCAGAAATATCAACATATAATGAAGTCAACTACAAAGCAAAACCAGGGAATAGTGTAGCTACAGAACTTCTAAATGGCAAGGAAGTCAAGTAGATTTCAAGATAAAGCAGACTGTTTTAAGCAGAGGAAAAAATAAATTACAGGTAGGTAACCTCAAAGAAAAAAAAACTACATATCACATCAAAATAAAAAAAGAGGAAAATCAGAAAGATTTAGTAAACATTAACACAACAGACATGAAAATGCAAAGACAACCCAAAAACAAAATGAACTCAGCATAGAAAATTATGTGGAACAAAGAATCAAGCAGTACCACAAAAAAACACACACAAGAAATGACATCAATTCATACCTATTGATGATGACACTGAATGTAAATGAACTGAATGTAACAGACAAGGGACATAAAGAGCAGAACGGATACGAAAACAAGATCCTTCAATATTCTGTCTGCAAGAGCTGTATTAAAAAAATGGAGACAGCCTAAATGCCCATCAACAGAAGAATGATTTAACTTTGGTCCATAGACACAATGGAATACTAGAAAATATTGAAGAATAATGATGAATCTGTGAAACACCTCACAACATGGTTGAACCTGGACGGTATTTTGTTGAGTGAAATTAATCAATCACAAAAGGACAAACATTGTCTGAGAGCAATATTGTAAAAAGTTAAAAAAAAAAGGCTTGCTTGATAAACAATCTATGATGGTTAGGATGGGGATTATTCATGGGTTAGAGGGTAGACACATGTTAATATGGGTGATGGGCAGGCAACATACAACAAGAAGGAGGTTAGCAGAGGAAAGATGAAGGACACAGGGAGGAACGCACTAGTTAAAGAAAATAGAGATAAATACTGTTAACAGTTGGTACATAGAGGGGATCACAACCATGTAATGAAGCAAAGTATATGGTTTGTTGAATGTAAAACTGATGATTTGCTCTGTAAACCTTCACTTAATTCACAATTAAAAAAAAGTAAAAAAAAAAAAAGTAAGTCCTTAGTGATTCATTAAGAACCCTGGTGGCACAGTGCTTAAGCAATCAGCAACCAACAAAAGGTTCACAGTTCAAACCCACCGACCACTCCAGGGGAGAAAAGAGCTGATGACCTGCTCCTGTACACATCGTTGTTCAGTGCTAACAAGATGGTTCTGACTCATAGGGTTTCCAGGGAGCGACTGATGGGTTTGAACCGCTGAGCTAGCGCTACTGGTTACGAATCTGGTTGCTAACCTCAGGGTCAGCAGTTCAAAATTAACAGCTGTTCCACGGAAGAAAGATGAGGATTTCTGTTCCCATAAAGATTTACAGCCTCGGATATCCTGTACAGGGTTGCTATGAGCCGGAACCAACTCCACAGCACATAACAACAACAACAACTTTTCCTGCAGTGCCACCTCAGGACTTCTGTAAACGTTGTTAGGTGCCATCGAGTTGGTTCTAACTCATAACAACCCTGTGCACAACACAAGTCCTCACAATTGTTACGCTTCATTGCGGCTGCCCCTGCACCAACCCATCTTGTTGGGAGTCTTCCTCTTTTTCCCTGCCCCTCCACTTTACCAAGCATGATATCCTTCTGCAGGGACTGATCACTCCTGATAATATATGTCCAAAGTGTGAGAGACAAAGTCACGCCATCCTGGCCTCTAAAGAGCACTCTGGTTGTACTTCTTCCAACAAAGATTTGTTTGTTCTTCTAGAAGTCCATGGTACTTTTAATATTCTCCTCCAACACCATAACTCAAATGCATCCATTTTTCTTAGGTCTTCCTTATTCAAATTCCACATGCATAGGAGGTGACTGAAAATACCACAGCTGGGATCAGGCACACCTTAGTCCTCAAATTAAGATCATTGCTTTTGGACACTTTAAAGAGGGTCTTTTGCTGCAGATTTGCCTGATGCAACATGTGGTTTGATTTCTTGCCAACTGCCGCCATGTATGTTGATTGTGGATCCAAACAAAATGAAGTCTGTAAACATGAGTCTATCAAACTGTATTAGTCTATCACTCTGAAAGCTTGCGTGTTGCTGTGATGTTAGAAGCTAGGCCACCGTCACCGGTGTTTCAAATACCATCAGGAACACCCATGGTGGACAATTTCAGTGGAACTTCCAGACTAGGAAGAAACACCTGGCTATCTACCAGTCTGATACAGTGCTGGAAGCTGAGCCCCCTAGGTTAGAAGGCACTCTAAACACACAGTGGTCACAACAATGGCCTTGAAGAAGGCATTGGACCGGGAGGTGTTTCCTTCT
This sequence comes from Chrysochloris asiatica, assembly GCF_000296735.1. Classification (NCBI taxonomy): domain Eukaryota; kingdom Metazoa; phylum Chordata; class Mammalia; order Afrosoricida; family Chrysochloridae; genus Chrysochloris; species Chrysochloris asiatica. Next base: position 3,543,656 of record NW_006408702.1, read on the forward strand.
GTCGTACAGGAGTTGGAATTGACTTAATGGGAGCACACTACCTCTGCCACATCAAACATGCTCATGATTCAAAAAGCTCATTTGTGTGCCTCCCCCAACCCAGCAAATGCAGATACGGCAGGGTGACTGGGCGAGCGGTGGAAGAAGGGGGTAGGGTTGAAGGTTGGAGAGGTTTACCATGTCATAAAGTTTTCATCAGCTAGCCCCAACACCAGTGCAAAGACAATGAGCCTACCTGTCACCTCTTAAAATGCCATTCTTAATCCCTTTGCACTCTAACATAAACACTTCCACCAACAGTGTTTATGGAATCCTGGAATAACGTTGTGGGACCAGCACTGTGCTTTGACCCACAAGGTCAGCAATTCAAATCCACCAGCTGCTCCTTGGAAACCAATAGCATTGTTATGAGTTGGAACCAACTTGACGCCACTTAACAACTATCAGTATTTGCTTTGGTTGGTTCCCTCCAAGAAAGTCCCTAGACCACCAACATCACTGAAAATGTGCCTTCCTGCATAGTAAATGAAAGGGAATCTCCAACATAACACGATTCGTTATTATACTAGCTGCGGTCGATTCATAGCAACCCTGTACATGCTTTCCTGACGAACAATAAATCTTTCAGTGAGTTCTAATAATTTTCTCATGGAGTCTTTGGGATTTTCTATGTATAGGATCATATTATCTGAAAGTAGGGAGAGTTTTACTTTTTCTTTGTCAATCTGGGTGCCTTTACTTCCTCTTTCTTGCCTTATAGTTCTAGCTAAGACTTCCAAAACAATATTGAATAGGAGTGGTGGAAAAGGGCATCGTCAGCTGGTTCCTGTTCACAAAGGGAATGCTTTCAGCTTCTGTATATCGGCTGTTGGATTTCTATATATATACGTTTAGTTACCTTGAGGTATTTCCCTTCAATTCCTGTTTCCTTGAGTGTTTTTATCAGGAATGGATGTTGGATTTTGCCAAATGTGTTTACTGCATAAATCAATATAATCCTGTGGGTTTTTTTTTTCTTTTGTTTTATTTATAGGTGGATTACTACACTGATTATTTTGCTAACGTTGAACCAGACTTGCATGCCTGGTATGAATCCCATGTGTCATGATACATTATTTTTTGATGTGTTGTTGAATTCTATTGGCTAGAATTTTGTTGAGAGTTTTTGCATCTCTGTTCATGAATGATACTGGTCTATAATTTTCTCTTTTAGTGATGTCTCTGCCTGGTTTTGGTATGAAGGTTATCATTTTTTCAGAAAATGTATTCAGCCAAGAAAGATAAAGCTGTTTCATACTGAGAGTAACTGCATATTGCTACAGTTTGATGAACTAGACTTTTGCTTATGAATGCAGTGACTCAAAATTCCAACCAGAATGGAAGGATTATTCATACCAAGGAACAAGCTTGTTTCCTCAGTGCAGTGAGTTGATAGGGATTAGACACTGGCTATCAAAAATGGTGGGGCTACAAAGGCATGAAGTGACTGCCTTACAAGCTTGCATGAGTGTGCTTAGTTGAAGAATAAGGAGGGAAAACAGAGACATAGAGAACAGAATTGATTAAAAAACAAGATCCTTTAATATGTTGCCTGTAAGAGACATATCAAAAAGATGCAGACAGCCTAAATGCCCACCAACATAAGAATGGCTAAACAAACTTTGGTACAGACACACAATGGAATACTACAAGCCATTGAAGAAGAATGATGAAACACCTCACAACATGGTTGAACCTGGAGGACATGATGCTGAGTGAAATTAGTCAATCACTAAAGGACAAACATTGCATGAGACCAATGTCATAAAAAGTTAAAAAAAAAAAAAAAAGATTTATTATTGATAAAAGCAACAATATATGTTGGTTACGAGGGTGGAGGGAGATGAGGGATGATAATTCTTAAGCTAGAGGAGTCCTGGTGTGGCACTGTGGGTTAATGCGCCAGCCTGCAAAGCCTTTCTGAACTGCAAGGTCAGTGGTTCAAGCTCACCAGCTACTCCTTGGAAACCTTACACAGGGTCACTATGGGTCCAAACTGACTTGACGGCACTTCATAACAACAAAGAGAGTATATACATGTTAACATGGGTGACAGGGCAGGCCCTATACAACAAGAGAGAGGTAAGCAGAGGAAAGATGAGCAAATGTAGAGAGAGATAGAGAGGAAAGCAATAGATGAAATGAATCGAGGTAAATACTGTTAACTGTTGGCACAGGGAGAGGATTGCAATCACGTAATGAAAAAAAGTATATGATTTGTTGAATGTAAAACTGATGATTTTCTCTGTAAACCTTTACTTAATTCACAATAAAAAGTTTATATTTTTTAAAAAATGTATTTGGCCTCTGTACACAGGGTTGATAGGGACTGGCAACTTAGACATTGGCTACCTAAAATGAGAGGGATATGAAAGCACGAAGTGGTTGGCTTACAAGTTTTCAAGAGGGAGTTTAGTTTCAGAATGTGAAGGTGACGGTAGAATCCCCACTGAATAGTTTTCATCTTATCTAGATAGGTCTGGTGAAAGGAGATGGGGATAAGATTCTTATGATTCAATAGGGAATAATTGTTTTCACGACTAATTGCAATACTCACCACTGTAAAGCTAGAAGTTTTGTTCGGTTTTGATTTTTAATGTTTTAGTGTGAATTATGTGATAGTTTACATGGGAGAACATTAGCTTCACATTCATCCTATCGTTTCATTGCCATGGTTACAATCCCCTCCATGCATCATCAACCAACCAAAGGGTACACCCTGCAAGCCTGCCACCCAGTCATCAGCACACAGCCCCTCTCCCTCTCTGGGTCTAGAGGCCCCAGCCATTCCATCTCTCCATGTCATCATCTCTGCCTCCATCGCTAATGTCACTGCTACTCTGGGTAGGGTCCCACTCTCCGCTCTTCTCCCTTGATGGTCTCAGGGACCTCCACTCCTGGACTGCAAAGTCAACCACTCCCCTCCTTTTGCTACAAAATGTCTACCTTTACATTTCCAACCCTCACAGTCAGTCCTGATAACAATTATTCACTATTGTACCACAAGAGACCTATCCCCATCTCCTTTCATCAGCCCCGCCCAGACAGATTGGATACTACTCAGTAGAGATTCTATCTTCCTCTGTGCCCTCGGGATCTAGGCTGCATCTTGAAAGCTTGTGAGCCAGTCACCTCTTGCCTTTGTTGTCGTTGTTGTTAGGTGCCACTGAGTCAGTACTGACACATAGCGACCTTATGCACAGCAGACCAAAACACTGCCTGATCCTGGACCAACCTCACTACTGTTGCCACGCTTGAGTCCATCGATGCTGCTACTTGGCCAATCCATCTCATTGGGGGTCTTCCTCTTTTTCTCTGACCTCCACCTTGCCAAACATGATATCTTTCTCCAGCGACTAGTCCCTCCTGACAGTATGTCCAAAGTATGAGAGATGAAGTTTGGCCATCTTGGCCTCCAAGGAGCACTCTGGCTGCACTTCTTCCAAAATGGATCTATTGGTTCTTTTAGCAGCTCATAGCACTTTCTTTCTTTCTTTCTTTCTTTTTTTTTTAATGCTTTATTGTGAATTATATGATAGTTTACATGTTTACATGAGAGAACTTTAGCTTTACATTCATTCCATCGTATATCATTTCATTGCCATGGTTCCAATCCCCTTCATGCATCATCAACCACCCAAAGGGTAGATCCACACAACTTCTTGCCCTCCATTCTTAAGCATTTGTTGCTCAGAATGTATTTTTTTCCAAGTTTTTATTGTGAATTGAGTGATAGTTTACATGGGAGAACATCAATTTTACACTCATCCTATCATATTTCATATCATTGCAATGATTACAATCCCCTCCATGCATCACCATTCAACAGTATATATATATATATATATTTGGATGTACGCCAAAACACTCAGGAATATATAATAATCTAAACAACCAAAGGACACTTGTTGTTGTAAAGTGCCGTTGAGTCAGTTCCGACTCACAGCAACCCTGTATAGGGTTTCCAAGAAGCTTCAGGTGGATTGAACCACTGGTCTTGCAGTTATCTGTCCAGTGCTTATCCTATATGTTATCCTCTTACAACTGAGCCAGTTGGCTTTATTACTGCTAAATAAAATATTATTTTGCAATGGCATGCATGATAGCATCTGATTTTAACAAGCTAAAAGATTTATTGGAAAACGGCCATGAAATACAGTAAATGTAAATATACATATATGTTATAGCAGTTTAGTATACCGAACCATCATCTCTCTAGCAACAGGTGACTGTCAGGGCCAATTACATAGTAAGGCTATGTTACAGGTTGAACTGTGTCTTCCCCGCAAAATATGTTATAAATGCTAATCCGTATCTTTATGATCTAACCCCATTTGGGAATAGCTTTGTCTTTGTTACATATGAGATTATATCAGTGTAGAAAGTATTTTAACCAATCACCTTTGAGGTATGAAACAAGCCGATTCGGCACAAGAAGCAAGCAAAGCTGGGGAAAGATGATCACCCAGGAACTAAGGCTCAGAAGCTGAAAAGAGACAGGCACCTTCCGTAGAGACAGCAGAGATAGAAAGCCTTCCCTTACAGCTGTAGTCCTGTACTCAGATTGCTAGCTTCCAGGGTTCATGTGCCGGACTGCAAACTCGGTGTGAACCACAAGGTCAGTGCTTTAAGCTCACCAGGTGCTCCTTGTAAACCCTATACAGGGTCACTATGGGTTGGAACCCACTTGATGGCAGTTAACAACAACAACAACAACAAATTGTGGCATTGAGTTCTGGTGTGGCACTGTAGGATAAGAACTAGACTACTAGACTAAAAGGTCCATGGTTCAAACTCACCAACCACTCCTCGGAAACCCTGTACATGGCTACTATGAGTCAGGACCAACTCAGTGGCACTTAACAACAACAACAAAGGTGTGGTGCCGTAGGATAAGCACTGGATGGCTAACTACCAGGTTGGTGGTTCAAACCCACCAGCTGCTCCTTGGAAACCCTATACAGGGCCACTACGAGTTAGAACGCATTTGATGGCACTTAACAATAAAAGCTGTGAACCTGTATATAGACCAAGAGGCAATCATTTGAACAGAAGCAGGGGATACTGAATGATTTCAGATTAGGAAAGCTGTGTGTCAGGGTTGTATCCTTTCACTATACTTACTCAATGTGTAAATTGAGCAAAAATTAAGAATATGAATAAGAATGTGGTATCACAACAGAGTCCATCGATGCTGCCATTTGGCCAATCCATCTCGTTAGGGGTCTTCCTCTTTTTCTCTGACCCTCCACCTTACCAAACATAATCTTTCTCCAGCAACTGGTCCCTCCTGATAATTTGTCCAAATTATGTGAGACGAAGTTTGGCCATCTTGACCTCCAAGGAGCACTCTGGCTGCACCTTTTCCAAAACAGATCTGTTTGTTCTTTTGGCAGCCCGTGGCACTTTCAATATTCTCCTCCAACACCATCACTCAAAAGCATCAATTCTTCTACGGTCTTCCTTATTCACTGTCCAACTTTCGCATGCATATGAGGTTATTGAAAATACCATGGTTTGGGTCAGGTGCACCTCAGTCCTCAAGCTGGTAGCATAGTGGTTACGAATCGGAATGCAAACCTCATGGTCAGCAGTTTGAAACTACCTGCTGTTCTGTGGGAGAAAGATGAGGCTTTCTGCTCCCGCAAAGATTTACAGCCTTGGAAACCCCATACAGGGTCACTATGAGTCGGAACCAACTCCACAGCACATAACAACAACAACATACATATGGAGTCCTGATGTGGCACTGTGGACTAATGCACTAGATGGCAACGTCGTTTGAACTGCAAGGTCAGTGGTTCAAGCTCACCAGCGCTCCTGGGAAACCCTGTACAGGGTCACTATGGGTCAGAATCGACTCGATGGCACCTCACAACAACAACAACATATATATGGAGTCCTGGTGTGGCACTGTGGGTTAATGCACCAGACTGCAAAGCCATTTGAACGGCAAGGTCTGCAGTTCAAGCTCACCAGCCGCTCCTCAGAAACACTGTAGAGGGTTGCTATGGGTCAGAACTGATTCAATGGCACTTAACAACAACAACAACATACATATAGAGTCCTGGTGTGGCACTGTGGGTTAATGTGCTGGGCTGCAAAGTCTGTTTGAACCTCAAGGATAGTGGTTGAAGCTCACCAGTCACTCCTCTGAAGCCCTATAAGGGTCGCTATAGGTCAGAACCAACTCAATGGCACTTAACAACAACAATATACAAACGCCTTATAGGTAAGTCTAGAGTCATGGGTACGTCTTCCTTACTAGGTTCAATCTCCTCAATATTATCAATGTGTGGATGAGTGTGGCTTCTTGTGGAAGTAAAAGATCAAGCTCTCTGTGGATTAAACCATGACATAGGGCTGGAGAAAAAGCTCTGGTAGCGTAGTGGTTACGAATCAGGCTGCTAACCTCAGGGTCTGCATTCGAAACCACCAGCTGTTCTACAGGAGAAAGATGAGGCCTTCTGCTCCCGTAAAGATTTACAGTGTCAGAAACCCTATATGGGGTTGCTCTGAGTCAGAGCTGACTCCATGGTGCATCACCATAGAACTGAAGAGCTGAGCTTCCTCTGAGGTAGGACTTCACAGGTGTGTTGCTGGCCTGACCAGCTGATATCCCTTTGAAATTGGAATTGAAAAAAAGCTATTGGCCAGATCAATAACATAACAGCTCCCAGGAGATGCACTAACTTGCTCGGGTATTGAAACCACATCTGGAAGCACATCTGCAATTTGATGTGTTTATGTTTACAATAATCTACTATCATTCCCAAGATCCGTCTGTGCTTGCATAGGCCAAACAGGCAGCTGAACAGGCGTGTATGTTAAGGGCAAATACTATCTCTGCATGGTTCTCATGGGGCACTGCGGGTTAATGCACCAGACGGTAACATCGTTTGGAGCATTTGATGGTGGCGCTAATTTCTGCAATCCCTCCAGAAATGTGGTATTATTTTAAATTATTTTCCTAGGTAGAGGCAAGTCTAATGATTTACACCTGGCTTTTTCTACCATAAAAATAACCCTTACTCCACACATCCAATGTCAAGGTTCTGCCAGTTGCTCAGTATATCAATTCCAATTATGTGTTCTGGAACTAGGGAAATCACTACAAGATGGGTTCAAGGATGTAACGGGCCAAATGGGAGACTGAGTGAGTGAAAACTCTACTAAAAAATTTCTCTCCATATGCCCCTACACTGACTGGTGGGCCACAGTGATGTTTGGGGTCTCCTGGAAATAGTATCAATTCAGAGCCAGTGTCTAGTAATCCCTCCAAAGTTTGATTATTTCCTTTTACGTGATGAACAATAACTCTTGTTCATTTCCCCAGTGAACATCAATAGATTCCCTTGGGAAATGCTGGGAGAAGGATTCACACGGTATTTTTTGTCAGTGTACCACTCCTCTGTCAGCTTCTTATGCCGTGATGGCTTGCATGCTGCTGTGATGTGATAGTTTAAACACCAGCAGGGTCATCCACATGAACAGGTTTCATTCAGTGGAGCGTCCAGACTACAAGAGATTCAAAAGAAGAAAGCCTTGTGAATAGTAGTGAAACACTGTCAAATAGCGTCAAAATAGTTAAGTAGTAAAAAACATGATAAAGAGCACCAGGATACTGTCAGATATAGACAGCATCAAAACAGGATGGAAGGAATACAGAGTCACTGTACCAAAAAGAAATGGTTGGTGTTCAATCATTTCAAGAGGTAACATATGATCAAAAGCCAGTGATACTGAAGGAGGAAGTCCAAGGTGCTCTAAAGGCATTCGTAAAGAACAAGGCTCCAGCATTTAATGGAATACAAATGGAAATCTTTCAACAACCTGATGTAGCACAGGAGGCACTCACTCACTCATCTATACCAAAAATTTTTGAATTTTTGAATTTTGACCACCTGGTCAACTGATTGGCTGAGATCCATATTTGTTCCCATTCCATAGAGATGTCAACAAACAGAATGTGGAAATCATCAAGCAATATCATTACTATCACATGCAAGGAAAATTGTGCTGAAGGTAATTTCAAAATGTTACAAACAGTATATGGACAGTGAAGTGTCAGAGGTTCAAGCTGGATTCAGACGAGAACATGGAGAGAGATATCATTACTGATGTTAGATGGATCTTAGCTGAAAACAGAGAATACCAGAAAGATATTTAACTGTGCTTTATTGACTATGCAAAGACTGTCAACTGTGTGGATCGTGACAAGCTATGGACAACGTTGCAAAGAATGGGTATTCCATAACACTTGATTGTGTTCATTAGAACCTGTGCATAGACCAAGAGGCAGTTGTTTGAATGGAACAAGCAGACACTAAATGGTTTAAAATCAGGAAAGGTATGTGCCAGGGTTGTATTCTTTAATTATACTTATTCAATCTGTATGCTGAGCAAGTAATCAGAGAATATGGATTATATGAAGAAGAATGTGGCATCAAGTTTGGAGGCAGACTCATTAATAACCTACAATATGCATATAGTACAACCTCCTAGGAGTGCATTTTCAAAATTCTCCTCCAACACCATAACTCAAAAGCATCAATTCCTTTATGGTCTTCCTTATTAACTGTTGTTGTTGTTAAGTGCCATCGAGTCGGTTCCGACCCACAGTGACCCTGTACAGGGTTTCCGAGGGTGTAAATCTTTACGGGAGTAGAAAGCCTCATCTTTCTCCTGCGGAGCGGCTGGTAGTTTCGAACCGCTGACCTTAAGGTTCGCAGCCCGATTCGTAACCACTACGCTACCAGAGCTCCTTTGAGAGGCAAATCAAAACAATGAGATACCATCTCACAGTAGCAACAACAGGGAAATTCAAAAAGCAGAGGACAACAATCTATAAGAGGGAGGTTGGCACAAGGAGGAGTGCAAGAGTTAAAGTGAGACACCTATGGAGACAGTAGATCAAAAGAGGGAACAAATCTTTACAGCGAGGATCACTCCCACCTCTCCATATACAGAGTAGACAGGGTTGGGCAACTTGGACATTGGCTACTCAAAGTCGTGAGGGGGTGGAGGGGGATACAAAGGCAAGAAGTGACTGGCTTACAAGCTTTCAAGAAGGAACCTAGATCCAGAGGGCGTGGAGGAAGGTAGACTCCACTGAGTAGTATCCAATCTGTCTAGATGGGGCTGATGAAAGGAGATGATGGCTCTCTTGTGATACAATAGTGAATAACTACTATTAGGACTGACTATGAGGGTTGAAATTTAAAGGTAGATATTTTGTAGCAAAAGGAGGGGAGTGGTTGACTTTGCAGTCCAGGAGTGTAGGTTCTTGGAACTATCAAGGGAGAAGAGCAGAGAGTGGGACCGTACCCAGAGAAGTAGTGATGCCGGAGATGGAGGCAGAGACGATGACGTGGAGAGATGGAGCCGGCTGGGGATTCTAGATCCAGATAGGGAGAGGGGCTGTGTGCTGACGACAACCGGCGGGGGTGGGGCTCTCAGCCCGGGAGCTATCTGCTCACTGACCAAGCTAACGGCAGCCTGGCCATGTGGGATCTGACCACCTCCATGGCTGGCCTTGGCAAGGCCCCTGGTGACCTGAAAGAGAAGAGCTGATGGAACAGCTGGAGCAATGTGAGCTGACCTCACTGGGCTCCTCGAAGGACTCTCTTGCCAGTCTCCACTCAGCCTCCAGTGTGGCCTCCTTATCTGGCCGAAGTGGGAGCCCAAGCCCCCGGCAGGCTGAGGCCTGGCGCCAAGGAGCAGGCAGCTTGCTGGAAAGCTGCCAGGAACTGGTTCAGAGTAGGCCAGAGCCCCTGCAGCCACCAATGTCAGACCCCTGGCCCTCCACAGGCCTTGGGGCTCTTCTCGCACCACCCAAGACAAAGCTCAATGAAACCTCCTTCTGAACATCTACCTTCGTGCCTTGGGACATCCTGGTCCTGGTGGGCTTCCTGTGAGAACCTTGGGTTCAGTACCAGGGCCTCCTGGGAGTAGTCATTGTTACTAAGCCCTCACATATTCCGCCTTTTCTAGAAGCCAAAGTCACCCACTCATTAGTAAAGTCCTCACTGCCAAAAAAAAATAAAAAATAAAGAGTTAAAGTGAATAGACGCAAAGACTGTTAGCTGAGGGTAGAGGAGGGATTGCAATCAATGTAATGACAGAGTATGATCTGTTGAATGTGGGGCTGATAATCTGTTCTGTAAGCCTTCATTCAATTCACAATAAAAAGTTTTTAAAAAGTCAAAAACCACACACAAACAAGGGAAGGGAGAGAGAAGGTTAAAAAGTAGACAAAGAAAGAAGAAAGCCAGGCAGGTCACCTTGGAGGGCTTCAGTGGGGTTGTGTTCCTGGTACGGATCAGCTTGCTCTGCTGGCCAAGGAGATTCCAATCCTGGGTAGTCCTTGCCAGTACTGACGGCTGTTGGTGGCTGGATTCCAGGTAAGGCATTCCTATGGGCCCAGTGCAGCTGAGGGCAGTGTGCTTAATCCAGATGTGCGTTCCTGCCGGCTCAGAGAGTGCATGGGGTCAGGGTACCTGGTCCTGGAACAAGTTTCTTTGGGCCTGGAGGGCAGTGGTGGATAGGGCACCTGCCCCAGAAAGAGTTCCTGCAAGCTCACAGGACGACTGGCCTCCGAAGGCGCTTCTGTCAACTAAAAAGATGGCTGGGGGTAGGGCACCATCGTGCACTGCAAGTTCTGCTGGCCCAAGGAAGTGGAGAGTGGGGGCCTTTAAACACGAGGGTAATGTGCACCCCCAATCTCAGACACAGCAGAGGATGTGCAGGGGGGTGTCACTGGCTGCCAGCGGGTGAGGGAGGGGGCCGGTGGCTGAGGTGTAGGGAACAAGGGGAAGACCACTGGTCGCCAGCCAGCAGTGTGGGTGCTTGTGCAGTGCTGGATGAACAGAGTTAAATATACCAGTGTGCTGTCCTGATGTAACACTGTTGCAAAAGTTCAAAATGGCCATAGTGTGTCAGGCCAGGGAACAACTCACTCACTGGCTGTTTGTGTTCACCTTCTCCTCCTAGTCAATATTTGATCCACTTTTCCTTTTTTTCTTTGAAGCTCAGGGGTCCTGGATTATCATTCACTTCTGCTGAGTTTGGATTCTCGTGCCCTTTTTAAGGAGGGCCTGGGTAGTCTGTATGCCTACTCTGTCATCATGCTAGAAGCCTTCGTAACTGGATCGATGCTGCCACCTGAAGAATCCATCGCCCTGAGGGTTTTCCTCTTTTTCTCTGACCCTCCACCTTACCAAACATGATATCCTTCTCCAGCGACTGGTCCCTCCTGACAATATGTCCTAAGTACGAGAGATGAAGTTTGGCCATCTTGGCCTCCAAGGAGCACTCTGGCTGCACTGCTTCCAACACAGATCTGTTGGTTCTTTTGGCAGCCCATGGCACTTTCAATATTCTCCTTCAACACCATAACTCAAAGGCATCAATTCTTCTACAGTCTTTCTTATTCCTTGTCCAGCTTTTGCATATGACGTTATTGAAAATACCATGGCTTGGGGCAGGCACACCTTGGTCCTCAAGCAGACATCTTTGCTCTTCAACACTTGAAAAAGGTCTTGTGCAGCACATTTGCCTAATGCAGTACATCCTTTATTTCTTGACTGTTGCTTCCACGAGTGTAGATAGTTGATCCACAAAGAATGAAGTCCTTGACAACTTCAATCTTTTCTCTGTTGATAAGAATGTTGTTGATTGGTCCAGTGGTGAGGATTTTTGTTTTCTTTACATTGAGATGTAATCCATACTGAAGGCTGTGCTCTTCGATCTTCATCAGTAAATGTTTCAAGTCCTCTTCACTTTCAGCAAGCAAGGTTGTATCATCTGCATATCGCAGGTTGTTAATGAGTCTTCCTCCAATCCTGATACCACGTTTTTCTTCATAGAACTCAGCTTCTAGGATTATTTGCTCTGCATACAGGTTGAAAAAGTATGGTAAAAGAACACAACCTTGTCGCACACCTTTCTTAATTTTAAAACATCCAGTGTTCCCATGTTTTGTTCGAACAACTGCCTCTTGGTCCAGGTACAGATGAGCACAATTAAGTGTTCTGGAATACTCATACTTCGCAATGTTGTCCCTAGCTTGTCATGGTCCACACAATACAGATCTGCAAATTGAAGCAACCCCTTTACACTATACACTCTGGTTTCGATCGTCTTTTGGTTTTGCCCATTTCCTCCTGAATTCCCTTCTTGTTGACCCTTGGTCCTAGGGTATTTCCTGCTGTTCTAACATGATTTTTCCTTTCTGAGTTGGCCCTGAGACTAGCAGTTATAGCTCTGACTGGGCTAGATCTGGGTTTAGTTCAAAGCTACAACCCACCTACTCCTACATTCTTTTTCCCTGCTGTTGTAGACAACAGAAACCAAGAGACTGGTTTACTGTTTAGTTTATCACTCAGTATTTCCAAATGTATACAGCTAGCCAATTCCTCAAGAGTTAGATCCACCAGTCCTACTTCCCATCAATAGCTTTGCCTTGAGCCGATGATTGTAACAGCTGCTTCAATCCACAGGTTTTTTTTGTTTTTAAATCTCATCCAGAAACCAACTCTTCCAAGTTCACATATTCCAGTGATTCTGGAAGACTGCAGTGGATCCCACTATTCTTACACCAACTGCGTGAACCGTTTCTTGTAGAAGGATTAGCACAAGGCTGATCCCTGCGAGGCCAACGTTAAAGACATCCCAAATGTACCACTTTTCCACACTGCTGTACCACCCCCTCACTTCTGCTATCAACACTCTCCTTCCCATTGTAGGATCCTAATCCACTAGTGTCTCACAGAACTCAGGAGCCCTCAAAGAAACGGCTCATGTGGTTGAACAGGCTGACAAGTTCCACATCCATCCGTCAAGTTTGGATGAGTCTCCTCACTTGTGGGGTCACAGGGACTGAAAACCTGACGTCATCAGGTCCTAGGACAGGCTGCTGGCTTGCAGAGTTGCAGATGAATCAGGTCAGGTGATGGGTCATTGTGTTAGAGCAGGACTAACCGCCCCCATTTAAACTAGGTATCTGTTAAGTGCTTTCAGCCCCGTCTCACCTTATGGAAAAATAATAAACTTCTCACAGAAAAACTGCAAAGGTCAGAATGTCCCAAGGATACCTGAACTTGGCTCAAAACACCAGCCCATCTGCTCTGGTAGCGCAGTGGTTACGAATCGAGCTACGAACCTCAGGGTCATCAGTTTCAAACTACCAGCAGTTCCGCGGGAGAAAGATGAGGCTTTCTGCTCCCGTAAAGATTTACAACCTCAGAAACCCTGTACAGGGTCGCTATGAGGAGTCAGAACCGACTCCACGGCACAGAACATCTGCACAAACAGGATGAGGGTATGTTAGTGGGTTTACTCCCACTTACAGGATAAGGGTCTACTGGAATTTTCTACCCCAGGTGACAAGTCTGTTTAACTGCTCTGTGTTTTGGTATAAAACCCTGTTCCCTTCGGGGTCAGAGGGATTTGGGCTTTAGCTGACACTCTGGCTCTTTAAGATTTTCGAGTTGAGTTCTGACTCATGCAGCCACAACAGTTGGCCTAAATCCCAAGAACTGGAGGTGAGGTGAAGCTAGCCAGATGCAAATCTAGAGCCAGAGTGTGAACTTTGCCAGAGCATTCCTGCATATTGGAAGCAGATTATACCCTCAAGGAAAGAAAGGTTTGAGTCAAACCCTGTAATAAGGTGGGGTCAGTTCTACCCCAGTCCTGCCTCAGTAACATAAAAGATAACTCAGTCCAAAACCAAAATCAGATCATAACCATGGCAGAGGCCAGGATTTACATCGCAAACCGGAGGACTAAGGCTAGAAGAGCCATGTTAAATAATTCCCGACACCACATACAGCTCTCCAAGGAAGTAGGAAGAAGTTGAAGAAAACTAAGCACACAGAGAATGCCTACCCCTCGAGTCGCCATCCTGAATTGGGGCTTCTAGTCTACTAAACTGTGAGACTGTGTTTTTAAATCCACCCACGTGTGGTGTTTGTGACAGCACTCAACAGCTAAGACGTCAGCAAGTTGTTCTTGAGAACACTTGTATGTGTTCTAGCATGTTTCTCTCCTGTGAAAAGTTCTACATCTGAACATTTTCTCAAACTTTAGTATCAGGATTAACTTTCTCTCCCCAAAGAGTCTGGCATGCTTTCCTTTTTCTAGTAATGACAGTCACCCTATTTCCTTGGTTATTCAGAAACTCACAAGGCTTGGTTCTAGAAACTGCTTCTTTTCTTTGTCCTGTTTGAATGCTCTTACTAACCTCCCAGGGCACATACTGTAGGTCTGAGGATTTGCAGTGTGTGTGGTAGGATTCAACATGTGGGCTCCCTGTTGGCTCACCACGGGGTGGCTCTCCTCTCACCCTTCCTCAGGTCTGGTGGAGGTAATGTGTCCCTAGTAATGCCTATCTGTCCTGGGCTTCTGCACCCCCTCTTCACTTCTCTAAGCCCTGTGAACACCTTTGCAGCAGTTCCTTTGTGAGACTCTCCTCCATGACCCTACTGGGATATCATGTTTCTACACAGGACCTTGGCTAACTGAAGCCAGGAAGTGCACCCTCAAAATAGAATGGGGCTGCTCAGGTATTTGGGGAGCACAGTAGCTCTGTAGGATAAGCACTGGACTGCAAAGCACAAGGGCCGTGGTTCAAATCCACCCGTCATTCCATAAGAGGATGAGGTTTTCTGTTCCCAGGAAGATTCACAGCCTGGGAAACCCTACACAGGGTAGCTATGAGTCAGAACCAACAAGAAGTTCGGGGATTTAAGGTGGGAGCAACAGGGCACTGGTGGTCCAGGGCAGACGGTGGCATCACGTTTATTCTTTGTCACTGGAAACTGGTGATGTCATGTCATGGCACAGGACAGAAACATGGACAGGAGAGCCCAGCAATGGGAAATGGCTGAAAAACATCACAAGGCAATGAGAGCAATTACAGACTGTGAGATCAGCTGGCTACTTCTGGTGGGCCTCCAGTCAGTACACGGGGGAAATGACTGTTCAAGGCAGAATATAGAGAAAGGTGAGACAGACCTGGTGGAATTCGCCATCCGTGGATAAAGCCAGGTCCTGGCCTGACAGTAAGGGTGTGGAATTGTCAACTAAATGCTCACACATCTCATGCTAAGGCCCACGAAGACAAAGAAATGGAACCCCGAGATATGGTTTGACACAGAGGAGGGAAAGCACCAGGTACCTCTGCGTCCCTGGTCTGTCGCGTCAGGCCCCCGGCACACACACACCTTTCACAGTCCCCATACAAGCTGACTCATTTCTCCTCAAAACTCACCTCTATGCTCCTCACTGCCTCCAGGCCCCCAAGAAGAGTTTGACCCTAACAAAGCCTGTTGCGGACCGTGTAAGGCTGGTCAGAGGTTCGAGGCCCTATAGGCCCGAGTGTAACAAATGAGGCCACTGGCAGTTAATGGCAAATTGTTTTTTATCTTAATATTGTTACATGTATTAATTTAATACATGGAGTTCTTGATAATCCACAGATAAATGTGTTATTTTCCTAAAGCCGAGACTAAAGGTTGCAAGGTTAAGCCTTTCTCCAAAGGATTAACTAAAAATATCTTAGCTACTTCTCAGTTCTTTGTTCTATAGACAAAGAACCCATCCTCCCTAATCCTTTTCCAGGTGCAGCCCATTCACCTGGGCATCTCGAGTCCTCCTGAAAACCTGGCTCAGGAAGCCGAAACAGCGGGACTCAGCCCAAGCTTTTGTCTTTACCTTTCACCTTCCCCCACCTCAGCTCAGGGGCTATAGATATGTTAATTGGGCCTGAGAAACCAAGTTGCTGGCCTGGGATTCGAACCAGCGTAGCACAATGTAAAGTTACCTGAATGTCTGGAAAAGTACTGATGTTAGCTTTATCTTGCCTAAGTCCCTCCCAGCTTGGTGTGAAGCTCCTCCCCTAAATAAAACAGAAGCCCGGGCCTCCCCAGGTGTGCATTACTGGTTGGAATGCATGGAGTAAAGGTTGCAGTGCATTACGGGTTGGAAGGCATGCAGTAAAGATTGCAGTGCATTACGGGTTGGAAGGCATGCAGTAAAGATTGCAGTGCATTACAAGATGGAGGGCACGCGGTAAAAACTGCAGGGCAGTGAGTTGCTGCCTGCAGAGGCCACGATGCCTGTACTCCCAAGCCTGCCCACCAGTGATGTATCCACCCTGGCTTTGGGGTGCCTCATTGTCTCTCTCTGTCTCTTTCTGTGTATTCTTGCTATATATGAATCGCCGTCAGATATCTCCTCCTCGTGAACCGAACCCCTATGTCAAGGCAGGTCCCCGACAAAAGCCCAGATGGAAAAGGCTAGGCTTGCTGGGAGATGACGCTGAGATTGTGGTAATACCTTGCCCGTCCATATTGGCAGGAATCTGGGGAGAGTGCCTACTGGTGAACTCCAATGGTGTCAAAAAGATGAATTCTGGGTTTACTGTGTGGACCGAACACCTGGGATGGGGCTGACCTGTATGGACCACACAGCTGGACTCCCTGCAGCTCAGTTGGGTCAGCCTCTCGGGGCACATCAGAGTAGAGTGGAGAAGGAGAGGCAGACAGAGGAGACCCAACAGCTCATCACCACTGACCGGTCCTTTCAGTGTCAATACTTCCACACAAGGACATGATGATCACCAGTTCTCAGATCCTCATGATGACATCACATCTATCTTATTCCCACAGGTCATCGCTGCTTTTCCGAAATGCTGGAGAGCCCTCGGAAACCCTTTGTAATGCTTTGGTGAAACAATGTTCCCTGGGCTATCTCTGGAGGAAACGTTTCAGGGATGAACGAGCAAGTATCACATAGTACATCCATGCAACATATTGAGGGTTTTGTATACCCACTGATGTCAGGGAAATTCTAGTTCCAGCCCTTTGACTAGAAGTCACATTGAGTCCAGACTTTGTTAACCAGCTCAGCAGGTAACAGCTCCACTCCCAAGTGCTCCAGCCAGGTTCAGTCAATGGGAAGAAGTGGCAGGTCACTGTGTAGGAGGACAGTGAGGTCAGAGTATTTCGTCTTGCTTCTACCTGCTAGGTCACTACAAGGTGGCATTCTCTCTGTTGAAGGTCTCCTCCTATCATAGAGCCCTTCAGGATTGTGGACGGCGGGATAGCACTATCCAACGTTGTTAGGTTCCATTGCGTTAGCCGACTCATAGCAACCCTATGCACAAAAACGAAACACTGCCCAGTCCTGGGCCAACCTCACTACTGTTGTTACACTTGAGCCCATTTCTGATGCCACCGTACCAACCCATCTAGCTGGAGGTCTTCCTCTTTTTCATTGACGCTTCACCAATCATAACCTTTCCCCTCTAGATAACATGTCCAAAGTATGAGAGACAGTCTTATCCTTGCTTCTAAGAAGCATTCTGGTTGTACTTCTTCCAACACAGATTTGTCCATCTGGCAGTCCATGGTGCTTTGAATATTCTTCTCCAACACCATAACTCGAATACATCAATTCTTCTATGGTCTTCCTTATTCAATCATTGCCCAACTTTCACATGCGTATGAGGCTATGGAAAATTCCAGGGTTGCACGTCAGGCACACCTTAGGTGCCAAATTGACATCTTCGCTCTTAAACACTTTAAGCTCTTTTGCAGTAGATTTACCTAGTGCAATACGTTGTTTGAGTTGACAGATGCGTCAATGAGTGTTGATAGTGGATCCAAGCAAAGTGAAGCCTTTGACAACTTCCATCTTTGCTCCGTTTATCATGTTATTGGTCATTATGAGGATTTTTATTTTCTTTACATTGAGGTGTAATCCATTCTGCAGGCTGTGGTCTTTGATCTTCATCAATATTTGAAGTCCTCTTCACTTTCAGCAAGCAATATTGTATTATCTGTGTATCACATGCTGTTAATCAGTCCTCCTCCAATCTTTATGACACATTTTCATGTAATCCAGTTTCTCCGATTATTTTCTCAGCATATAGACTAAGTATGGTAAAAGAATACCACCCTGGTGCACAGCTTCCTGATTTTAAACCACTTGAAGTTGTCAAGGACTTCATTCTTCTTGGATCAACTATCAACACTCACAGAAGCAGCTGTCAAGAAATCAAATGACATATTGCATTACGCAAATCTGCTGCACAAGACCTTTTTTAAAGTGTTGAAGAGCAAAGATGTCAGCTTGGGGACTAAGGCGCGCCTGACCCAAGCCAGGGTATTTTCAATAACCTCATATGCATGCAAAAGCTGAGCAGTGAATAAGGAAGACCACAGAAGAATTGATGCTTTTGAGTTATGGTGTTGGAGGAGAATATTGAAAGAGCCATGGGCTGCCAAAAGAACAGATCTCTGTTGGAAGAAGTGCAGCCAGAGTGTTCCTTGGAGGCCAGGATAGCCAAACTTTGTCTCTCGTATTTCTGACATATTGTAGGAGGGACCGGTCTCTGGAGGATATCATGTTTGGTGAGGTGGAGGGTCAGAGAAAAAGAGGAAGACCCCCAGAGAGCTGGATTGGCAAAATGCCAACATCAATGGGCTCAAGCATGGCAACAGCAGTGAGGTTGGCCCAGGACTGGGCAGTGTTTCATTCTGTTGTGCACAGAATCGCTATGAGTCACTATGGCATCGATGGCACCTAACAACAAGTGTACCCTTGTCCTGTTGGAACAATTGCCTTAGTCTATGTACAGGTTCCTCATGAACACAAGTGTTCCAGAATACTCATTCTTAGTAATGAGACCCCTAACTTGTCATGCTCCACAGTGGAAAACGTTTGCATAGTCGATAAAGCACAAGTATCTTTCTGGTAGTGTCTTTCAGCCCAGATCCATCTGATGTCAGCAATATCCCTGGCTGACCATCCCTGTCTGAATCGGGCCTGACCCTGTGGCAGTTCCCTGTCACTATATTGTAATACTTTAATAACCTTCACAAAATTCTGTTTACATGTGATAATAATAGTTTGATTTGGCAGCTTTCTGGAATGGGCACTAACGTGAACCTTTTCCAGTCAGCTGGTCAGGTGCCTGCCTTCCAAATTTCTTGGTATAGATGAGCGTCTCCAGAACACACATGTCAGAGCAGGATTCGCCATATTTGCTACATAATTCTCTTTTAATAGCCACAATTTTTTTCCAATTCCTGTATCTCTATCTTTGCAATGTGAATTCACTGCAATCGAAAAGGTGGAATCTCCTGCTATCCTTGACTCTGGCCAATGAATAATAGCAAAATGTGAGGCCATCTGACTTGGAAATCTGTTCTTGAAATTGAACCACCACATGAACAAGTGCAAGTTAGCTGCTGAAGGTTGACAAACACATGGCCCAGCCAAGTGCCCTACGTGAGTGAGGCCATGTAGGTCCAGCCAGCCTCCAGCTGACCATGGATGCATGAGTGAGGCAATTTAGATCAGGCCACACACAGTCCAACGGACTCTTGCAATGTGATTGGCTGGAGTTCAGTTCAGTGGTAAGACATGTTGGAAAAACTAAAGAATGAATCGTCCTCAACAAAGATCATGTTGGCAAGCTCGCTTTTCTTGCATCTTCTGAAAACCACCCCTAATTTTAATATGAGGTTTGTAGACTCCACAGCACAAAAGAGGTTGTTACAACGGTGGGCAGAGGAGGACTGAGCTGAACTGAAAGGAGGTTGGAATCGATGTTGCAAAGTGAAAGGGACTTATTTGATGTCAACATTTGTGGCACTGTATTAACTCCTCCCATGAGGCTAACCAGGTTAACAAAGGGACAATCAGCTTTCCGAAGGGGCTTGGCTAAGGTCGCTATTTTCATATTACCACGTGGACTCTGTGCAGAACGAAGCCATCAAGGAGTAGGTCCAGAACTGGTACTCCAAGTGAACACTAGAAAAACTCCCCGTTTGTGAAGATTATTTTACTTCTAAATCATTTCTTCCAACTAATAGCTGAGAATAATTTCTCAAAAGTTTCAAGCTACAGGAAACATACCAAACTAAAGGAAGAATTACTAGGCAGTTTCTTAGAAAGAAATCTCTAGATATAAACAACAAATCTAGGTGAAAGAATCTTAATCCAATTATAAAACTTTGCAAAGTGTTCATTTTCCATGTTGGTGGAAAATAAATCTAGTTAAACTGGGCAAAGTGTTCAAAAGGTTTCCAAAAGCTCCCAAAACCCACTCAGGCTTTCTCTGACCCTTGTTCTGCCTGGAAGACCCAATTTCCTCCCTACATAGAATTTCACTCACGTCTCTCCAGACTCAAATACTCAGTCTTCACTACTCCAACCTAAGTGTAATTTACACAGTTGTTCAAGGGCCCCATTTCTGCCCCAACTCCCCACAGACCTCCACAGATTTTAAGCCTCATCAGATCAGACTGTAGTTTTCCCTTTATGCAATATACTGCCAAAAGCAGCAACCCAGACGATTCTACACATAGCAAGATACACAATAAATGTTCACTAACTGGACTGCTAAACCCACCAGCTGCTCCTTGGAAACCTTATACACAGTCACTATGGAACTGGCTCGACAGCACTTAACAACAACAATTTATATATGAGACCATTTCAGACACATTTCCAGCGAATTCATCAGGAAGTCAGTATTTGTCCCTCTTGATCTCTATGGCAGAGGTTGGTAAATTATAGCCTACAGGCCAAATTCTGCCTGCAAACTAAGATTTAAAACAAAAACCCTAAGACTACAGATGACTTGCAAAGTCGAAAATATTTACCATCTGGCCTGCTAAGAAAAGTCTGCCAACCCCTGAAAATGTCTCAACAATGCAGAAATGAATCCAGGTGCAAAGGGGAATGGAAGCCAGAGTTCTCAGGAACTCTGTCAGGCAACTTGGTGCACATCACCTCGAGGCAAGGAGCGGTGTCTTCATAAGCTGCTCCTTAATTCAGCAACTACCTGCAATCACCTGGTAGTTCCGGCCCAGATCTTTTGGATGAGTCCCAAGGAACTTGCCAACTTTTAAACTCACAGCTGCCATTCACATTTCTGGTGAGGAATAAATACAGAAATCTTAATAGTCAGAGGTTGTGAATGATAAAAGCTGTTTAATGTTTGAAAGACAAAGTCAAGTTTATATAGAAATTTTCTCAAATTTCATAAAGATGCTAAAAATGTTATTTGCAAATTTTTAATATTTACAACACCTTTTTTATTTTTACAAAGTTCTGTACATAAAAATAAATATACAGACACAGCCTCATCAACTGTCTGTTATCAGTAATCCTCATTGGTGGGTTCACCATTTATAAGGAAGACGTCATTGAATGCAACCTGTCACAGAGACTATTCTGTCAGCAAAGACTTCTACTTCAACAAACCATCACTTGGCCTCTCAGGAGAGTTATATACCAGCTAGGACTTCACCTAGAAATCAGTGGGGCAGCTGCCCTCATCAAGTGGGGTGACCACTGGCTGAATGCCTAATGGCACTGCCTCCCTTTTGTTGACTTAAAAGCCTTAAACATGCAGAGATAGCTCAGAGCAGAAATAACTCCCACCTTCCCGTAACTAGTCACTGTGAAAAGGGTGCGCAGAGCAATTGACTTGAGGGTTTAGGCACATCTTGTTAATGTCAGCTGACAATAACAAGAAGCTTAGCTTCATCCACCAGACGTTGGACCTCTGCGTCCAGGCCTCCAGGAGCACGAGCCGCCTCCTTCACCAGACAGAGGGTTGTAACCTGGAACAGCAGAAAGGAAACATTTGCCTATATGAAGACCTGGGAACATTTTTTATCCAAAAATATACGTATGAGCTCAACATGTAAAGTACTGCAACTATATGGACGCATGGCGCTGTGGGTTAACACGCTGGACTGTAGAGTCGGTCTGAACTGTAAGGTCAGCAGCAGTTCAAGCTCATCAGCTGCTCCTTAAAAACCCTATACAGAGTCGCAACCAACTTGATGACACTTAACAACAACAATTTTCAAGGTAGTTTAGCCACCATGGGGGGGGGGGAGGGTTGACTATATAGTGAATGTCATTTGAATTGACATCAGAGGAAATAAACAAGCTGCTATCTCTTGGTCCTAACTTCCCAAAAGCCAGAATAAGTGGAAAAACACATACTAAAAAAATTCACCAAAAAACCCCATCTGATAGTGGCCCAATTTAATGAACTACATGAGGGCTCCTGTAATACTACTTAATAAAATGGCAATGTCAAATAATGGCACTTCAAGCTACAAATGATACAAAGAAGAAAACCAAAACAGAATGCAACTTGCCACTTGTTAACACTATCATTGTGTCACAGCTGTGAATTGTCATTTGGGGACCCAGGAGCACTGCCGAATTGCTGTGGGAACTTAGGGCTGTGGGGAAGGTGACAAGAAACCCAGCAGATGTGCCTGGGAGGTTTCCCACCTTCCACAATTGACACTCCTCCCTTAGGTCTCACCACTGGTGGCAGCTTAGAAAACAGACTTTCAGTTAAGAGGTCTTTTGGTGGTTGCAGTGGCTGGTTTTTAAGAGATGGTATTAGAGGCGTTTCTTTCAGACACCTCACTCCCCCTACAGCGAGGGGATTCGAGCTCCGTGAGTAAGGCCGGCCAGTCTGGGAGCACAATCCTCGGAATGCCCAGCCATACGCATTAGGTCTACCCGGAGAAGGCTCTCAGATGCCCTCATTTCAGCTTCTGCAGTACCTCCCTACGGGAACAGCCTCTCCTCAATGAAGAATGAGGAGGCTTCAGCCTAGAATGGCTCCTACACCAAGGGCCCTGGAATTACTGTCCCGGTTCTCCTTCCTCAAGGTTAACTCACAAACCCTCCCAGCAAATGAAGAAGCCTCGGTGAGGTCGCACCAAGAGGCCAGGAGGGAGCATTACCCACCTGTCTCTGAGAAAATTGTTTACAGGAAACAAGCCCTGACCAAAAACATATAGCACATCTGCAAACTGGTCACACTGTCCTTGTCCTACTGACCTCCCAGCAGACACCCACATTGTAGGAGTAAGTGAGAAGGTTGTTGTTGGTAAATGCCATAGAGTTGGCTCCGACTCATAGCGACCCTGTATAAGGTTTCTGAGGAGCAGCTGGTGGGTTTGAACTGTGGACCTGGTGGTTGCAGTCCAGTGCTGATCCCACAGAGTATGCAAACCACAGAGTATTCCACCAGTATGCAAACCAAACCAAAATGTCTCTTAGGGGCTTTCTGTTTCCCTGCTTAGTCACCCCAGTCCTAAACCTCCGAGTTAGTTTCAATTTATAGATGAAATGTAGACTCATAATAGGAGTCATTTGGCACCTACCGCCTCCCCGCAATGGCTTTCTGTCAGGTTTACGTTTAGAGGGAGCTGATGACGTGGAAGGTCCAGGGCTATCTTCTTCCTGTAGGAACATACGCAGGTTTCAGAATCTACATAAAAACACTGTACTTGCAAAAGCTTCATCTACTTGAAACTCTCCAACAGGACTGAAGACACAGCACCTGCCGTTTTTTGATATTTCCTTTGTAGCTTTTTCCTTCTTGCATGCTGTCCCACATTTCAATCTTCTGTCTTCTTTTCTCTTCTTCAAGCTGAAAAAAAGTGCACGTGATAAACAATTTATTCATATAGTGCCATCTTCCTTAAGAAAAATGAAAATTTTGACAACTTTTCATTTAAATGTCCTTCTAACAAACCATTATTCTTGTGAACTGGTGGCTCATTGCACACAAGGAACCTTTACTTTGAACACTATTATTAAAAAGCAAAAAGTGACCCATAACAATAGAAGAAACTTATCAGGTCATCAAAAAACTCCCAACCAAAAGAAGTCCAGGTCCAGATGGCTTCACTGGTGAGTTCTACCAGACATTCAGGAAGAGCTGTCACCAATTCTACTCAAATTATTCCAAAAGATAAAGAGGAGAATGGAAAACTTCCTAATACATTTTATGAAGCAAGCATAACCTGCATACCAAAACCAGGGAAAGATGTCACTAAGAAAGAAGATTATACAACAATATCCCTCATGAACATAGATGCAAAAATTCTCAACAAAATCCTAGCCAACATATTCCAGCACCACATCAAAAAACAAAACAAAACATCATGATCAAGTGGGATTCATATCAGGGATGCAAGAAGGGTTCAATATTAGAAAAATGATCAATCTCATTCACCATATAAATAAGAAAAAAGGAAGAAAAAAAAAAGGCCATATTGATTGATGCAGAAAAGACATTTAATGAAATCCAACATTCATTCCTGATAAAAACACTCAACAAAATAGGAATTGAAGGGAAATTCATCAACATAATCAAGAGCATATATACAAAACCAACAACCTACATTACTCTCAATGGAGAGAAACTGAAAGCCTTCCTTCTGCAAACAAGGATGCCCTTTTGTCACCACGGTCTGGTACTTAGCAGTTACGAATCAAGTTGTGAATCACAAGGTCAGCAGTTCGAAACTAGCAGCTATTCCGCAGGAGAAAGATGAGGCTTTCTGCTCCCATAAAGATTTATAGCCTCGGAAACCCTGTGCAGGGTTGCTATGAGTCGGAACTGACTCCATGGCACACAACCACCACCACCACCTATTTAATATTGTGCTCAAAGTCTTAGCCAGAGCTACACGGCAAGATAGGGAAATGAAGGGCAGCCAAGCAAAGTGGGAGTAAAACTCTATTTGCAGCCAATATAAGCCTATATATAGAAAACCCCAAAGACTCAGTAAAGAAGCTACTAGATCTCATTGGAAGACTCAGCAAAGTAGCAAGACATAAGATCAACAAACAAAAACCAGCTGGATTCCTCTATACCAAAAAAGACAGCATTGAAAAGGACATTAGGAAAGCAATCCCATTTACAATAGCCACCCAACAAAGGATGAAATATCTAGGAATAAATATGACCAGAGAAACAAAGGACCTATACAAAGCAAACTTCAGAACACTACTACAAGAAACCAAAAGAGACTTACAAAAAAAAAAAAAAAGGAAGAATGTACCATGCTCCTGGATAGGAAGACTTAACATTGTGACAATGTCGATACTGCCCAAAGCAATTAATATATATAATGCAATCCCAATCCAGATTCCAATGACATTCTTCAAAGAGATGGTAAAAACTATGACAAACTTTATATGGAAAGGAAACAGATCAAGGATAAGCAAAGTACTGCTTAAGAAGAAGACCAAGGTTGGAAACCTCTCACTCCCTGACTTCAAAATTTACTACACAGCTACAGTGGTCAAAACAGCCTGGGACTGGTACAATGAAAGATATATTGATCAATGGAACAGAATCCAGAAATTAACATATCCACATACAGCCAACTGATTTTCGACATTACCTAAATATATCGCATGGGGAGGAGATAGTCTCTTCAACAGATGGTGCTGGCAGAACTGGAAAGCAATATGTAAAAGATTGAAACAAGATCTTCATCTCACACCTTATACAAAACCCAACTCAGCATGGATTAAAGACCTAAATGTGAATCCCAGAATTACAAAGGCCATTCAGGAAAAAATAGGGGAAAATGTGAGAACTCTAATAGAGGGCATACACAGACTCCCAAACATTTTGAAAATTACACAAACAAAAATTGACAAAATAGATGATTTGGACATACTAAAAATTAAAACATCAGACAAGGGACTCATTTCCAAAATATAAAGGAGCCTACAACACCTCTATAAGAATAGGACAAATAACCCAATTAAAAAGTGGGCACAGGACCTGAACAGACACTTCACCAAGGAAGAGATCCGGGCAGCCAACAAACATATGAAGAAATGTTCACGATCACTAGCCATTTTGTTGTTGCAAAGTGCCGTCGAGTCGGTTCCGACCCATAGCGACCCTGTACAGGGTTTCCGAGGCTGTAAATCTTTACGGGAGCAGAACGCCTCATCTTTCTCCC
This sequence comes from Chrysochloris asiatica, assembly GCF_000296735.1. Lineage (NCBI taxonomy): Eukaryota > Metazoa > Chordata > Mammalia > Afrosoricida > Chrysochloridae > Chrysochloris > Chrysochloris asiatica. The sequence continues at coordinate 3,569,518 of NW_006408702.1, forward strand.
GCGGAACAGCTGGTAGTTTCGAACTGCTGGCCTTAAGGCTCGCAGCCCGATTCGTAACCACTACGCTACCAGAGCTTCTTAGAGAGATGCAAATCAAAACAATAATGAGATGTCATCTCAAACCAGCAATAACAACAAAGATCAAAAAAGTAGAGGACAATAAATGCTGGCCAACATGTGGAGAGACTAAGATGCTCCTGCATTGTTGGTGGGATTGCAAAATGGTCCAACCTCGCTGGAAAACAATATGGCGCTTCCTCAGAAGGTTGGAAATAGATACCTATCATCCAGCAATTCCTCTACTTGATATTTACCCACAAGAAATACGAGCCATAACCCGAGTAGATATATGCACACCAATGTTCATAGCAGCACTATTTACAACAGCAAAAAGTTGGACACAGCCTAAGTGTCCATCTATGGAAGAATAGATAAATAAATTGTGGTACATACACACAATGGAATACTACGCTATCCTGATGAATAACAAGGAAGCAACAAGCCACCACATAACATGGATGAACGTTGAGGACATATGTTGAGTGAAATCAGTCAGTCACAAAAGGAGAAACACAGCATAGAGCCATTATTGTAAAAGACTAAGAAAAAGCACCCACACTAAAAGGGGGAAAGAAATCATCTTTATTTTAGTATTTTTGTTGTTGTTGGTTACCAGGGTGTATGGGATGGGGAGAGGAAGAGGGAGGGGAAGGTGTAGCACAGGGTATGGAATAGACACAGGATAGTATGGTGCTGGGGGGCAGGGAATACACTAGAAGGGGAATGGGAAAGGAAAAATAAGGAGGATGGGAGAATAGGTAGCCAGGTTTACATGGGCTAAATGGGACAGAGGTAAATAGCGATCTAAGCACAAACTTGGACCAACAGGGCTCGTGGACACAAAGATTGAGGCATGGTTTGAATGGGTTAAAGTGGAGAACTGATGTTAAGATGCTTGGCTGTCTTTTAAATCTTCATTTCCCTTGCCTACTATTGTAAAATACACACTTGACGGGGAGAGAGAGGAATAGCCAGAAACATCACCAGAGAAAGCTTGTAAATCCGTCTTCAGCCTGTAACTGATTGGAATAACTAAAATGGGGCTACAATTTGCCCAGTTAAAGAGACTCCTGCAGAGCCTTTGCATTGCACAAGACCATAGGTGGAATTCTGATCCTCATCCAGAATCTTCTGAGGTGGGACATTTCCACTTGAAAGGACAAGCAGACCAGTCTGGAGCAGTTAGAAGAGCAGAAGATACTTCTTGAAATAAAGACTAGGAGCAAAAATCAAAAACAACAGCAGTCCCACTGACTACTATAAGAACAAGCAAGTTGTTCCCCAGGGAGCCATCAAGGCAAGTGGTCAGGTCCCCTCAAGGCAAATCCCCTTCCAAGATGGAAACTCAAATGGAATACACTAGAGGGCATACAGTCCTGCTGCTGACCACGTTGGTCACCGACAAGGGGAAGGGGGGAAAAACAGCAATGAGTTTGTGAACTAAGTCCAATCACAGTCAATAGACTCCTGTTAACCTGGATTGAGACCTGGATAACCAGCAGTATGACTAGACCTGGAGACTCCTGGGCCCAAGGGTAGGGACTAGAATGGAGTGTGAAGCATCCAGCTGATATAAGGGAATGATTGGTATCAGGTCTCACAGTGAGTGTTAGAAAGGTAAATGTTTGGTAACTAATGGAGGGGAGTGGCTGATTTTGCAGTCTAAGAGTGGAGATTCCTGGAAGCATCGAGGGAGAAAAGCAAGGCTGGACACCGTGTCTAGAGAGGCAGTGACACTAGGGATGGAGACAGAGGCAATGACGTGGGCAGAAGGAGCGGCTGGGTACTCTGGACTCAGGGAGGGAGAGGGGCTGTGTGCTGGCAACTGGGGTGCAGGAGTGTGGGGTGTACCCTTTGGGTGTTTGATGATGCATGCATCCTTGCAATGAAACAAAGTATGATAGGATGACTGTAAAGATAATGTTCACCCATGTAATCTAACACATAACTCACAATAAAAACTAAAAAAAAAAAGCAAAAAGTATCGGAAAGAACAGGGTTAGTTCTTCTGAAGTGAACCCAGGAGAGAGGCTAGAACTCTTCGTATGGAGACATCTGGATAATGAATGCAGTGAAACTACTCCACCTTGCAGCGAGTGGGTGTAGTCAGCGGCCCACTCTGCTGCTCGCTGCTTGTGCCACCTCGGGAGCCACTGACCCTCTTCTGATCAGGGCTCTGAGGACAGCTGAGAACAAATCTAAAGAGCTTTGAAAAGCCAAGGATGGAATTTAAGGGGATCAGGAATCGCAGCAGAAAATCCTGCTCCACCACGACCTCTGAGAACCCTTGTCCACAGACTGAGGGGCTCACCAACATAAAAAACACTGTTCACTGTCCACGCACTACAACCTGCGCGCGCACACACAGAATCCTCTGTTCCCAATGGAACTCAGACCCAAATGTACTTCATTCGGGGTCCAATAAACCAGTGTACCAGGGATCCGTGAGAAGATGCTTTAAAAAGCACACATCTAGAAAATCTCTCCATAATTTTCAGAGTCCATTGCTGCAAACCCAAATACCTGTCACCTCATGCCTTCAGTGTTTCCAGCTCATGTGCTTATAAAAATAATAACACTAAATAAATGAGTCATGGAGGAAACCAATTAGACACTTCTGATGATCAAGAACATCAGAACGGACTGCCAAGGAATAGCTGACAAGTTCTGAGACCATAAACAGAAGATCTGATTGAACCATATGATAAGCACTGGACTGTGACCCACACCGTCCACGGTTTGAGTCTGCCAACGGTTCCACAGGAAAATGATGAGATTTCTGCTCCTGTAACGATTTAAAAGCCTTCAAAACCCTCGGGCTGCGAACCTTAAGGTCAGCGGTTCGAAACTACCAGCCGCTCCGCGGGAGAAAGATGAGGCTTTCTACTCCCGTAAGGATTTACACCCTCGGAAACCCTGTACAGGGTCGCTATGGGTCGGAACCGACTCGAAGGCACTTAACAACAACAACAACAACAAAAACCCTAGATAGGGTCACTAGGAGTCAGAACTGACTTCACAACATGTAACAACAGACAGATTCAAGTTAACCAGTGAAGTGTTATGTTTTTAAGCACATGAGATGGAACCAGGCATGCTCAAATCATTTTGAATCCAAACAATTTCAGGAACAATCTTAAAAAGCTATTGTTTTAAAAAAATATTTTCAGCTACATGCACAAGCTGAGTAAATGATTACACTATTTTACTAATAAAAAAGAAAAACTCAGACTCTAAATTCACTGAATGCACATAAAAGGAATTCAAGGTACAGCTCTGAGACAAAACAATAATTAAGGGGTTGGAAATCAGCAAAGGAACAAAACTGAAAAAACTGCTCAGCAAAGGCACAGGATATTTACACTATACTGCCATTGACATAAAAGGTATGTACATGTGTTATCTAGAGATGAAACACAGCTGAAGAAATACGAGGTCAGTACAAAGGTGGTGTTGGTAAGTGCTGTCGAGCCTGTACAGGGCTTCCGAGGAGTGGCTGGTGGGTTTAAACCGCTGGCCTTGGGGTCCAGTGCTTATCCTACAGCACCACACCAGGACTCCAAGCACAAAAGCAGTACTAACAAAATCATAGAAATCTTCACTAAACAAAAATACCAAACCGTAAAGCTGTTGTTTTCCCACATACCCTCCATCTAGGTCTAGACACTCCCCAAGGCAGTATTTCTGGAGTCCTGGTGGGGCGCTGTGGGTTAATGGGCCAGACTGCAAAGCCGTCTGAACCACAAGGCTGGCGGTTCAAGCTCACCGGTAGCTCCTAAGAAACCCTATATAGGGTCGCTATGGGTCAGAACCGACTTGATGGCACTTCACAACAACCCTTAAGCACACTTCAATTTACACCCTGAAGAATGTCATGCTCTTCAATTTACACCATGTCAAAATAGTAGTTTTTGCATCCTCAAAGGACTCAAATTGTGTTCCTTTTAGATGTCCTCTGAGTCCTGGAAACCAAAGTCTGGAGTAACAACATCAGGACTGTAGGGTGATGGAGTAAGGCTTCCCAATGAAATTCTCATGAAGAGTCCTTGCTACCCTCCAAGAATGAGTAGATGCTGTCATGGTGAAAATCCTTCCTCACAACATTCCCGGCCTTTTCAGTTTCCAGACAACTTCTTCCTAATAAGTCAGTGATCAGCCTGTGTCTTGCAAGAAAATCTATCAAGATTACCTTTGGAGTGAGCAAAAACAGTTCCCATAACCTTTTGAGCTGACCCTCTCTGCCTTCAATTAACCCCTCTGAGGTCTTCTTGACCTTCCTTAAAATGTTTTATGTGGGGCAGCAATCCTATAACCTTGCTGCAAAGCTTCAATGATATGGCAAAATGTCCACCTGAGTTTTGTTAAAATTTAGGAATTAGCCCTATCCTCAAAATCATTTTTCTCCTGGCACAAAAATCTTTTCTGCAGGCACTCTAAGGAGAACTAGAAAAGTCTACTACTGACAGGCACTGATCAGAGAGACATGTTTAAACACATTTTGTTTGGAATAAACCCGTGCCTTTTCCACGGTATAGTTGAACAGCGTAATTTTGTGTGTGCCACCTGATAAAAAACTCAGTACCTAACGATAGGAGTGTGCCAGCACCTGCTCAGCTGAGGCTTCTGTCGGCTCACAAGGTGACAAGCACATGGGGACAGCAAGGACTGAAGAAAGCAGCCACTCGAGTACAGTGCCAGGGCTGTGAGTTCCCACAGGGAAGCATCTGGGGACTGCCACAGACAGACCATGGGGAGCCACGGGGGTTTCAATACTGGAGTTTGCAAAGTAGATCGCTGGGCCTTCCTTCTCCGTCCATCTTAGTCTGGAGGCCCCGCTGAAGCCTGCTCAGTACCACGGCACCCCCCCTACCCCACCCCACCCCACCCCACCAAGTTGAGTGGTGGCCACACAGGAGGCAAGAACTCCACCCTGGAGTCTCCTCTGTCCCGCCTCTGGCCCTGTGGCTGTACTTCAGTGAACACTCAGTGCTCCACCCAAAGGACTCCTAGCCCCAGTGACTGCTTCCTGTGAGAACAGAGATCTTTGTTACGTTAATGAGATGCTAGGGGTGGAGTTTGTGTCCTATGCTGCAGCAGTTCAGGAGTTAAAAGGAGCTGCAGAGACAGACACTAGAAATACCACATGAAGATTGAGACAAGGAACCCAGGAGGCGAAAGCACCTCATCCTACAGTGGTGTCCTAAGTCCAGACATCTATGCTCTGAACTCTGAGGAAGTCAATTTCGGTTTTTCAAAGCCACAGACGTGTGCTATGTGTGTCCCAGCAGCTCCAGGAAACTACCATCAGGGACACTAACAGTCCTGGACACTGAAGACAGCTATTGGGAGCTGGTGACCTTGCTGTGCCCTCCTGGAGTCTTACAGGCTCCCGCCAAGCTTGGCAGACCACAAGAGACCAGTAAAGCTACCAGAGGGAAAACACACCACCCAGGAAACACCAGAGGTGTAGGCAAGACAGATTCCAGGGGCAGCGGACTCCGAGTGGAGGGATGAAGAGGAAGGAGCCAGAGACCTTCAGATGGAAACCAGAAAGCAAAATCTAGTCATGTCAAGGTACAGTGGATGAATAAGCTGGGTCCAGCTAAAAAGAGCATAGCTGGAGAGGTCTCTAAGCTCAGCCTCAACTTCCTCTACTGCCTGTTCTCTCCACCCCCATCCCTGACCCCCAGGCAAGCCGGATGTCTAAGGAAGTCCTTCCGCACACATCACCTGTCACCCTCCAGGTGACTAAGGGAGTCCTTTCACACACATCACCTGTCACCCTCCAGGGGTCTAAGGAAGTCCTTACACACACATCACCTGTCACCCTCCAGGTGTCTAAGGATGTCGTTCCACACACACCACCTGTCACCCTCCAGTTGTCTAAGGAAGTCCTTCCACCCATACCACCTGTCACCCTCCACGTCTCCTTTTGTATTATCATCGCCTTCCCTGCTCTCTTTCAAACCACAGCTCAGGTCCTGGTGAGACACAGAGCTAAAAACAGACCAAGGAGCAAGCAGCCGACTATGTATTCTGGGTGCCTCCTATTGGGTGAGCTCACTGCAATCAGGGAGCAAACACCAAAACAAAGACACCGTTCCTTGCTTATTTTTCCCTGCAATAGTAAGAAAACGCCGCAAAGGAAGCACGTTAAAGTAAACAGAAGCAGTCACACAATTCACTCTTTCCAGCTCCTGACTTAGTGAGTCTGTGTGCGTACGCACATGCGTGTGCTCAGAGACAGACACACACTAGCCCCGAGTCCGTTAGTCCCCCTGCTGTGCCCTTCATAAGAGCAGATTTGTCTGGGTGGCTCAAAGCTCTCCCACATCTGGCAATGGAACAGTTGTTGAATTGGATGTGGTAAAAGCCTGTCCTTGTAGCTAATAACGAACCAAACATATGGGAACACGTACAGGCATACAGAGCTGAGTCTCGATTTCTTAAGCCCAGTTATCCAAAAGCTGGTTCATACCTGTCTTAGCTTCTCTTTATGCTTTTCGGCTTTCACATTGAACTCTTCTTGCATCTTCAGACGAGCAGCTGCTAAAGCTTCTTGTCGTTTAACAACAATATCAGGTTCTAGAAAGTCAGAAAAAATTTGATAAAGCACCTTGTGTAATCAAAAATAAACCCTAGCCCAAACTTTGGAGCGTCCGTATCATTAGAAGTAAAATAAAGACACAAAAGACAGCTGATTCCACAGAAATCATTTCCGCACTTCCCAAGTATTTTACTACTCAAGGAACTACCCCGTAACCAGGAGTAGTACTAGAACTTGCAGTAGTAGTGCTGACTTCCCATCTGGATCATGCCTCTGCAACTGAATGTAAATAGCCTGCTGACCACACTGCGATCCCGTCCCACAAGCCAGATACCTAAGTAGCCCCCAGAGTTCTAGGCTGACCAGAGTACCAAAACAAATACAAGTTTTCAGTTAATGACCTGAAATGCAGAGTCACCAGCTGCTCCTTGGAAACCCTATACAGGGTTGCTGTGGGTCAGAACCGACTCAATGGCACTAACACCAACATCTATCACTTATTAGCTCTGGTGGTAGTGGTGGTCATGTGCTCTGGAGTCAATTCTGACTCATATCGACCCTGCATAGGGTTTCCGAGGCTGTAAATATTTACAGGAGCAGAAAGCCTCATCTTTCTCCCCAGGAACCACTGGTAGTTCAAACTGCTGACCTTGAGGTTTGCAGCCCGACTTGTAACCACTACATTACGTCGTTGTTGTTGTTGTTGTTATGTGCCGTGGAGTCGGTTCCAACTCATAGCAACCCTGCACAGGGTAGGTTTCCGAGGCTGTAAATCTTTATGGGAGCAGAAAGACTCATCTTTCTCCCATGGAACAGCTGGTAGTTTTGAACTGCTGACCTTGCGGCTCACAGCCCAATTCATAATCACTACAGCTCCTTAATCGGCTCTGACCTACCTCAAAAAAAGATAAGGATTCTTAGGCCTTTTATCCATTTTGCTATAAAGGAAGAAAAATCCTTTCAGCCAGCACTAAGAATAAAGCACAAGTGAACCGTTTGTATCTAGTTTGTGAAAGCAAGCGGAATTATTATAAATCCTGTCAAGTCCCCCACCTTGAGCCAGCAGCCTTGCGGCCCACTGCTACATCTCACAGTGCCACACCAGGACTCCAGGACCACTGCGCTAGCCCCACAACAATGGGAGGGTGGGAGAGACAACTACACAGTAACGGGATCTTTTTAAACAAGAAAACACATTACACCTTATAGAATCGCATCAGTCCTGGGGTGGCACTGTGGGTTAATGTGCCAGAATGCAAAGCCGTTTGAACTGCAAGGTCAACAGTTCAAACTCACCAGCTGCTCCTCGGAAACCCTATGCAGGGTCGCTATGGGTCGGAACCATCTCAACGGCACTTCACAACAAGCAATCCTCCAAAGAATAGATCATTATCTGCAGATAACTAGTACTGGAAAAAGGTCATTTAAGTGGATGCATATAGAGACCAAAGTATCACAGGAGCACAGTGGCACTATAATGTAAACCACTGGACTTGGAACCACAGATCACCAGTTCGAGCCCACAGGCATCTCCGAGAGAGAAAGATGAGGTTTTCTGATCCCACAAAGATTTACAGCCTTGGAAATCCAAACAGGATTGCCATGAGTGAGAACAGACTTGATGGCACTTAACAATGACAAAGAACCACAAACAAAGTGAACATAAACATTGCTGAGTGTCGCTAAGTCGGTTCTGACTCATAGCTACCTTGATAGGATTTCTGAGGTGCAACTGTGGGTTTGAACTGCCAACCAATGCTTCTCCTACACCAGGACTCCCATGCAAATATGAGGGTGTTTCAAAAAGTTTGTGGAAAATGGGATGCCAAAGTAATGATATTTTTCCATGAACTTTTTGAAACACCCCCCCAACACACACACACACACACACACACACACACAGTCCCACCTCTGTGTGTATCTGTTTATGTTCGGTGACAGTAGAGCCTAGTGGAATTTTACCTTGTAAAACAAAAAAGAATTAGGTAAATTTTGGGTCATTATAGTAAAATCAAACAAGCGTAGATTTTTTTTTTAAACCCAATTTTTCAAACAAATTGTACAACAATGCAATTTATTTTTTGCAGTGTTTCATAAACACAATGTTTGTAGGAGTCAAGGGCTTCATCATTTTTGCCAAAAGACTTGTCTCAATCAAAGAATTCTGTTTTGAAGTATCCATTCCATCAACAGTACAGACTTCCTCTTACATACCGTTTGAAAATGTTCTCAGAAAATGTAGCTTCTATCTAGAAAAGGTTACCCTACCCTTCCAGAGAGAATGAGTTTTTAAAACAGCCAAATACAATCTGAAACCAAAATTGGGTATATTAGTTAATGCTAAAATGAAAAGGATACAGAGAATTGAGCTGAGTTTCTTATCACTCATACTAATTCTAGCAATAGCTCAAATTAGGCAGACCCACAAATACAAAGAGAGGTCGCCAGTTCAAACCCACCAGTCGCACTTTGGAAACACTAGACAGGGTTCCCTATGAGTAGCTTGACAGCACTCAACAACATAAATGAAAGACAAGGCTTTCTGGTCCTGCAAAGATTTACAGCCTCAGAGTTGGAATCGACTCGACAGCACACAAACATACCACAAATGACAAAAACCACTCAACAAGAGATGTAGTGAGTGATCTACTTCAGGCAGGTTTTCCATCTCACTGCTGTTGTTAAGTACCATAGAGTCGGTTCTGACACACAGTGACCCGGCATAGGGTTTTTGAGGAGTGGCTGGTGAGCTTGAACCGCCAACCTTGCAGCTCACACCGACTTTGCAGTTCATCACACACATCAGGCCTCCTTCCATCCCATTAAAATCTGCTAAATTAAAAAAAACTTTATAGTTCAACCAGCCAAATCAATTTCAGAAGCACACCATCACTGTTTCCCAGAACAAATTAGAACCATGTACTTCTCTCCCTTTTATCTCATGGTCAGCAGTTCGAAACTACCAGCTGTTTCACGGGAGAAAGATGAGGCTTTCTGCTCCCGTAAAGACTTCCAGCCTCGGAAACCCTGTACAGGGTCGCTATGAGTCGAAACGGACTCCACGGCACATAACAACAACTTCTCCCTCTTAAGAGTTGGCTAATTTAACTAGCAAAGGAATCAGGTGTCAGAGACAGGCCTCGTCTGTTCCCAGGCACGAACTAACCCACAACAATTGAGTCTCGCTCCAGCTGCCGCTGCCTCATGGCCCTCAGGCGGGCGGACAACCTCTGAATGACCACGAAGAGCAGGATACCGCTGAAGACGATGTACCAGCCATAAGTGGCCAGCAGGGAGCCTACTGAAAAAGAGGAATCAAGAGATTAAAAAAGGTTACTACTCATGGACTTCTGCCTAAAACTCAACAAGTTCCTGCACTCAACACATTCAGATCCTCGCTACGACGGCCTAAGTGGGTTAAAAATACCAAGAAGGGCAATAATTCAGGGGTCCCTCAAAAGGGCCCGTCACCCATTTTAGGGTGGGGGAGATAAAACATGGTTGGGTTCTGAAAGACGTGACAGAAGGTGGTGGGCGTGGGGGCCGGAGGATGGTGAGTCTGGGGGACGCCGAGGCTAACGAGGCAAGTGTCATGGGCCGAGCAAGCCCAGTAGCCGCAAGCCGGAAGCGTTTGTTACAAGCAAAGTCCAAACCCGCCCAGGGAAGTGCGGCGCCGACTGGCCCAGCGCCCAGGGTCCGCCCGCGGCGCCGACGCCCAGCCAGCTGTCGCCAGATCCCGAAGGCCGCGCAGCGAGAAGGAAGACCCACCGAACATGGCGGCACTCCGGGAGAGCAGGACGGCGCGAGCCCCTTACACTCAGTCCGCGGTGACTCACCCGTGACATGCAAGAAGCGCAGCCCCTCGGTCTCAAGGGCTGGCCGCGCGGAGAGAGGCTCCCCGTCTCTCTCCATGGCTGGCGCCTCCGCAGCCTCTACGCCGTGACACGTCTTCTGGCTCCACCAGCCTTCCGGTCGGCCCCGACGTACACGTGGCGCGCCCGGACGCGTCATCGGCTCAGCCAATCGCCTTTGGATTTGGCGCTGATGCTCGACCTATCGCAGAGGGGGTGTGGCTGGTGGGCGGGGAACCGGGAGGGGGCGGAGAAAGGGACCTGGGGAAATGCGAGTAGGGTGGGAGCTTGTCTTCCTGCGCTAGCAGACCTCTGGGCTACGCTCAGCTACTCCGTTAGTTCCACTGGCATGCGTAAAGTCCGAAAGACTGGCTTTTCACCTCCTTTTTACTGTTTGGGCACTGAGGCCAGAGAGTTCTGGGCGCCTAGAATCAGAGTTTACGCTCACAGGCTGTCCATTGGGCAACAGAGCCAGCTGGCTGGAGACTTCCAGGCATTGAGGATATTGCAGGCTACGTCTGGCTCATCCTGCTGTTCAGGTTAAGAAAGTGCCTACTTCCCTTCCAGAATCGAAACCTTTTGGGGAAGATAATCATAGTGATAGTTTCAACATATATTGAACTTTATTGTGTGTCATACAATTTTGTTACAGTTATTTATAACTGCTGGCTATTTCCTCCACCTCCTCCATTATTCTCAAATGGTCACCTACCTCAACGATGCGGTTTAAAAATTCCAGTGGTCCCTCCTTTCAATCCCCTGATCTTGCTATATTTTTGTCTCTCTTCCATAGCTCAGAATGGAGTCCTGGTGTGGCCCTATGGGTTAATGCGACAGGCTGCAAATCCGTTTGAGCTGCAAGGTTGGCGGCTCAAGCTCACCAGCTGCTCCTCGTAAACCGGATACAGAGTCGCTATGGGTCAGAACCGACTCGACGGCACTTAACAACAACAACAACATAGCTTATAGTTTTCTAACACTGTTGTTGTCGCGGTTCAAACGGACCTTGAGGTCGAGTGCTTATCCTACAGCGCCACACCAGGACTCCTTTCTAACACAGGAGTACTATTAACTTGCTGTGTTTATTGCCAGTTTTCTCACCTGTGGAAGCAAAGTACCAGGTGTTTGAGTAACCCAAGACCCCAGAGCAATGCTGGATGTCGAGGAAGACTCAATAAAGAATTGTCGAGTGAATGGCGGTAAAAAATTAGAAGCAAATAGGCAATAACAGTGAAATGGTTTTTAATACTGAGCCTTAGTTATTACATTTTTATTTGCCATATTCCTGGTGTGGCACTGTGGGCTAATGCGTCAGACTGCAAAATTGTTTGAACTGCAAGGTAGATGGTTCAAGCTCACCAGCTGCTCCTTGGAAACCCTATACAGGGTCGCTATGGGTTGGAACCGACTTGACGGCACTTCACAACAACAGCAACAAGCAACCAGAGGAGTCCTGGTGTGGAGCTGTGGGTTCATATGCCAGACTGCAAAGCCTTTTGAACTGCAAGGTTGGAGGTTCAAGCTCACCAGCTGCTCCTTAGAAACCCTATACAGTGTCACTATGGGTCGGAATCGACTCAATGGCACTTCACAACCACAACAAGCTACCAGAGCTTCTAAATAGCAGCTCAAAGGGAGCGGGTAGAAAGCTGCTTGGAAAACCAGAAGTTTCCACTGGACCTGAGGGATATCCAATGGCAGGAAAAAGGTATTCACTACTTGTCCTCAAATATGCATTGAATGAGGCTGAGCCCTCAAGATTTGATAGCAAGGGAACCAAATATTTGAGACAGGAATACCCCAGAAAAATCTGACAGTAACTAGAAAAGCATACCTTCTTTTCCTAGAATTTTATTTGGAAATTAGGTTATTTGACCTTCAGGCTTTGGCGGGGGGGCGGTATTTGAAGTGAAAAAATCTAGCTGTGTTTCAAACAAAGGAAAGAAAGCATGAAGAAGTAGCAATTCCTGTCACCCAGGATTTTGCAGTCCTGGTGATTGGAATGGAATGGAATGGGAACCGGTACCAACACTCATGAAACCAATACACGTTTTAAATATTCACAACAAAAACCAGTATCTGTACATCACTGGGAACAGCTGTGTGTATGTATTGTTGTTGTTGTTAAGTGCCTTCGAGTCGGTTCCGACCCATAGCGACCCTGTACAGGGTTTCCGAGGGTGTAAATCCTTACGGGAGTAGAAAGCCTCATCTTTCTTCCGCGGAGCGGCTGATAGTTTCGAACTGCTGACCTTATGGTTCGCAGCCCAATTCGTAACCACTACGCTACCAGAGCTCCTTTATAGTAGAGTGATGAACAGCACATTCAACTAAAGTCTAATAGATTTTGAATTTAGAGCATGGATTTTGGGTCTTCCATTTTAGTTCATGGCATTTTCCTTTTCTTATGATCCCACTGGTAGAAATGATGTTGTTAATGTTATCGATTGGATTATGTCTCCCCGAAAAGGTATTGTAAATCCTAACCTAACCTCTAAGGAGCTCTGGTGTTGTTGTTGTTGTTAAGTACCATCGAGTCGGGTCCGACCCATAGCGACCCTGTACAGGGTTTCCGAGTAGAAAGCCTCATCTTTCTCCCGCGGAGCGGCTGGTAATTTCGAACCACTGACCTTAAGGTTCGCAGCCCGATTCGTAACCACTAACCTAACCTCTAAGGAGCTCTGGTGTAGTGGTTACGAATTAGGCTGCAAACCTCAAGGTCAGCAGTTCAAAACTACCAGCTGTTCCGCATGAGAAAGATGAAGTTTTCTGCTCCAGTAAAGATTTACAGCCTCGGAAACCCTGTACAGGGTCGCTGTGAGTCAGAACCGACTCCACGGCACATAACCACCACCAACCTAACCTCTGTGCCTGTGGCCATAATCCCATTTGGGAATTGATTTTTTGTTATGTTAATGAAGCAAGAGTAGTATAGGATTGTCTTGAGTCCTGGTGTGGTGCTGTGTGATAAGCACTAGACTGCTAACTGTAAGGTGGGCCTTTCAAATCCACCAGATGCTCTTTGGAAATCTCGAGGGGCAGGGTGCGGGAAAGAGAGAGCACGCGCGCTTTATCCAGCAGCACCTCACCAGGACTCCTTGTCCAGTGTATGAGGTGATTCAAAACACCATGGCTTGGGTCAGGTGCACCTTGTCCTCAAACTGACATCTTTACTTTTGGACACTTTAAAGGTATTTCCAGTGTCATCTGTCATTTGGTTTCTTTACTGCTGCCTCTATGGCATTGTGGGTCCAAGTCAAAGGAAATCCTTGATAACTTCAGTTGTTTTTTTCTGTTTATCATGATGTTGCTTATTGGTCCAGTTGTGAGGAATTTTATGTTGAGATGTAATCCATACTGAAGATTGTAGTCTTTGATCTTTATCAGTAAATGCCTCAAGTCCTCTTTGCTTTCAACAAGCTAGGTTGTGTCATCTTCATATTATAAGTTGCTAAACACGATGATGAAATGACAGTGTGTCTCAAACTTGAAATATTCACCAAAGAGAAAAGAACAGATATCTGACTTTGATTTTAAGACTTTTTTCTTATCTACAAAACCAAATATTAGTCATAAAAAGTGCTGACCGAAAATTAATCCTGCCAGGTTTTTTTCACCCAAAATTGTTAGTGTTTCCATTCTTATTCCAAGCGAGATTTACTTATGCAAGGCAGCATAAGTAATTCTATTTATAAGGCCCTTCTAGTGAAATGTCCCCATTTTCTGATAATATTGTAAATCCTGGCAGCGGCGGCGGTGTGCTGTGGAGTTGGTTCCGACTCATAGCGACCCTGCATAGGCTTTCCGAGGCTGTAAATCTTTATGTGAGCAGAAAGCCTCATTTTTCTCCTGCTGAACGGATGGCAGTTTCAAACTGCTGACCCTGAGATTAGCAGCCCAATTCGTAACCACTACGCTACCAGAGTTTCTTTAGTAAATCCTAGCCTTCTATGGTTATGGATCCATTCTGATATTAGTTTCAAAGCAGTAAAGATTAAGGTGGGGCTAGAGAATAAAGATGACAGTGGATTTAAGGATTAAGGATGTCACCACCCTTCCCTTCCCTTTGGGCATGGTCTGACCACTGATTGTAAGACTTGTTTGGACAGCTCTCTCTCATGCCCCGGATCTTGACTCTGACTCATTATATCTGACCTCCAGTTCATCCATCACCTGACTTGATTCACCAGCCCCCACAGCTGCGTGCATCAACAGCTTGTCATCTGACCTGCCAATTTGTGTACCTCAATGTGAGACTACATGGATGAGAAGATTCTTCAGACTGATTTCTGAACTATGGATTTGGGACTTGACAGCTTTCTAATTGCGTTAACCATATATTTCCTTGGACAGTTGTGAGTTTTGTGAGAGATTGCCATGTGTTGCAGAACCCTGGGACTTAAGGGAAGAGAGGAGTGGTGATTGACGTCAGAGATTCTGGAGTGGTGTATTGTTATTAGGTACCGTCACATCGATTATGACCCCCAGCACCCTCTGCAAAACAGAATAAAACAATGCCTTGTCCTGTACCACCCTCACAATTGTTGTTATACTTGAACCCATTGCTGCTGTCACGACGTCAGTTCATCTTGTTAGGGTCTTCCTCTATTTCACTGACCCTCCATTTTACCAAGCATAATGTGCTTCTCCGAAGCCGTGGTGTGCTGTTGTGATTTAATGCGTAGAACTGCAACGTCGTTTGATCCACAAGGTGGGTGGTTCAAGCTCACCAGCCACTCCTCGGAAACCCTACACAGGGTCGCTATGGGTCAGAGCCGACTTGATGCCACTTAGCAATAATACCAATGTCCTCCTCCAGGGACTGGTCCCTCCTGATACTATGTACAAACTATAAGAGATGAAGTCTAACCATTCTTGCTTTTAAGAAGCGTTCTGATTATACTTCTTCCAACACAGATTTGTTTGTTCCTCTGGCAGTCTATGGTACTTTCAATATTCTCCTCCAACACCATCACTGAAATGCATCAACTCTTCTATAGTCTTCCTTATTCACTGCGCAACTTTAACAGTCATACGACGAGGCTATTGTAAATACCATGCTTGGGTCAGGTGCACCTTAGTCCTTAAACTGATACCTTTGCTCTTGAACATTTTAAAGAGGTGTAGTGCAGCAGATTAGCCTAATGCAGTCCCTCATTTGATTTCTTGACTGCTGCTTCCATGAGTGTTGATTGTGGATCCGAGCAAAACGAAGTCTTTGACAGCTTCATTCTTTTTGCCATTTATCATGATATATATTGGTTCAGTTGTGGGGATTTTTCCTTTCTTTACAATGAGGTGCAATCCATGTTTAAGGCTGTGGTCTTTGATCTTCATCAGTATTTTGAATCCTCGTCCCTCAGTCTTGCAAGCAAGGTTGTATCACCTGTACAATTCAGGTTGTTTATGAGTCTTCCTCTAGTCCTGATGCCATGTTGTTCATCATATGATCCCGCTTCTCGGATTATTTGCTCAGCATACAGATTGAGTAAGTGTGGTGAAAGAGTGCAATCCTAGCACCCACCTTTCATGATTTGATACCATTCAGTATGCCCTTGCTCTGTTTGAATGGCCACCTCTTGGTCTATGTACAGGTTCCTTGTGAGCACAATTACATGTTCTGGAATACCATTGTTTACAATGTTATCCATAGCTTGTCACGATCCACACAGTCGAATGCCTTTGCATAGTCTATAAAGCACAAGTCAAGAGATCAGACGACGTATTGCATTGGGCAAATCTGCTGCACAGGAACTTTTTAAAGTACTGAAGAGCAGAGGTGTCAGCTTGAGGACTAAGGTGCGCCTGACCCAAGCCATGGTATTTTCAATAGCCTCATATGGATGCGAAAGCTGGACAGTGAATAAGGAAGATCATAGAAGAATTGATGCCTTTGAGTTGTGATGTTGGAGGAGAATACTAAAAGTGCCATGGACTGCCAAAAGAACCAATAGATCTGTTTTGGAAGAAGTGCAACCAGAGTGCTCCTTGGAGGCCAGGATGGCTAAGCTTCATCTCTCACACTTTGGACATATTGTCAGGAGGGAACAGTCGCTGGAGAAGGATGTCATGCTGGGTAAGATGGAGGGTCAGAGAAAAAGAGGAAGACCCCCAACGAGATGGATCAGCCAGGTGGCATCATTGATGGCGTCAAGTGTGGCAGCGGTAGTGAGGTTGGCCAAGGATCGGACATTGTTTCGTTCTGCTGTGCATGGGGTCGCTATGAGTCGGTTCCGACTCGATGGCACCTGACAACATAAAGCACAAGTAAACATCTTTCTGGTATTTTCTGCTTTCAGTCAAGATCCCTTTCCGGTCAGCAATAATATCGCTCATTCCATGGCCTCTTCTTAATCTGGCCTGAAGCTCTGGAAGTTCCCTGTTAACGTTCTGTTGCAGTTGTTTTTGAATTATCTTTAGCAAAATTTACTTGAATGTGATATTAATGATGTTGTTTAACAAGTTGGAAAGTTGAACAGTTGGGGCATCTTTAACATCCAATTCATAGGCACCAACCTTGTGCTGATCATTCTAAAAGAAATTGTTCATGGAATTGGGATTTTAGAAGTTATCATGGCTAAAGGTGGGTAGACCACCTTGTGACCTTTTATTACTGATCTCAAAAAGAGAGGAAAGGAAGGTTCAATGTCAAGATTGTTGTTGTTGTTGTTGTTGTTGTTGTTGTTGTTAGGTGCCATCAAGTCGGTACCGACCCATAGAGACCTTATGCACAGCAGAACAAAACACTGCTTGATCCTGGGCCAACCTCACTACTGTTGCCACGCTTGAGTCCATCGATGCTGCCACTTGGCCAGTCCATCTCATTGGGGGTCTTCCTCTTTTTCTCTGACCCCTCCACCTTACAACATATATATATATATATATATGTTGTTCAGTGCTGTTGAGTCGATTCGAACTCAAAGCGACCCTGTATAGGGTTTCCAAGGAGTGGCTGGTGGGTTTGAACCTCTGACTTTGCAGTCCAGGGCTTATCCTACAGTGTCACACTAGGACTCCATATATATACAAAACTAGCTCTGGTAGCGTAGTGGTTATGAGTTGGGCTGCTAACCTCAAAGTCAGCAGTTTGATACTACCAGTGGTTCCACAGGAGAAAGATGAGGCTTTCTGCTCCCATAAAGATGTACAGCCTCGGTAACCCTATATGGGGTCGCTATGGGTTGGAACCTACTCGACAGCTCTTAACAATAACATACTTCCTAAATATAGAATTTTCAAAACTTTAGAATTTGTTAGGTACTGATGAGTTGGTTCCAACTTTTGGGGTTTCCAAGGAGTGGCTGGTGGTTAGCAACTTTATGGTTAGTGACCAGGACCCAACAAAACCTGAGTACTTACTAAGTATATATAAATGCTATAAAACTACTAGTCTGTAAATTAATATCTTAATTTCATAGAAACAAAGTTGATTTTTGGTGTATGACTTTATTACTAGTATAAAATTTTCTGTTATAATAAGATAGAAGTGATATGATACTAGTTTTTGTCTGTCTTTAGGTGCCACTGAGGCCATTCTGACTCATAGCAACCCTATGTATAACCTAGGAGTTGGCATTTGAATCTGTCCATTGGCACCAGGAAGAACAGACTGATGGTTTGCTTCTGTAAAGATTACAGCCAAGGAAGCTCTGTGGAGTGTTTCAGCTCTAAAGCAAGGGGACCACCAAGAGCTAGTCACCAGCTCAAAGGCAAAGGGTTGTAAAATTTATAGAAGGACATCACCAGGCATTTCTTCAGAGTGTTTCTGGTGGAATTGGAACCACCAATCTTTTAGCTAGTAGCTGACAGGCTATCTACCCTCACAACGCAGAATCCGGTAAATTATAGCCATGAGCAAGCCCAAGGAGCTCAGTTCTACTCTGAAATGCATGGTGTCTCCATGAATTGGAGTCTACAGCAAGGGGATGCATGAACAGAAGCAGAAGCAACAATTTTTAGACTATTTGGAGTGGAAAAGTAAGTTCTCCAGCCAGAACAAACCAGTTCAAAGCTCTAAAACTTACATCAAGTGAAAGTTAGGGAGTGTTGAGGAAGGCTGGAAATCCTTCCTACTAGGTGTTGCACTCTGAACCACAGCATGTGGGAACATTAGGTTCTCACCCCAAGACCTGCATTTTGAGCTCATATCACATGAATTTGAAAAGCATATGATTTCGGGTAAAATTGAGAAAATCTAAAGGTTAGGTTCTCCTAGGTTCCATCTCCTTCCCAAAGCTGTTCTGAATGCTTTTCCCATTCTTGTCTTTTGCTACTGCACTGAGGTCTAGTGTATGAGAGGGCTTCAAAAAGCTCATGAAAAAAAGGGATTAAAATATAACGGAAAATCCCTCCAGGACAAACCCCCTCCCAAGACTGAAATTCAAAGGGAATGCATGCAGGCATGTAAGCTTGCTGGCGACCACATTGTTCTACTGGTGAGAGGAAGTGGAGTAAAAGCAGTAATGAAGAGGTGGGCTGAGTTCAACCAAGTTATATAGACCCCATTGACCTGGAGTATGGTGAGAGCTGGTTGGCCTGAAGTATGGTGAGACCTGGAGACTCCTGAGCCCATGGACAAGGACATGGCCACAGAGGGCTGGAGCTGAGAATGAAAAGTCCAGTTGATATGAAGTGAGGGGATATGCACAAAGGCACACAAACTTGCAGATAGTGCCCATTGGACCTAGCTTCAATGGCTGGATGTTCAGAACCTAACTAGAGGAAGGAAAAGAGCAAAGAAAGGAAAAAAAAATTTTTTGTTTTTTTAGAGAAAGCAAGTGTAAATCGCTACAATCTGATAAACTTGACCTATACTTATGGATGTAGTAGCTTAAAACTTTCCAAGAGGAAAAGAATCTTTACAGCAAGGATCATTCCCATCCTTTCTGCACACAAGGTCGATAGGGACAGATAACTTAGATATTGGCTACCTAAAACGGAGGGGGCTGTAAAGGCACAAAGTGACTGGCCTACAAGTTTTCAAGAGGGAGTTTAGATTCAGAGAGTTCAGGGGAAGGTAGAACCCCCACTGAGTGGTTTTCATCCTGTCTAGCCAGGTCTGGTGAAAGGAGATGGGGATAAGACTCTCAAGATTCAACAGTAATTGTTGTCATGACTAATTGCAATTGTTGTATCTGTAAAGGTAGAAGTTTTGTAGCAAAAAGGGGTGAGTGGTCGATCTTACAGACCCGGAGCAGAGGACCCTGGGACCATCAAGGGAGAAGAGCAGTAACAGAGTGTAGGACCCTACCCAGAGAAGTGGCAATGCCAGAGATGTAGTCAGAGATGATGACATGGAGAGATGGAGCAGCTGAGGACTCTAGACTCATGGAGGGAGAGGGGCTGTGTGCTGGTGGCCAGGGGGCAGGGTGTACCCTTTGGCTGTTTGAATGATTATATATTCCTGAGTGTTTGGGTGCACATCCAAAAAAAAAAAAAAAAAAAACCAAACAAACAAAAAAGGGACTAGAAGCATACAGGGGATTGGAATCATTGCAATGAAACAAACTAATATTCCCCCATGTAAACTATCCCACAATGCACAATAAAAACTTGAAAATATATATATATAAAATGGAAAATATCATTTCCCATTTGAACCATTTGAAATCAGTCCCGTTGTACTGGTCTTTTGAGTAAGACAGCCAGCACCTGGAATGCGGTCCCAACAGGCCCCAGGCATCTGGTATATGCTTTACAAGACCTCCTGTGGGACTGAGCGGCAGTATTGGCTGGTATGCAGTCACCAGCAACTGTCTGGAGACCACGTCCAAGAACATTTATTTCACACACTTAAAATCTCAAACTAAAATCTCAAACAATCTCAAACTAAAGAAAACAAAATACCTAGTGGGTTCATTACAGCACTATTCACAATAGCAAAAAGATGGAGACTGCCCAACCGCCCATCAATGGAAGAATGGATAAACTTTGGTACCTACACACTATGAATAATAACAATGAAGCTACGAAACACCTCAGAACATGGATGAACCTGGAGGGTGTTATGCTGAGTGAAATTAGTCAATCACAAAAGGGCAACTATTGAATGAGACCAGTAATGTAAAAACTCAAGAAAAGGTTTCCATGCAAAAAGAAACATTCTTTGATGGTTACCAGGGGTGGGAGAGAAGGTAGAGTAATTCACTGGCTAGAGGGTAGACACAAGTTATCATGTGACAGGGAAGGCAAAACACAAGAGGGAGGTTGGCAGAAGTAAGATGAAGACAGGTGAAGACACAACACAGGGAGGTAGGCAAGGGCTAAAGTGATAGAGGTAAATAATGTCACATATACATTACCTTGAAACAACCACCACTCGTCTGTCAGTCTGTCATGCTGTGATGGCTTGTGTGCTTCTGTGATTCTGGGAAGCTATTTTCAATACCAGCAGGGTCACCCACAGTGGACAGGTTTCAGCTGAGCTTCCAGACGAAGACAGACTAGGAAGGAGAGACCAACTACTTCCAAATATTTAGTCACTGAAAACCTTATGAATAGCAGTGGAACACTGTCAGCACCAGATTATAGAATACTGAAACATGATGAAGAGCACCAGAATATTGTCAGCTATCGTGTCAGAAGATGAGTCCCTCAGGTTGGACGGCGCTCAAAAGGCGTCTACGGAAGAGCTGCCTCTCCACAGCAGACTTGACAGTGATGATGCAAACGGAGTAAAGCCCTTCGGATCTTCATTTGCTGATGGGACACAACTGAAAACGAACAGAAATTGCTGTAAACATCCATTAATAATCAGAACATGGAACGTACGAAGTATGAATCCTGGGAAATTGGAAATTGTGAAAAATGAAATGGAATGCAAAAACATTGATATCCTAGGCATTAGTGAGCTGAAATAGACTGGGATAGACCATTTTGAATCAGACATTCACATGGTTTACTATGCCAGGAATGACAAATTGAAGAATGGTGTCATATTCATCATCAAAAAGAATATATCGAGATTTGTCATGAAGTACAACACTGTGATAGGATAATATCCGTATGCCTACAGGGAAGGCCAGTTAATACCACGATTATTAAAATTTACACACCAATCACTACAACCACTGATGATGAAATTGAAGAATTCTACCAATTTCTTCAATCTGAAATCGATCAATGATGCAATCAAGATGTATTGATAACTACTGGCGATTGGCATGAAAGGTTGGAAACAAAAAGGAAGGATTAGTGGTTGGAAAATATGGCCCTGGTGATAGAAATGATGCTGGAGATTGTATGATAGAATTTTGTTAAGACCAATGACTTGTTCATTGCAAATACATTTTTTAAACAACATAAAAGATGACTATGCACTTGGACCTCACCAGATGGAATACACAGAAATCAAATTGACTACATCTGCAGAAAGAGACAATGGAAAAGCTCCATATCCTCAGTGAAAACAAGGACAGGGGCAGACTGTGGAACAGACCATCAATTGCTCATATGCAAATTCAAGCTGCAGCTGAAGAAAATGAAAACAAGTGCATGAAAATCAAAACATGACCTTGAATATATCTCACCTGAATTTAGAGATCATCTGAAGAACAGATTTGATACAATAGACACTAAAGACTGAAGGCCAGAAGAGTTGTGGGATGACATCAGGAACATCATATAGAAAGAAAGCAAAAGGAAAAAAAAGACAGGAAAGAAGGAAAAGACCAAAATGGATGTCAGAAGAGACTCTGACACTTGCCATGCAGCATAGAGATGCTAAAACAAATAGAAGAAATAAGGAAGTACAAGAGCTGAACAGAAAATTTCAAAGACAAAGTGAAATAGTATAATGAAATGTGCAAAAAAGACCTGGACTTAGAAAACCAAAAGGAAAGAACATGCTCAGCATTTTTCAAGCTGAGGGAACTGAAGAAAAAATTTAAGCCTCGACTTTTGTTATTGAAGGATTCTTTGCGGAAATTATTGAATAATACAGAAAGCATTAAAAGAAGATGGAAGAAATACAGAGTCACTGTACCAACAAGAAATGGTCCATGTTTAACCATTTCAAGAAGCAGCATATGACCAAGAGCCAATGATCCTGAAGGAGGAAGTCCAAAGTGCATTGAAGGCATTGGCAAAGAACAAGGCACCAGGAATTGATGGACTAGAAATTGTAATCTTTCAACTAACTGATGTGGCACTGGAGGCACTCACTCATCTATGCTGAGAGGTTTGGAAGACACCTGGTCAACCGATTGGAAGCGATCTGTATTTGTGCCCATCCCAGAGAGGTGACCCAGTGGAATGCGGAAATCATTGGACAATATCTTTTGACATCCCATGCGAGTAAAGTTTAACTAGAGTTAATACAGAAACAACCGCAAACATACATTGACAGAGAACTTCCAGAGGTTCAAGCCAGATTCAGAAAAGGATGTGGAACTCTTTTGGATATCATTGCTGACGTCGAGATGAATATTGGCTGAAAACAGAGAATACCAGAAAGATGTTTACCTGTGCTTTATTGACTGCCTAAAGGTTTTTGATTGCGTGGATCATGATATGCTATGGACAACATTGCGAAGTATGAGTATTCCGGAACACTTAATTGTGCTCATGAGGAACCTGTATATGGACCAAGTGGTATTTTTCAAACAGAATAAGAGAACACCGAATGGTTTAAAATTAGGAAAGGTATGTGCCAGGGTTGTATTCTTTCACCATAGTTAATCCAGTCTGCATGCTGAACAAATAATCTGAGTAGCTGGATTATATAAAGAAAAATGTGGCATCAGAATTGGAGGAAGACTCATTAATAATCTGAGATATGCAGATGGCACATTGCTTGCTGAAAGCGAAGAGGACTTGACATACTTACTGATGAAGATCAAAGAACACAGCCTTCAATATAGGTTGCACCTCAATGTCAAGAAAACAAAAATCCTCACCACTGGACCAATAAACAACATCCATAGATATGGAGAAAACATTGAAGTTGTCCAAGACTTTATTTTGCTGGGATCAACCGTCAACACTCATGGAAGTAGCAGTCAAAAAGGCATTAGGCAAATCTGCTGTAGAAGACCTCTTTAAAGAGTTGAAGAACAAAAATGTCAGTGTGAGGACTAAGGTCTGCCTGACCCAAGCATTGGTATTTTCAGTAACCTTTTATGTATGTGAAAGTCGGACAGTGAACAAGGAAGACCGCAGAAAAATTGATGCATTTGAATTATGGTGTTGGAGGAGAATATTAAAAGTACCATGGACTGCCAAAAGAACACACATATCTTTGTTGGAAGAAGTTTCACCAGAGTGCTCTGTAGAAGCCAGGATGGCCAAATTTCGTCTCTCATACTTCGGATGTTATCAGGAGGGATCAGTCCCTGGATAAGAATATCATGCTTGGTAAAGTGGAGGGCCAGAGAAAAAAAGGACCCCCAATGAGATGGATTGGCACAGTGGCAGCATTGATGGACTCAGGCTTAACAATTGTGAAGTTGACCCAAGACTGAGCAGTGTTTCCGGTCAGTACCACCTCAATGGTACCTAGCAACCCTGAACAACAATGTTCTGTAGGTAGACACAGCCAGAGACAGGCTGATTGTATATGGGGGAAAAAAAGTACATCTATATACACACACACACACACGCACACACGCACACACACACGCACACACGTTTTGTTGTCAGTGGTTCAAACTCACCAGCCACTCCTTGCAAATTCTTTTCAGGATCACTGAGTTGGAGTCAACTTGATAGTATACTTAACAACAAATATTTAAGTTTGAAAAAGGGTATTTACTTTTCCTGCACACACAACTATCATGTGGTGGTGCATACAGTTGGCAAAATGGTGAAAATCTAAATATTATGTAACATCTTAAAGTGATCAATAAATTGATAGGTCTAGGTGCTCAGCATGATAGTCTCAGGGAACACCAGGGTCAACTGGCATTACACTGTCCACAAAGACAATGTTCTACATCCTACTTTGGTGAGTTGCATCTGGGATATTGAAAGCTCATGAGCTGTTGTCTACGGGGGTTACTGGTATCTCCACATGCAGAAGAGTGATGAGAACTGAAAAGTCTTAGTATCAATTAGGATGAGTGGAATGTGTGAACATCAGTCTCCACAACTCTTTAAGACCAGAACTAAATGGCGCCTGGCTCCGATTACCAACTGCTCTAAAAGGGATCATCTTAGAAGGTCCATACAGAGCAGCAGAGTATGTGGAATAAAACTCAAAGTTATTAAAGAAAAAAAGACCAGGTTTACTGATCATAAAGAGACCGGAGGAACCTGAGACTATAGCCCTCAACCACCCTTCAGGTCTATAAAGGAACTCACTCTTGTGGCCCAACTTTCAGCCAAGCAGTAGAAAGGCATATAGGGGAGATCGCACTAGTGAGCTGTGCTCACTGTAAGTGATGGAATAGTCAGTCATTCAAAATCAAAAGGGCAAAGGTGAGAAGGGATTGGACTGTGGGTGGAATGAAACTAAGCAGCACAGGGAGGAAGCAGAACTGCTGCTTAGAGAGGGGATGCAATCACTGAGACGAGACAAAGTGTGTGATTCGTTGAATGTAAAATCACTGAGATGAGACAAAGTGTGTGATTTGTTGAATGTAAAACTAGTAATTTTGTCTGTAAACCATCACTCAATTCATAATCAAAAGTTAAAAAAAATACAAAAACTTAATGAGGCACCCAAGGCACTGGTTTAAAAATATCCTTCCCATGAACTCTAATATTCAGTTAGACTTACAGAACCACTAACTAAGGTGATAATATCCACAAGGTTTGCAGTTCAAGCCTACCAGGCTGATTCTTGGCAACACTATACAGGGTCGCTCTGAGTCAGAACAGACTCAATAGCACTTACCAACAATTGCAAGATTCAGTCAGGGTTAAAAAGCCCCCTCTAATTAGGGTGAAGGACATCATTGACTCTGGGCTGAGAAACTAGAGCCGTGAATGCCACATGAGAAACTGTGGATAGTGTCTGTCCACACTCCATGCCCCTACCTCACCCCACGAGTACCATGTTGTTTTCACATGAGTCTAAGTGGAATCAACTGTTTAGGAGCTCTGAGTACATCAGGTCTTCGTCTGTCCACCAGGTAAGCCATAGTTATAGTTCCCCTCCCATCCCCTCTCCTCAAACCCCTTCACCCTACAAGCTGAAGTCACGTTTCCCCTCTGTATTTTTGCAAGTCAGTAATTTATTGAGTCCCGGTGTGGCGCTGTGGGTTAATGCACTAGACTGCAAAGTCGGTTTGAACTGCAAGGTTGGTGGTTCAAGATCACCAGCTGCTTCTTGGAAACCCTCTACAGGGTTGCTGTGGGTAGGAACCAACTCGATGGCACTTAACAACAATTTATTAATTTAATTTGCATGATGTCCGTATGGAAGGGGTTACATGGAAAGGGTCATGAAGCCTCGCTGCCTGTAAGGAACTCACTGCTACTCTGCAGAAAGCACACACTCATCAGAGATGGCTGGAGTTTACTGATAACCATTGGTAGCAAGATGGACAATCTTGAAATTCAAAATGAAAACATTTCAGAGAGGACTACCTGAGACGTGCTACTAGACTTCGAACTTCAGCCCCAGCCCCCATGACCACAAGTACTCATGAAGACATGCAATTTGAGAGCACAGTGAGTGTACTTTTAATTTTACTCTATGTAGAAAACTGACAGTTAGATTTCAAAATTTACATTAGAAAATGACCAGCAACAGTTTTGTGCATTTCATCAATACGTGTGAATTCCACCTTGCAGACACAAATAAAATTGTTCCATGTTCAAAAACCAAGACGCCTGATCCCAAATGGCATTCTTCCACATCGTGTACCAGCCTGAGCACAGTGCTCAGGACCCATTGGGGACGGGGTCTGCTTCCATCTCCTCTTCACCGTCATCGGGGGGCCCTAAGAGGAAACACACAATCAGAAGTCACGTCAAGTTTCAGGTCAGTTGTCTGCTGCACATGTGAGTGCATCTCATGTGCGGGGTTCTGGACTCGGCACAAAGGAATGAGGAGAGCCCCTGCCTTTGTCTGGGAGCTTTATCATCTGATGAGCCTGCCCTCCAGTTATTAGACGTCCGGACGGTCAATACCGAAGGAAAGGGACCACAAGAAGGCTGTACGGATGTCCCTCTCACTGCAACCCATGCTGCTCTGTAATACATTTGTGTTTTTTATAATTCATTTTTCTGAGGTTAAAAATTTATACTTAGCATTTTGGTCTTGCTACAACCACAAGCAGAAAACACAATTATTGGCACCTACAATTATTGGCTCTGGTAGCGTAGTGGTTACGAATCGGGCTGTGAACCTTAAGGTCAGCGGTTCGAAACTACCAGCTGCTCCGCGGGAGAAAGATGAGGCTTTCTACTCCCGTAAAGATGTACACCCTCGGAAACCCTATACAGGGTCACTATGGGTCGGAACCGACTCGATGGCACATAACAACAACAATACACCAGGGAGTCCTAGTGTGGCGCTGTGAGTTAATGTGTTGCAAAGCCATTTGAACTGCAAGGTCAGCGGTTCAAGCTCACCAGCTGCTCCACGGAAACCATATACAGGGTCGCTATGGGTCGGAATTGACTCGATGGCACTTAACAACAACAACAACAACAACTACACACTAGATGCTGAGAAGACTGTTCAGAATCAACAAATTTGTTACTATACCTCCCTTTCTCCAACCTCTGGTAGCAGTGAACCTTAAAAGCCTTCTATGGATTTCACATTTCTCAAGACTAGTGACCTCATCTAATCTTTCACGTGGCCTACTGCCCTGCATGGCTGGCGAGTGCTGACTCTCTAGTTTCCCATCTTCGGCTTCACCCACCCACCCTGATCCTCCTCCAGCTCACCTCTTTTCAAGGGTGCTGAGTTCCTGTAACCACAAGCCTAAAACCCTAGACTACTGCCACTGCTCTCAAAACTTTTAGTCTCAAGACCTAGTAAGCTTGTTTATGTGGATGGCATTTAGCTAAATAAACTGACCGTAATAGAAATTGAAGCTGAGCATTTGTAAAAACTAGCAGCTCAGTAAAACAAGGTCTATACACCGATAGTAAAAACAACAGTTTAGTGAAAGACTGGCATTATTTTACACTTTTGCACATATCTGTAATGTCAGACTTAGAAGTCAGCAATTTCTCCTACTGGCTTCAGTATTTGATCACTTATAACAGAACTGCTTTGGATGAAGAATATGAAGAAGTTCTGGCCTCATAGGAGGTGACAGTCTAAGAGTTAATAGTGGTAGCAGGTAACTGTGGATGTCCTTATTCTTAAGTCCGTTTGCCCTGTGATGTCTGAAACCCCACCAATAGGCTTTCTGTATTAGTTTATGTGAAAATCCACTTGGTAAAGTGGAGGGTCAGAGAAAAACAGGAAGACTCCCAGCCAGATGGATTGGCAAAGTGGCAGCATCAATGGGCTCAAGCGTGGCAACAATTGTGAGGTTAGCCCAGGACCAGGCAGTGTTTTGTTTTGTTGTGCATAGGGTCGCTATGAGTCGGTACCAACTCAATGGCACCTAACAACAACATCTTGTATTTTATTAACCACACAAGATTCTTCATTTGGAAAAATACTGGCTCAATGAGTTATTCAGATCTTAAAAACACTGATCCATTCCATTACATAATATAAAACATGATTAACTGATCTCCTCAGAAGACTGCAGAATGGGATGGAGCCAAGGTCACAGCCGCAGATACAAGTTTTCCAAATTATCTTGTTTTGTCTGAAATCTCAATTTTAGCACTGACAATAAATACTGTCAGTTGTTTTCCTTGAAGTCACAGGCTAACTTCATCCACGTTCAAGAAAATATCTGCTTCTCAAAGGACACAACTGTACAAGTAGTTTCAATGGGAAAAATCACACGACTTAGGGCTTCGCAAGTGCTTGCTTCTTATGAACCTCCCATTCTACCACCAGAATATCAAGATGTGACATTTAATAAAACGAGTGAGGTTCACGTCATCATCAGGGACCCTCTACAGTAAAACTTTCTTTTACATGTGCTATTATGAGGAGCTCTGGTAGCGTAGTGGTTACGAATTGGGCTGCAAACCTCAAGGTCGGCAGTTCGAAACTACCAGCTGTTCCGCAGGAGAAAGATGAGGCTTTCTGCTTCTGTAAAGATTTACAGCCTCAGAAACCCTGTACAAGGTCGCTATGAGTCAGAACCGACTCCACGATAATTAACAACAACAATAACATTATGACAGCAAAGTACCTGGGTGGTGCAAATGGTCAGCACGCTCATTTGCTAACCAATAGATTGGAGGTTCGAGTCCACTCAGTGGTCCCTTAGAAAAAAAGGCCTGATGATCTACTTCTAAAAATGCAGGCACTGAAAACTGTATGGAGCACGGTTCTCTTCAGACACATGATGTCAGCGTGGTCCTGGGAACAATTCACCTAGCAACTAGAAGCCTGTGTGTGCCTTCTTTAATCTGTGAAATTCAACCAACCTCCAGGTAGCTGGCGTCAGAAGTCTTGTGCAATCATTGCATTTTAAACTCAGCTCAAACCTTATCTTCCCCAGAGCTGCCACTCGAGATGTTATTGTTAGGTGCTGTTGAGTCCATTGTGACCCTGTATAAGGCTTCTGAGGAACGGCTGGTGGGTCTGAACTGCCAACCTTGAGATTAGTCCAGTGCTGACCCTACAGTACCACAATAAACAGCTTATATTAAGTATTTTAAACTCACTATTACGATTGTGGACTGCTGGTGTGGAGCTGTAGGATCAGCACTAGACGGTGAACCACAAGGTCGGCAGTTCAAACCCACCCGCGGCTTCTCGGAAGCCCTGTACAGGGTCACTATGAGTCAGAACTGACTCGACGGCATGTTACAACAACAACATTATGTTCTTTGTGTGTCGAGGTGGCCTAGTGAGTTTCCAAACTCAGCTGTCAAAGGAAAGCTTGGAGGTGGACCTCCACTCAGAGGCCCCTGAGATGAAAGGCTTGGAGAACTCCTTGTGAGTATGGAAAACTCTCGGGAGCACAATTCTATAGACACAATCTAATCATCAAGGTAGGTCCAACCAGTTTCATTGTTCCCAATGCTCAACCTGCTGCCTGACACCAAGCAAGCACTCAAATATTTAGAATACCGGGCACTGGTTACAGCCTCTCAATGCCAGGCCTGTGTGAGGCGCCCCCCACACACTCAATCATCTTTTCCGGGTGGTACTATTCTCATCTCAGGTTTCTAACCCTCACACCCAGTGCCATCAAGTCAATTTCAACTCAGAACCGCTCTATACGTAGGGTTTCTGAGACTGTAAACCTTTTTTATGGGAGGCAACCACCTCATCTCTCTCCTGCAGTGGAGGTGATGCGTTACAACCACTGACCTTGTGCTTACCACCAGAGGTCCTTATTCCAGGTTTAAAGATATAACAAAAGAAAGACTTAGGGTTAGAAAACTTGCCCAAAGACACAGCAGTGACACTAAGATGAGGAGCCTGTTTCTTACTGACCAAGTTACCTTAGACATGGATAAAACTCCACATGGCTACCCTGACAGTCTGGTTTCATGCCATAGCTAAGTAATCATTGTGTGAACTTTCACACACAAACATACCCACACTTTCTATCCAAATCTTCGTCTTCAGAGAGCACTTATAGGGCTTTTGTGCACATTAGGTTAGACGGGAATGTGGCCCCATTCTGCCTTTCTAAGGTATCTGACTTTCAGAGACTGAGACCACCTTCTTACCTGACCGGCGTTCTCTTCCAGGTATCTGTCCAGACTGCAGCAGCCCCTTCAGCCTCTCCACTTCAGCCAGCGTGGAGGCATTTGCTATAGCATTCTGCACGGGAGAACGCAACGGAGATGGTCAATTAATTAAAGAGAAACAAAAATTCAGAGCAACTTTTGAAGTACGTATTTGGTCTTACATAACTGGATAACTTAGGAGGCAGTATTTTAAATTCTGACTTCTCACTGATAAGTTCAAACATAGGTACTAGATGCATTCAGTATCTGAAAGCAAGCAGGGAGGCAAACAGCAGCTAACATACCACGGTAACTGTCCCAGGTGTTCCGTAGTAAATGCATCCTGGGAACACGAAAACTACCAGAGCTGCCTTGCTTTGACTGGTTATGGTGCTTGTAACTCATTCAAGTTAAAGCTAGCCTGTTCTGAACAGAAGTGTAGTTGGATTTTTAACAGCTGTACAAAATGGAACCTACAAGGTTCAGAAGTTGGTTTTACACCTGTGTCCTCATCCCACTTCATTCCTGCAGTCTGAGAGCTCTAACACGTTACCTTAATTGCCTCCACGTCCCCTGGAGATGGCCCACCTTTCTTTTTGTCGGCTGGTAAAGCAGCGCCTGGATTAAAACTTGAGAAGAGAGGAAGAACATAACCATTAAAGTCACACCGCAGAAACTGCTTCTCTTACTTTCAAAAGCTTTTGAAAGTATTTCAACCAGTGTAGTATCTTATCTTTGTTAACAAACTGATACAAAAGCTCTCCTTCAGAAACACTACCCGGTTTATCTTCCTATAGAGAAAGCAGGACAAATATAGTATCACATTAAGACTGATTATGCCAATATCTGTTCTGCTGACCTGGGCATTTCATGGATGTACAGAACACTGATGGGGTCACAGACCACCAGCACCCAAATTTAATACCAGATCAGTCACAGCATTTTGTTGAATTTGTAGGAGGCATACTGCCAAACAGTGTTTCTGAAGGTGAAGTGGAGTGAAGTTGGATCCGTATCTTACGTTTTGCTTCTCCTGGCAATATCCTTTGCAAGTTGTGCACCCCGTTTGCCCTTGAACATTTTCTCTGCTTCCTGACGCTCCTACAGCGACACCACACACAGAGTTAATGGAAACAGGAATACCACATGCATTTACATGCCTTCCTCAGAAAACATGGAAGGAAACGTCCCTGAAATCATCTGGGTGGTTTTAAATACCAAAAGCCACACTAACTAATCTTGCTTTCGTTGGTGAACCCTCTGAAACAGCCCCCTCCTTCAGGTTCCCAGGAGAGGCTCCCAGGGACCTAAGACCCACCCAGAGCAGACCTACTGCCATTGAGTCAGTTCTAACTCACAGCGACGCTCTATAGGTTCCTGAGGCTGTAGCTCTTTCCAGGGCAGAAAGCCTCATCTTTCTCCCTTGGAATGGTTGCTGGGTTTGAACTTCTGACCTTGTGGTTAGCAGTCCAGTACCCATTCTACAGCACCACCAGGAAACCCAAAACCTCTCCATGAAGAGAAAAACATTAACAGCTGGAGCTGCTCAAAAGTGGGACATTGTTTAGGTCCCCTGGGAACACGTGTACGCAGCCTGGCAGCAGTAGTCACGGTACGTATGCCATTTTGCCACCCTTAGAAGGACCAGCTTTAACTCAAAGTTGTACCATAAGCTCGGCTATGAAATTTTCGTTCCCACATTTTAATTACCAGCTTTATAAAGACAACGCAGAACTTAACAACAACTCCCAGTCAACAGAGTAATAGTGACACTTACTTTTAATTTCACTTTCTGGAAATCCAGCACTCGGACTTGTGGAACTTTATAAATTACATACAGTCTGTAATGCTTCTTATTTGTTACAGGATTTCTCAGAATACTAGGAGAAAAGGAACAACATAAAGCTAACATTGTTCATGGCCGAGCGTAGCATTCCAAGCCCACTTTCATAAAGTTGAATGAACCTAGAAACCAAGGCAACCTCACTACTTTTCCTAGCAATTTAAGAAACGCTGCTATTGTCACGTGCTGCCAAGTCAACACTGATCCATGGGAACCCCATGTGCCATGATGAAAACTGCCCCATAGATGGACTTTCTAGGCTGTGATCTTTGGGGAGCAGATGGTTGGGTCTTTTGCCCACGGAGGCACTGGGTGGGTTTTCAAACCAACCTTTACTCAGCAGTTGAGTGCTTCACCCTTAGATTACCAGGGTGCTCGAAGTCACATTAGGAGCCCAAAGGAACATTTTCAAGATGTTTTAAAAAGACACTCAGTAAATGATTACTTTAAATCAAGACTGTAATGCGAACACAAATAGTTTACTAACCTCAGATAAGTCAGTGATTTGAGAGTGGCCAAAGGGTCCAGATCGCCCTGTAAAAGAACCGTCACAGTAAGAACGTCAACACAGGCAGGTGCCTTTGAAGCAAGACCCCATTACACCTATTTATTTTATAGCTCCAGCGCCCAGCACAACACTAGCACAGAAGAGATTCGGAATAAACTGGAGAGTAAATGTGAGGTTCTTAAAGATTAAACTCTTTGGCATTAACAAGTACTATCTATATCAACAGTAGAGAGACAAAAGAATGGATTTCCTGCAGCAATTTCTAAAGGGCTACTGAGCTTAAAAGTGAGAAGTATCAAAACTGATGACACTGCATTAAGCTTTTCACACAGGGAAACTCAAGGTCTATAGAACTAACATTGATAGAACTCCAGCTATTGAGCTAGATAGTCAAATCCACCATCCCACTGAGATGTTAAAACACCTCCTTTATCACCGCAAAGACCTTTAAAAACAACTATAATTTCTCTAACAGCTCTCATCAAACAACACATTCTCTAGGCATGTGCATGTTGGGTCGACTACTTCAAACCTTACACTTCATGGCTGTTTGCATTTGGGAAAGGGGTTCCTTGTGGTTGATTAAACGAAATGACTGTTGGGCAGCTGAGTGAGCACCCTGAAATGCCTTCTTCTCACATTTTAGGAGGGAGACAACCTCGGAGCAGTGCTTGCTTACTTTTGGAGGTAGCACCCCTTTAAGAATCCAAGGGAAGCTGTGTACTGAGTCCAGAGGAAAAGGAATACAGTCCATTTGAAACAAGGAAAAGGGGTAAGGTCAGAATACCTCCGGATCACACAAAACCCATTCAACATTTTAAGTTAAAATTAAAAAGCTTACAGAACACACAGCATGAGCTGAATTGGGTTGACACTGATGAGGGAGAGTCTATGGCAAGACCGCACAGTACGCAGATGCAGACGACCCTCTGCAAATAAAGACAAAGAAGCTGGAGCAAAACGGACACAGACAGTGATGCTGAGCTCCGAGCAGCGGGAGGTCACAACAGGAGCAGCGAGGGAGGGAAGACCCGCACAATGCGGCCTGGTGTGGGCCACACGGTCATCTTGAGCTTTCATGAGTGACAGATGGCACTGTGGCCAGTGGGCAGAGAATACAGTTGCAGGCTGGTGGCCAAAGGGGACCAATCTCCCTTCTTCCTGTGCCTCCCCACCCTTGCCAACCCAGTGATCAGTGGCAGCCCTGTGTGCAGCCTCTGCTCTGTCTGGCGCCCCTGCCTTGGGCTGCGTATGAACCCACCTCAACTACTGCTACATAAACAGTGAACAGAGAACCAACTGCATCCACACTTCTGGTCTATACTAGACCACCAGGAGACAGGTGGTGAGTGCCTGAGAACACATCAACATACAATCACCAATGAAGTATAAACACAATACCACAGTGTCAGAGAAAACCGACCGTCTCAGGTTACACAGAGAAACAAGACAGAGTGCCTCATAGGACATGACCGAAATACAGAAATGGTCTCAGAACCATTCGGTAAGGGCGAATTAGGCAACTTCACTGGACTGTGAGAAACAATGAGAAAACTACAGATGAAATCAAGGAACACAGAACTGGAAAAATTCAGGAAACAGAGAAAGTTCATTTAAAAAAGCAGGAACCATAGAAAAGCAGCAACTAGAAAGCCAGAAGCCTATCCCCCCAAAAGGGAAATAACAGAAATGAATCATCAGAAAGCTGAATTTACTGAACTTAAAAAGCTCTCAGTACTCATCTGCTAAAGAAATAACGTGAAAAAAAGAACCAAAAAATCCAAAGAAAGCCTAAGATTTATGTGGGACACCATCAAGAGGACTACCTTACCTTGTGACAGGAATTCCAGAACAGGAAGAGACAAAAACTCCAGAGAGAATATTGTGCAAGAGTTGTTAGAAACCAAAGGCCAGGAAAATATCCTGAGAACAGCTCAGAAAAACTGAAAAGTTACTTACAACGGAGAACTAGTAAGATCAAGCTCTGATTTCTCAGCCGAAACCAGGCAGGCAAGAAGGCAATGTTGTTGTTAAGTGCTGTCGAGTCAGTTTCGACCCACAGCGACCCTGTATAGGGTTTCCAAGGAGCAGCTGGTGAGCTTGAACCACCAACCCTGTGGTTCAAAATGACTGTGCAGTCCAGCACATTAACCCACAGCGCCACCCCAGGACTCGAAGAAGGAAACGGTAAACACATATAAAACTCTCAAAGAAAACTACCGACAAGTAAGAATCATTTATCTAGCAAAACTGTCAATCAAGCACGATGGCGAAATTAGGCCATTTTCAGACAAACAAATGAAAAGAATTTGTTAAAACTAGACCAACCTTACAAAGCATACTACAGAGAGTTCTCTGGAGAACCAACAATAGCAGACAATAACCTCAGACTAAATTACATGACAGCATCACGTAGACTCAACCCAGATATAGATGCATGCAAAGTAAACCCGACCTGTAACACGGAAAATAAAGAACCAGAGACACAGTTGCAACCACAAAAACCCATAAAGTGAAAATAGGGAATAATGTAGTTGTAGAATTTGAAAATGTAAAGGAAACCAAATAAATTTCAAGGAAAAAATTAAAACAATCCTAACTGTAACCCTAAAAACTAGACTGAGTCTTCCTCGTAAGCGTAGCCTAACCCTTACCCTTAATACCAACCCTAGTATAAAGTGTGGCGCTGAGGGTTAATGCACCAGACTGTAACACCGTTTGAACTGCAAGGTTGGCAGCTGCTCTTTGGAAACTTTATACAGGGGTTGCGGTTCGAAACTACCAGCCGCTCCGCGGGAGAAAGATGAGGCTTTCTACTCCCGTAAGGATTTACACCCTCGGAAACCCTATACAGGGTCGCTATGGGTCGGAACCGACTCGACGGCACTTAACAACAACATAAAGTAGTACCCTAACAATAAACAAAGTCTTAGGCCATAGTCACAACCCTAACCCTCACGCCTACACAGCTCCACTCAAAAAAAAAAAAAAAAGTTGTATGAGGGGGCTTAAAACAGTTTGTGGAAAAATGTAAAATGGATACAAGAATGGCTTTTTTCTAAGAACTCTGTGAAGCACCATTAGACAAAACAGCTGAAATAACTTGCCTCTATCTTACAAAAATATCAGTTCAACTGGAGTCTTGGTGTGGCGCTATATGGGCTAGTGTTCTGGACTGCAAGGTCAGTTTGAACCACAAGGTCGGTGTTACAAGCTCACCATCTGCTCCTCAGAAACCCTGTACAGAGTCACTATGAGTCGGAAGCAACTCAACAGCACTTAACAACAAGGTGAAACTACTGGTCTCTCACCATCCAGAGGTAAGAGTGAAGAAATCAAGGATCTGTAAAAAGAATTAGTCCAAAGGACCAGGGGAACCTTAGCCTCCATGATTCAGGAACTACAAGAACTAGACGGTGTCTGGCTATCACTACTGACCACTCTGAAAGGGATCAAGGTAGAAAAGTCCTGAATAGAGTGGGAGAAAAAGGTGGAACAGTTTAAAACTCAAAATAAGAACAAAGAGCAGGTTCAATGGTTGGAAAGAGGCTGGTGGAGCCCCAAGAGCAGGCTCAGAATAGAACTTACCCCTGAATTCAGCTTCCAACCACACAGTAAACAGGTCTGTAAGGGGAACTGTAATAGGAGGCAGGCACTCTTTACAACCACCAACTATATGAGATCACAAAGGCAGCAGTGACTCAGAACCCAAGGTCAGAAAGCTGGGAAGGGACAGGGAAGGAAGAATGGACATGGGAAACAAGAGGAGGACGTGGGTGAGAGCTGTTACTTGGTTAAGGATGGCAATCAATCACATGAAACACAATGTGTATGAGTTGCTGAATGGGAAAATAATAAGCTGCTTTGTATTTGCTGTTAAGTGATGTCAAGTCGGTTCCAACTCTGCAACCCTGTATAGGGTTTCCAAGGAGCAGTTAGTGGACTTGAACTGGCAACCCTGTCTTGAGCAATCCAGCGCCACACCAGGATTCCCAAAACACAAGGAAAAGTTACCCAAAAACAACAACAAAATAATCAATTCCAGGTAACTATTGATCTGAATGTAAAGAGTGAAATATGAAATACACTGTGTGTGTGAGACACAGCAAAGACACGGGAATAAATGAAATGACTGGAGGTTAATCTGTGAGCGGATGGTACCTGGAGTGGACTGCAATCACAGTAGTGACCCCAAGTGTATAAATCTGTGAAAAGATGGTACCTGGAGTGGACTGCAATCACAGTAGTGACCCCAAGTGTATACTCTGTTGGATGTGGGACCCATGATCTGGTCTGTAATCCTTCACTCATTTCACACAAAAAAGTTAAAAAGTAAAACAGTAAAGTTTAGATTTTTCAGTAGCACATTAAAACAGAGTGAATAAAGGAATAAACTAATTTTATACTGCTCTTGTTTTTTCAGCGATGTCACCAAGTAGCAACCCATGTGACAGAGTAGAAGTGCCCCAGAGGTTCTGGGTATAATCCCTAGAGGCTTGTCTTTCGCAGCCATCGGCACCAGCCTCTCAGTTAGTGATCAAGTGCTTAACTATGGCATCACCAGATGTCCTTCACGCATTCTAATATTTTAATTCAACTACCATTTCAACATGCAAGCAAAAAAATATTGAGACCATTTGGTTTTTGTATTGTTCTCAAATAGCACCATGTAGTTTATTACTACTAGAACATCTCAAAATTCAAACTATGGGAGTAACAGTAGCCCTGGTAGCACAATGGCTAAAGCACTTCAGTTTGAACCCCCTAGCCACACTTTGGGAAAGTTTGCTTCTGGAAAGACTCACAGCCTTGGAAACTCAATGCAGCAGTTGTGCTCTGTCTGGTTAGGTCACTCTGGGTCAGAACTGACTGGATGGTGACATGTTTGCTTTAGGTGGCTGTTCAGTGCCTTCAGGTCTGTTGAGGTTAGTGGCTACCAGACTGAAGTCCCGGTGTGGTGCTGTGGGACAGTGGAATGGACCTCATGGGTGGTGTGAACTGCAACATCGGCAGTTCCAACTCACCAGTCGCTCCTTGGAAACACTACACAGGGTCATTATGGGTCAGAACCGACTCAAAAGCACTTAACAATTGGATACCATCTGGTAGTTTTAGAAAACATGTTGTTGTTAAGTGCCATTGAGTCGGTTCTGATCCATAATGACCCTGTATAGGATTTCTAAGGAATAGCTAGTGAGCTTGAACCACAGACCTTGTAGTTCAAACTGACATTGCAGTCCAGTGCATTAACCCACAGAGCCACACACCAGGATGCTGTTGTTGTTGGTAAGTACTGTGGAGTCAGTTCCAACTCATAGTGACCCTACACAGGATTTCTGAGGCTTTATGGACGCAGAAAGCCTCATCTTCCTCCTGCAGAACAGCTGGTAGTTTCGAACTGCCAGCCTTGACATTAGCAGCCCGATGATTTGTAACCACTACACACCAAGATAGGAGGGTTTTTTTTAAGGACCTTGGGGGAAAAGCTTTTACAAACCATCAAAAGCACTGACAATGGACTACATTAGAATTCAGAACTTCTCTATCAGACATGCTAAAATAAAAAATTCAGAACTTCTCTATCAAACATGCTAAAATAAAAAAAGCAAGCTACAGAATGAGAAGATATTTGTAATGTATATAACCGCAAACATCCAGACTCTGAATTGACTGTGAAAAAGGGTAATAGAATGCATTTTGATTTTTTTTCTCTCTGAATTTTCTCTAAGTACATATTGTTGTTGTTAGTGCCATCGAGTCAATTCAGACCCATAGCGACCCTGTACAGGGTTTCCAAGGAGCAGCTGGTGAGCTTAAGCAACCAACCTTGCAGTTCAAACGCCTTTGCAGTCTGGTGCATTAACCCACAGCACCACACGAGTATGTGTTGCTGTTTTTGTTAAGTGCCATGGAGTTGGTTCTGACCCATAGCAGCCCTGTACAGGGTTTCTGAGGCTGTAAATCTTTATGGGAGCAGAAAGCCTCATCTTTCTCCCACGGAGCAGCTGGTAGTTTCAAACTGCTGACCTTAAGGTTCGCAGCCCAATTCATAACCACTATGCTACCAGAGCTCCTTACATACGAGTGTATGTAAACCTTTAAAATCCGCCCCCCACCCTCAATATATTTTTCCCTGGTCAACTTACCAGTTCCACAAGACTGTTGTTGGTGAGAATGAGTTCTGTCAAACAAGGTAGAGACTGATCAAGTCCCTCACCTATACGGCTAAAAATGAGAGCAGAATGACCCTTTAATTACAAGTGAAAATTCAGTAAGCTAACAATTTGATCAAAATCCGTACTCCATAGATTTCAGACTTCAGGGCTGGAAGGAACCTTTGGGGTTCTTCTTCCGACAACCTATTTGACGGGGGGCCATGAGGTACACAGAGGAAACCTTGTTCAATGTGAGATCAATGACAGAATGGGATGCCTCCCGAAAAGTTGTGGAGAGCTCTTTCATTACACAGTGACTGACTTGTGTGAAATCTAGGAAAGGAGGCTCTTAAAGGTTCACTTCATCACTTTTCTGTGCACACAGCACAGAAGAAACACGATTCTGCATACGCAGCCCAGCTACCAGACATGCAACAACTATACCATAAATGGATGGTTAATTTATGAGAAATATGCTTATTTAACGGGAGTGCAGTGGCTCTGTATGATAACTACAAGGTTGGTGGATCGAACCCACCAGACGTTCTGTGGGAGAAAGATGAAAGGCTATCTGCTCCCGCAAAGGTTCACACCCTCAGAAACCCTAATCCAGGGTCGCTAAGAGTTGGAACTGATTTGATGGAACTTAACAACAACAATTGCTATTTTAAAAGACCAAAACTACACCACCCAGTACTTTCTAAAGACAATACCTAGACTGTTATCTTTTTCCTGTATTTAAAAAAACAATTATTGCTAAATACAAATGGCAGAGAATATGAGATACTTACCATATTCTGTTGTTGTTCACTAATAATGTTTTCAGTCTTCTCAACAGAGGAAAACCATCTAGTTTCCTGATTTCATTGTCAGAAAAATCAATAGCATCAAACTGGTCTAAGGTAGCACCTAGATTTTCAATGACAGGAATTTTATAACCTGTAAAAGAGGAGAGTGGAAGAGAGAGAGAAAAAAGGAAAGAATATAAGAGGTCATTTTTTCATAATTAAAACCCACCCTGTAACATTAGCAATGTTTCACTGTCATTTTACTTAAGTATCATTGAAAAAGTGTCTATTTAGAACATCTTGCTAAGTACTGTTGAGTCGGTTATGACTCATAGTAACCCTGTATAGGGTCTCCAGTGAGTGGGTTTGAAATGCAGACCTTGTGGTTAAGATTAAGAGTCCACTGTGTATCCTATGGTGCCACACCAGCACTTCAGATGTAACAAATGACTTGCCAAACATTGTGTTAAGACACTGGACATGAGAAGTTGAATAAGAAAGTCAGTCTAGCCATCACGAAACTTACAAGCTAGCAGTGGCCACAGATACTTGATGGTGACAATGACATCAAGGGAAAGGGCTACGACAATGCCACTTCATATTTACAAGGTGCTTCCGATTTTTTCCCATTTTGACCCACATGATGAGTTGTAAGATTTTCACCCATTAAAAATGAAATGAGGAAACGCAGACTCTCTGACTTAATCAGGATACTAAAGCTAATTCTAAGTAGCATAACAGGAATTTATAGTTTTAACTACTTTCACGGCCCAACCTTTGTTCATATATTGTGGTTAATAGTTCTCAACCTCTTCTGCATGAATACAGGCTAGACCCTTAGAACTCTTCAGGACAGTCTCATGGCCTGGCTGTTGTTAAGTGCTGTCAAGTGTATTCCAACTTATAGGGGTTCCCAGGTAGCAGCCGGTGGGTTTGAACCACCGACAGTGTGGTTAGCAGTCCAATGCTTATTCTATAGCACCACATCAGAACACCAAAACTGGTGCCTGCCCATAACTATAGTGACTCAGGTAGGTATATAGTGGTATATTATTACTTTGATTTGCTATTCTCTAATAAATAATTTGAAAACCTTGTGTGCGTACTATTCATTTTAATAACTTCTTTAATGAAGTGCCTGCTCCAATCTAGAACTGAATCAATGGTTTACACACAATGGTGAGCCGCATGGTGTAACAATTCACTCAACAAATGCTCACTGATTTGTC
This sequence comes from Chrysochloris asiatica, assembly GCF_000296735.1. NCBI lineage: Eukaryota > Metazoa > Chordata > Mammalia > Afrosoricida > Chrysochloridae > Chrysochloris > Chrysochloris asiatica. Next base: position 3,610,212 of record NW_006408702.1, read on the forward strand.
CAATATAGGCATGGTGCTGTAGGATAAGCTCTGGACTGCTAATTCAAGGTCGGTGGTTCTAACCTACCAGCTGATATTCAGAAACCCTAAACAGGGGTAATGAGGCAGAATGACTCCACTGCACTTAACAGCAGGTGCTAAAGGAAAGGAAGTACAGCTCAAGGCTGTAAGAATTACATCAAAGCATTGCTGTGTATAGTCTCAACAACAAAAACGAAAATAAATTATATTTTTAAAAAAGGTCAGTCCTGGTGTGGCATTGTAGGATCAGCACTGGACTGCTGCTCCTTGGAAACCTACATAGACTCGCAAACAAGTAAACTTTACACTGGCGCACCTCAGAAATAGAAGGTCAAGATTCACTAGCACCAACACAGTCAAGGTGGACCAGGATTGATCTGGAGAAGCTGCGGTCCCATCCTTTCTAAGTCATCTCCTGAAATGCTAAATTCTTATTGTACTCCCAGTTTCTTACCAACAGGAGTCAGTTCTGACTCCCAGCGACCCTGTATAGGGTTTCCGAGGAGCGGCTGGTGGGTTTGAACCTCCGACCTTACGGGTCTAGTGCTGATCCTACAGCACCACACCAGGACTCCGTAAGGAAGGACATTGTTAGTGTTAAGTGTCCTTGCGTCGATTCCGACTCATAGCGATCCTGTATAAGAGCGGTTGGTGAGTTTGAACTGCCGACTTTGCAGTTCAGACCGACCTTCCGGTCCAGTGCTGATCCCACAGCGCCACTACAACCTAACAGGGGTGAGACTACAGGAATCAGTGAAGTGTGGTTAGAACAATCCAGGAGCAAGTCTTGAAACTGTTCAAACGTCTAAAATGTTTTGATAAAAGGCAAATCTACGACAACGGAAGCTAACAGAATACTAGTGAAAGGAAGCAATCAGTTTTGTTCCCGGATTTCGTTTCCTGCTTCATAAACTCAGGATAATAACGCGCACCCGATCCACTCTCACATTACCATTTATTTACTTAGTAACAAGCAACCAATCGCCTTGCTCGAGGGGCACAACCATTAATTAGTACAATTTCCCGGCGCACAGAGTTCAACGTGCCAAACTCGTCACGCATGGCCAAATGTAGGCCCAGGGGTAAAGTGAGTAAGAGAGAGAGCCTAGCGAGACGGTCCTTCGGAAACAACGGGAAGAATGCTTTTAGAAACTACCATCGGCCAGGCGGGCCGACATCGGGGCAGTCCCAGCGCCCAGCCCAGCTCGGCACCCCAGGCACACGCGGCAGGGCGCGACTGCGAAGTCCTGAGGCGGTCTGCCCGGTCCCCGGACCCACCTCGGAGGTCCAGCTCTCGGTCCCGCACGGCGTTGGTGTACTGCGCCGCCTGCTCTATCAGCTCAGCCGTCAGCTTCACCATCCTGCCGCCCCCTGACTGCAGGCGCCCCGGCCCGCTGCTTCGCGCCGACAAGACGTCCCAGCGTGCTCCGCGTCCCTCCGCCAGGCAGTGCCAATTGATACATGCGCGCGCAGCTCGGCGGTCAGGCAGAAGCAATCTAAAGGCCACGCCTCCGGCTCGTTATTTCCCAAGGGCCTGGCGCTTTTTTGATGACGTCACTAGTTCTGCGTTACTTCCTGGTATGTAGCCCGAGTATGGAGGCTCCGGATGCCAGGCTTTTGTGTCCTATAGTCATAAGCGATCGTTCCATCCCGCATTCTCATGCTGTATCTCGGGCCAGCACCAGGACAGGGATCTTAAGTCCTGGACCCTTCCCTGGCTCCGACCGGTCCCAGGCAATTCTGCAATTCTGAGTGGAGCCGGAACAGATGTAGCGTTCGTTGTAGCATATTGCCATTGTTTTGTGAAGTGCCTAGTAGAGTTTTTTGCCTATAATTTTTTTTTTTCCTATTGGGTTGTCTGCCTTTTAATTATTGACTTGTGGGAATTCTTTATATATTCTGGTGGATTTTCATCTTCATTCTCAATACTGTTTGATGAACAGAAGTTTCTAATTTTGTACAGGCCAGTTCAGTGTCCTTTATTATTTGTGGGTTGTATGTGTTGCGAACCGTAAGGTCAGCAGTTCGAAACTACCAGCGGTTCCGCGGGAGAAAGATGAGGCGTTCTGCTCCCGTAAAGATTAACAGCCTCGGAAACCCTGTGCAGGGTCGCTATGAGTCGGAATCGACTCCACGGCACATAACAACAACAACAACATGTGTCTTGTTTAAGAAATTACCCATCCCTAACGTTTGTTGATGTTAAGTGCCGTCAAGTCGGTTTCCACCCATAACAACCCTTTATAGGGTTTCCAAGGAGCGACTGGTGAGCTTGAACCGCTGACCTTGTGGTTCAAACCGGCTTTGCAGTCCATCACATTGGCCCACAGCGCCACCCCAGGACTCCTTATAGTTCTAGGATCAGCAATGGACTGTGAAACTGAAGGTTGGCAGTTCAAACCCACGAGCTGCTCCTTGGGAACCCTATACACTGGGTGACTATGAGTCAGAAATGACAGTACTTAGCAACCACAACAGAGGCTTAATTGTTTCACTTTTCTCATTTAGCTCGACAATCCACCTGGAACGGATTCTTTTTGAACTTTTTATTGAAATTATACATTCATAGCAATGCAAGCAATACACACGAGCAACTGACATTCAGATAAAAAAAAAAAAACACCTAATAAACAGTATTTCCACATTTGAAAAGCCCGCCTTGTCCACTTTAATCACTAATTGTACTGGGTGGAATAGGGTCCCCTCAAAATTCACATCCACCTGGAACCTAAGAATGTGAGCTCATTAAGAATTAGGGTACTTGAAGATACAGTCACGTTAAGGTCATATTAGATAGGCCTTAAGGAACTACCGGCTGTTCCGCGGGAGAAAGATGAGGTTTTCTGCTCCCGTAAAGATTTACAGCCTCAGAAACCCTGTACAGGGTCGCTATGGGTTGGAACCGACTCCAAAGCACACAACAACAACAAGGAGCTCTGGTAACGTAGTGGTTACGAATTGGGCTGCAAACCTCAAGATCAGCAGTTCAAAACTACTAGCTGCTCCGCGGGAGAAAGATGAGGCTTTCTGTTCCCGTAAAGATTTACAACCTCGGAAACCTTGTTCAGGGTCGCTATGGGTCGGAACCAACTCGACTGCACTTAACAACAACAAAATACAATAAGTGGCAGCATCAAGGGCTCAAGCGTGGCAGCAATAGGGAGGTTGGCCCAGGATCGTGCAGTGTTTCGTTCTGCTGTGCATAAGGTTGCTGTAAGTCAGTGCTGACTTGATGGCACCTAACAACAACAAGTGTCCCTATATTGTTGTAAAGGGCTGTCGAGTTGATTCCAACTCAGCAAACCTACAAAGGGTTTCCCAGACTTTAAATCTCTGTAGGAGTAGAAAGCCTCATTTCTCTGCCTCAGAGCAGCGGATGGGCTTGAACCATAGACCTTAAGGTTTGCATTCCAGTGTGTATTGTATGGAGCCACCGTGCGCCAGTGTCATAAGACAGAAAGACTTTGGACACACACACACAAGGACAACGCCATGTCGTGACACGCAGAGATAGGAGTGATATCTACAAACCAAGGAATGCTAAGGATTGTTGGCAAACACATGAAGTGAAGAGGAGGCAAGGAAGGGTCCTCCCCTAAAGCTGTCAGAGTATGGCCCTGCTGAATCTACATTTTAGACTTCTAGTCTCCAAAATTGTGAGAGAATAACTTTGTTAATATTATTAAATTTTTTTTTAGAGAAAACCGTTTAGTTTTTTAAAATAGACATTGCTTTTAGAGAGGCTTTGTTGTCCTTACTGTTAGGTGTCACTGACTTGGCTCCTACTTCTAAGACTCTGCACCAGAGAACAAGGCACTGCCTGGAACTACAATCATTAAAACTGTTACTATGTTTCAGCCCAATGTCGTAGCAACAGGGTTCAACAGCATCATTTCATCTCATTGTGGGGCTTTCCTCTTTTTTCTCTGACCCTCTATTTGTTTTTCCTTTTAGATTAAAAAACAAAAACAAAAAACACCAATTCCCTTTAAGCCAAGATAACCCATGTCTACCTTCTAGCGTGGTGTGATGCTGCAGGGTGATGCACTGGGCTGCAAGGTAGGTTTGAACCGCAAGGTGAGCGGTTCGAATTCACCAGCTGCTCTCTTGGTAACACTATACAGGGTCACAATGAGTCCAGCCGGCTGGGCAGCACTAAACAATAAGCCTGGTAGCCAGTGACCCGCTCTCTCTACCTTTCTCTCTCTACCCCACCCCTCCTTTTCCCTTCCAATCCTGGTAGCCATCCAAGAATTCTTTCACGGTGATTTTTTTTTTTTTTTTTTTACAACAGTGGTCTTACACAATATCTGCCCTTTTGTGACTGACTTATTTCACTAAGCTAAATAGGAACTGATTAGTGAACTTAACAGCCTCCAAGTTCACCCATGTTATAAGGTGGTGTGCAGATTCATCATTATTCTTTTATGTTGGCTGGTACTGAGATCTCCTTGGTGAGTGTATGTACCATGTTTATGTATCCGCTCTTTCACGGATGGACACTCGGCTGTTTCCATCCTCATGGGAACTTTGCTGTAATGAACATGAGTGTGTTCATCTGTTTGTGCTATGGATCTTTTTTCCCCTTGGAATCACTTCTATTTTGAAAACTCCAGTTTTCTAAAAACAAACACACAAATTCATAGTTTTCATGGAAAACAGTCGGTACAATGTAGTGTATGATAAGGACATTGAATTGGGGAAAAAACAAAATTAGAAGAAATTTCTTTTTCCTTGTCTTATTTCTACTGTTGTTGTTAAGTGCCAATGAGTTGCTTCCAACTCATAGATAGCAAACCTGTATTTTATGCAAGACTCCTTTGTTGTTGTTACATAGCAACTCTATTATTTTTGTACACGACTGATTTCTACTAGTGATGTACAAAATCTCCTTGGTGAGTGTATGTACCAGTGTACAGCCGGTTCTGAGCTATGGTGGCCCTGTCTAGGGTTTCCAAGGAGCGACTGGTTTGAACTGCCAACTTTGCGGTTCTAACTGACCTTGTGGTCAGTGCTTATCCTACAGTGCCACACTAGGACTCCCTAGGGTATATTAAATGTATTTTTTGTTTGTTTGTTTTTGTTTTTAAATGTTTTATTGTGAATTATGTGATAGTTTACAGGGAGAACATTAGCTTTACATTCATCCTATTGTATACTGTTTCATTGCCATGGTTACAATCCCCTCCATGCATCATCAACCAACCAAAGGGTATACCCTGCAGGCCTGCCCCCCAGTTGTCAGCACACAGCCTCTCTCCCTCTCTGGGTCTAGAGTCCCCAGCCGCTCCATCGCTACATGTCATTGTCTCTGCCTCTATCTCTGGCGTCACTGTTTCTCTAGGTAGGGTCCCGCACTCCGCTCTTCTCCTTTGATGGTCCCAGGGACCTCTGCTTCTAGACTGCAAAGTCAACCACTCCCCTCCACTTGATACGAAATGTCTACCTTTACATTTCCAACCCTCACAGTCAGGCCTGATAACAATTATTCACTATTGTACCACAAGAGTCCTATCCCCATCTCCTTTCATCAGCCCCGCCAAGGAGATTCTACCTTCCTCCATGCCCTCTGGATCTAGGTTCCCTCTTGAAAGCTTGTAAGCCAGTCACTTCTTGCCTATGTGTCCCCCTCCCCCATTTTGAGTAGCCAATGTCCAAGTTGCCCATTCGTGTCTACCCTGTGTATGAAGGGGGTGGAAATGATCCTCACTGTAATGATTTGGTCTCTCTTTTGAGCTACTGCAGCCATAGGTTTAGGTCAGCTTCATTAAATTGTATCAGATTACTCTTTTTTTCCTCTTCTTTCTTCTTCTAGTTGAGTTCTGATCATCCAGCCTTGAAGCCAGGTCAAGTGAGTATTATATGCAAGTGTGGGTGATCTTATGCATATGCCCTCTCTTCTTATTGGCTGGACACTTCATTCTCCATACTGGTCCTCTGTGGCTATGTCACTGATTCTGGGCCCAGGAGTCTCCAGGTCTTACCATACTTCTGGCCAACCAGTTCTCTACCCAGGTTCACAGGAGTCTTTTGAACGTGGTAGGACTTAGCTCACAGCTTCATTGCTGTTTTTCCTTCACTTTCCCTTATCGATGACCAATGTGGTAACCAGTTAAAGCGAATGTCTGCTCATGTATTCCCATTGAGTCTTAGTCTTGGAAGGAGATTTGTCCTGAGGGGATCTGACCACTTGCCTTGATGTCTCCTGGGTGAGCAACTTGCTTGTTCTTGTAGTAGTCAGTTGGACTGCCATTATTGTTTTGTATTTTTCCTGTCGGTCTTTCTTTCAAGAAGTATCTTGTGTTCTTCTAGCTGCTCTGCTGGTCTGATTGTCCTTTCAAGTGGAAATTTCCCACCGCAGAAGATTCTGGATGGGGTTCATGATTCCACCTATGGTCTTATGTAATGTGGGAAGCCTCCTTCACTGGGAAATTTCTAGCCCCATATTAGGTTTTACAATCAGTTATGTGTCATCGAGCCAGTTCCGACTCATAGTGACCCTGTACAGGGTTTCCGAGGTTGTAAATCTTTACGGGAGCAGAAATCCTTATCTTTTTTCCTGCAGAACAGCTGGTAGTTTTGAACTTCTGACCTTGCGGTTCACAGCCCAATTCATAACCACTATGCTACCAGAGCTCCTGGAGTCCTGATGTGGCGCTGTGGGTTAATGTGCCAGACTGCAAAGCCGTTTGAATTGCAAGGTCGGTGGTTCAAGCTCACCAGTTGCTCCTCAGAAACCCTATACAGGGTCGCTGTGGGTCAAAATCGATGCGATGGCAATTAAGAACAATCAGTTATAGGCAGAAGAGGGACTTACAAGCTTTCTATGGTAATATTTCTGGCTATTGCTTTTTTTTTTTTTTTTTTAAAGAAATTTAGCAAGTTAGTCAATTTAAGAGAGGGAAAAAAACCTAGCCTCTTCGGAGGTTATGTGCCATTCATTTTGTATTTTAATCTAATTTGCTGGTGATTTAATTTACAGATCTCAAAGAAAGTGTATGCTCAAATATTTTGTATCAAGTAAAATTTAATTTTGGAATGTGCCTACTTGCTTGACACAATATTTTACCACCTCAACAAATGCTTAGCTTTTTTCCCTTCACTCAACTAAAGAAAAAGATTTCATAGGGTTCATTCATCAGGGAAAGATTGGATGCTAAACAAACAAACAACAACAACAACATAATAATAATAATGTTCTCCTGTTCCATTCTAAATATAAATCTGTTTACCAATTCAAAACTGCTAAGGGGAAAAAAACTGCATTCTCTTGTTAAATCGACAGGTGTCTTTGTTCAAGGTCAAGCCTGAGCCCACCCGCAGCTGGCTGCTTATGGAATACTCAGTCCTTCCCAGCTGCAGAACTTTGCGAAGCTTGACTATCTGTGAGGTACAAAAATCTTACGAGCCTTTTTCCTGCTGTGTATTCTTTTTTCTTTCTTAAGGTTTTCATTGTGGATTGAGTGAAAGTTTACAGGGTATACCATCAGTTTTACATTCAACAAATCATACACCTTGTTTCATTACTTGTTCAGTTAACTTTTTGAAAAAACAAACAAACAAAAACCCCACTCAGGCATATATAATAATTTACATCTCCAAAGGACACATTCTGCAAGTCTGCTCCTGGCCACCAGCTCTTAGTCCCTCTCTTCTTAGTCCATGAATCTAGAGTCCTCAGCCGCTCCCTCTCTCCATGCCCCCATCTCTGCCTCCATCTCTGGTGCTGCTGCTTCTCTGGATAAGGTCCCGCACTCTGCTTGTTGCGTGCCTCTCTTGATGGTCCTAGGTTCCTCTGTTTCTGGACTATAAGATTAACCACTCCCCTTTTTGTGTTACAAAACTTCTACCTTTGTAATTGTGACAGTCGCGATTAGTCATGATAACAGTTATTCACTATTGAATCTTACGAATCTTATCCCCATTTCTTTTCACCAGACCCATCTAGACAAGATGACAGCTTTTCAGTGGGGACTCTTTCGTTCCCCCCATTCTCTTAAACTCCCTCTTGAAACCTTGTAAGCCAGTCACTTTGTGCCTTTATTGCCCCCTCATTTTAGGTAGCCAATGTCTAAGTTGCCCATCCCTATCTACCCTGTGTACAGAGCGGATAACTTTGATACTTGATGTGAAGACTCTTCCCCTCTCTTTTGGTATTCAGAGTAACTACCGCTCTGAGTATAGGTCAGGTTCATCATGAAGATGTATCTTCTGTCACTATAGCTGTTCCAGTCTGCTTGTCCTTTCTAGTGGGAATGTCTCACCTCA
>NW_006408702.1:3620061-3627763 GCF_000296735.1 Chrysochloris asiatica
AAAGCCTGCCCATCTTCCAGTATGGAGTGTAGGTCTACTTCCAGCTCATTTGCCTCAGTCACTTAATCTCGTTTCTGGACATGTGCAGATATGGTAATCTGCTTCGGGTTTTTTTTTTTTTTTGGAATATTCAGGTGTTATCTATGACCCTAATACTTAGATGGGTGTGTATTTTTGTATTTTTTGCTTTCTGATTGCCTCCAGGTAGTGATGATCAGGAAATAGGCTTCCCTTTTTTTTACTTTTCTTCTTGAGAAATTTCAGGATTGAAATTGTTGGTCATTTTGACATAATTTAGGATTTAGTTTTCAGCCTATTTCCTTTTTTTCTGTCTGTCCCACTCCATAATCCCCATTCAGGCCTTTTTTCTAGTTATAAACAGTTCTGGGCCGGCTGTGGCCATTTGGTTTTAAGTGTGAACTATCTCTTTAAATTTTGAGGAACTCTGTGCACATGTGTGGTAGAAGCCTCGGAGGGTGGGGCTGGGGTGTCCACTAACTTAGGTATCCCTATCATCACCAGAATGGAAGTGCGCAGACAGCAAGGGACCAATGAACAGATACCAAAAGAAAAGAATGTCCACACTCTCCGCAGTTCTGTTAACTGTCTCTGGCAGTTCTGATCCTTCCCCGGCTTGGTCTTACCCAAGATGGCGGCTTCTGGAGCAGCTGAGCTTCTTGAATTAGAAAGCAATGGGTTTCTTGCTTCTGCTATAAATTCCCCTAGCCGTAAGCCTTCCAACCTTCTAAGTATTCCTTTATATGTGGTTCAGATTTCTGGGACCATCCCCTGAGCCTGCTTGGTCAGGTATTCTGTGTTGTTGCTGACGGAGCTCCTTACTGCACTTCTACCGATCTGCCATCTTTTTTGTTCTCCGCGCGATAAGCTAATTTTATAAGCCCATTTATTATTTGGCTGAAAGGAGACAGCTAAGCATGGCTTTAGTTCCAAATTAAAAGGGCATCTCAGGGCAACAATCACAAGTTCCTCTAGTCTCTACCAGTCCAGTTAGTCTGATCTTTTTATCTGGGACCTTCTATCGTGTCCTTGGTCAGGACATTCTGCAGTGTAGCTGAGCACCATCTAGTTATTCTAGTCTTGGGCTAGAAGAGGCCATGGTTTGTGTGGGTGTTACTCTTGTGAATTACTTTCTTCTTTGAGTCTTTGGTTACTTTAATTTTCCTTTGCTCCAGATGATAAGAAATCAAGAGTTATATCTTAGGTGGTGGCTTGCAAGCTTTTAAGACTCCAGTTGCTACTCACCAGATGGGACTATAGAATATTATCTTTAAGAACTGTGTTTTTTACCCCATGAGACTATGATTCCATGCCCTTTAGTCCAATAACCAAATCCATCAGTTTCTTGTTGTTGTTAAGTGCTGTTGACTCATAGCACCCTGTATTGGCTTTTCGAGGTTTTAAATCTTCTCAGGAGCACAAAGCCTCATCTTTCTCCCACAGAGTTGCTGGAGGGCTCATACTGGACCTGTGGTTGGTAGTTCAGTGCTTACCGCATGGAGCCACTTTAAGTACACCTGAAAGTTCTAAAACAAAGTCTGTAAATTACAAAGCCAAATTTTCCCTTTGTAATTGTTGACTTAATACAACGGTAGTGGCGTTAAGTGATAGATTTCTCACTTTCCATCATGGAAAGTCAGTTCCTTTCCTGGCCAGTGCCAGCGTAAGCCATGCATAGCCAGCACCCCTCTGTCAGTGGAGACTTGTGTTGCTGAACAAGCTTCAGCAGGGCTTGCAGACTAAACAGGAGCAGGAAGAAAGGCCAGGCAATGTACTTCTGGAAACCGGCCAATGAAAGCCTATGGATCTCCAATCCACAGTTGATCATGAGGGTCATGCAAGGTGTGGCAGAGGTTCATTCCATTGTGGTCACCATGAGTTGGGGGCTGACTCAACACCAGCTAACAGTAATTATGTACTTATACCCTTCACCTAGGAGTCCTGGTACGGTGCTGTGGGTTAATGCGCTGGCCTGAAAAGTTGGTTTGAACCGCAGGTTGGCAGTGCAAGTTTGGTAGTGCTTATTCCTTGGAAACCCTATACAGGGTTGCTATGGGTCAGAACCGACTCAGCGGCACTTGACAACAACAAACCCTTCCCCCAACGGTTCTGTCTGTGGGTTCGAAATACTTCTTTCTACACAGAGTAAGGGATTGTATCCACTCATTCACACCAAAAATCAGGCAGTTGTTGTTAAGCATAACTGAGAGTCCATTTTGTTAGTAGATTATCATGCCTTTCTCCCAAGGCATCTGTGTGTTTGCTTGGACTGCCAACCTTTCTGTTAATAGTCTAGTGCTTAAGTGTTTGTGCCACCTGGGGATCTAGATAGGTACATTTTTGGTTACTAATAGTTCTCTCTACTCCTCGCTTGGCTTTCCTTGTGGGGATGAGAGACTGATTCAGGGGTAAGACAGCAGAGGGCAACAGGGCGCTAGGTAGGCATTGCTATGAGGCCTGCGGGGTGCTGTCTGGATTTCTGTGACATCCCTCCCCTCCCAGGGCACACACATTCTCCCCTCCACCACACAACAAGCACTAGCCCCGTGGGTGACTGGCCCAGGTCAGGGAGCATGGCCAAACTCATGATCCTATTTCAGCCTTATGTCTAAGTCTCATCTTCCACCTTGCTTTCTTACTTCCCTAACTCGTGGGGCTCTTTCTCGGTGGTTCTGAATTCTGAACCCAAAGGGGAGTGATTCATTAGTACCTGCAAACCCCAACTGCCTAGTGCACTTCTTCTGTAGCCTGCCTGTTTCACTGTTTGCAAAAGCTTCATTCATTACCTGCAGAGAAGAAGGAAACGTAAGAAACTTCATGGAATCCGAAACTAGGGCTCAGATTCCTGGGCAAAGCCCTTCAGGGTAAAATCACGGGTTTCCCCCTGGGGAGAAAAGCTGCCCATCTGCTGGCCCCAGAGCCTGGGTGGAGGCCTGGATTGGCAGCCCACTTGTCCTGCATGGAAGCTAATGGCTGTCTTGGTCCTCAAGTTTCAGGATGCATGGGGCATATGGGCTGATGAGGTTTCACATCAATTGCCCAGAAGCTAAAGTGTGAGCAGCAGCTGCAGCTGCTTACCTGGGGAGATGCAGTGGCAGCAACCACAATTGGCTCAAACAACACAAGAGTTGTGAGGATGACACAAGACCCGGCAGTGTTTTGTTCTGCTGTGCATAGGTTCACTACGAGTTGGAACTGAGTTGACAGCATCTAATAAGAACAACAACATCTTACTTCCCAGCACCTGCCATCAATTGTCCCTGTGGTGACATGCATGTTGTTATGATGCTGGAAACTATGCCATCAGTATTTCAAATGTCAGCAGGGTCAGCCATGATGGTGTTCAGAATAAACAACTCAGAATACCCGTAACCGATCGCTATGCAGCTTTAATAAGCAACTTTAAAGTTGGGCAGAGCACCATTATCAAATGAATCAGTGCGCCAATTAATCAGATTGTCAGAGTTGTTATTGTTGTGAGAGGTGCCATCATGCTAGAACCTATGCACAACAGAAAGAAACACTGACCAGTCCTATGCCAATCTCATAATCGCTGCTGTGTTTGAACCCATTGCTGCTGCCACTTGTGCCAATCCATCTTGCTGCGGGTCTACTTCTTTTTCTCTGACCCTCCACCTTACCAAACATGATATCCTTCTCCAGTGACTGATCCCTCCTGATAATATGTCCAAAGTATGAGAGACAAAGTTTGGCCATCTTGGCCTCCAAGGAGCACTCTGGCTGCACTTCTTCCAACACAGATTTGTTTGTTCTTTCGGCAGTCCATGGCACTTTCAATATTCTCCTCCAACACCATAACTCAAAGGCATCAATTCTTCTACAGTATTCCTCATTTACTGTCCAATTTTTGCATGTATATGAGGTTACTGAAAATGCCATGGCTTGGGTCAGGTGGACCTTAGTCCTCAAACTGACATCTTTGCTCTCCAACACTTTAAAGAGGTCTCGTACAATGGATTTGCCCAATGCAATACGGTGTTTGATTTCTTGACTGCTGCTTCCAAGAGTGTTGGTGGTTGATTTGAGCAAAATGAAGTCTTGGACAACTTCCATCTTTTCTCCTTTTATATAAATGTTATTTATTGGTCCAGTGGGGAGGATTTTTGTATTCTTTACACTGAGGTACAACCCATATTGAAGGCTGTGGTCTTTGATCTTCATCAGTAAGTATTTCAAACAAGCAAGATTGTATCATCTGCATATTCCAGGTTGTTAATGAATCTTCTCGAAATCCCGATGCCAAATTTTTCTTTATATAATCCAGCTTCTCAGATTATGTGCTCAGCATACAGATTGAATAAATATGGTGAAAGAATACACCTTTCTTAATTTTAAACCATTTGGCGTTCCCTTGTTCTGTTTGAACAACTGCCCCTTGGTTTATGTACAGGTCCTTCATGAGCACATTTAAGCATTCTGGAATATTCATTCTCTGCAAAGCTGTCCATGGCTTGTCATGATCCACACAATCGAAAGTCTGAGTAGTCAGTGAAGTACAGATAAACATATTCCAATATTCTCTGCTGTCAGCCAAGATCCATCTGACTTCAGCGATGATATCCCTCACTTCAAGTCCTTCTCTGAATCCAGCTTGAACCTCTGGTAGTTCTGTGTTAATGCATGGTTTCAGCTGTTTTTGAATGATCTTTAGCAAAATTTTACTTATATGTGATATTAATGATATTGTCCGATGACTTCTACACCTGCCTTTGGAATAGGCACAGATATGGGTCTCTTCCTGTCATTTTGCCAGGTACCTGTCTTCCAAATTTCTTGGCATTGGTGAGTGAGTGCTTCCAGTGCTGTATCAGTTTGTTGAAAGATGTCAATTTTGTATTTCCTCTATTCCCAGTTCCTTGTTCTTTGTCAATGACTCCAATGCACCTTAGATTTCTTCCTTCAGGATCGTTAATTCTTGATCGTATGCTACCTCTTGACATATAGTTTGGCAGAAGCCATGCCATCAAGGAACTGAACGGCAAGAGACCCTAAGCATGAAAAGCTCATTGTTTAGCAAAGCAACAATGAGTGTCTCCTTGGATGGCAAAGCCCCGAGGGGAACCTCGTGCTCTAAGCCTTGCAATTCTTGTTTTTTCCTTTTGTGCAAGGCTCAATTTTGATCTTATTATAAGAAGTTCTTTAATAATTTTCTAGTAAAAATTAAAATTACATTTAGACATTCTCACACTAAAGTTAATCATGTAAAGTTATAATAGTTGCTTTTTACATCAACAATGAGTTTCACCATTAGGAAAAGCCACATCCGCTAAAAGCTTTGTCAATTACATCCTGCTTAGTTTAGGCAGGAGACACTGAGGCACCAGACGTTGAGGCCCCAGAAGATAGCAAAGAAACAGTCAAGAGCTGTGGCAACACTTAGGAATGTGGGTAGAAATTTAACTAGAGGTTTTGAGAAATTGTTAGTATAGGGGAATTGCTGCTTTGACTATGAAACTTTAGGTACTTTTATGTTTTTATTCTTAAATCCATTATAAGAATAAAAAGTAATAGATGACAGTAAAAATGCAAGTCAACATATAGAACTTTGCTTAAAAGTTAATTTGACATTCTTAGGAGGATTAAAGAAAAATAAAAAGAGATGTTATCAGGATAATTAGGGGATGCAAAGGAACCGGATATGATAAGAATCAAAGGGATGTTCTGATGTTTCTGTGTTTTTTTTTGTAAGTTGAATGTTTGTTGAACACAAAGAATGTAATACTTAGTTAAATTGTAATTGATAATAATAGTATATAAGAAGCAAAAAACTTTTAAGTAAAGAGAAGTCATCATCATCTGTCTAAGACTGACTTCTGCTTTCTTCATTTATGATGTTCTTGATGTCACCCCACAACTCTTCTGGTCTTCAGTCTTTAGTGTCTATTGCATCAACTCTCTAAATTCAGGTGGTATATGTTCAAGGTCATATTTTACCCTTGTGGATTTGTTTAAATTTTCATCTGCTTAGCTTGAACTTGAATTTGAGCAATTGATGGTCTGTTCCATAGTCTGCCTCTGCCTTGTTTTGGTTTTTCCACCATCTCTTTCCACAGATGTAGTCAACTTGATTTCTGTGTATTCCATCTGCTGAGGTCCAGAAAGAATAGAACTCTTGCCAAGTCAATCACAAGATTGTAAGGCCTTTGAGTCTCAGAAATAGGATGCGTTCTTTAATCTTCTATTGCTCACTGAAAAAAACGAGATCTGTGTATTTCAGTGAGCCATATCACCTAAATACAATTTTGTGAAACTAGAAAAGTAACTTCTAAAGGTTAGTTGGAGTGCTGGTATGGCGCTGTGAGCTACTACATCAGACTGCAAAGCTGTTGGAACTGCAAGATCAGTAGTTCAAGCTCACCAGCTGCTCTGTGGAAACCCTGGGTCACTCTGGGTTGGAATCAACTCGACGGCACTTAACACAATAGAGGTTAGTTACAATTTAAGGTTGAACTATAAGTTTAAAAAGTATCCCTTGGGCAACTTGCACATTGGCTACCCAAAATGGGGGGGGGGTGCGCTACAAAGGCAAGAAGTGACTGGCTTACAAGCCTTCAAAAGGAAGGTAGACTCTCCACTGAGTAGTATCCAATCTGTCTGGGTGGGGCTAATGAAAGGAGATGGGGATAAGTCCCTTGTGGTTCAATAGTGAATAATTGTTATCAGGACTGACTGCGAGGGTTGGAAATGTAAAGGTGGACGTTTGATAGCAAAAGGAGGGGAGTGATTGACTATACAGTCCAGGAGCCGTGGTCCTTGGAACCATCAAAGGAGAAGAGCGAAGAGTGAGACCCTACCCAGAGAAACAATGATGCCAGACATGGAGGCAGAGATGATGACATGGAGAGATGGAGTGGCTGGGACTCTAGACCCAGAGAGGGAGAGGGGCTGTGTGCTGAGGACCAGAGAGCAGGCTTGCAGGGTATATATACCCTTTGGTTGGTTGATGATGCATGGAGGAGATTGTAACCATGTCAATGAAATGATATATGATAGGATGAATGTAAAGCTAATGTTCTCCCATGTGAGCTATCACATAATTCACAATAAAACATGAAAAAAAAGTATACCTATATGATTATGCAGTACAGAGTGTCCTAACATTTAATATGATGACCTTTAGTGTCATGGGCAAGAGAAATTTGATTTCCAGATGAAGACAGACTAGGAAGAAAGGACTGGCAACTATTTCTGAAAATCAGACCATGAAAACCTCATGGATCATAAAAGAATATTATCTGGCTTGATTACTTTGGACATGCCATCAGAAGAGATGGCTCTCTGGAGGAGGACATCACTTTTGGTGAAGCAGAGGGACCAGCCAGGCCTCCTCGATGGACACATGCCAGTTACGGTGAGGGTGATGCAGAACCAAATAACATGAGTCAGAGCCAGCGAACACCTTACGTACTTTTATTTACATATCGTGATTCTTCTATCTATCTGCCCAGTTCAGTTGCAGGCGCCACAAAAGCACACACTGTTCAGTCATTCACACATTACAGAAACTTGCCCTTTTTCATAGGATTTTCCCAGGTAGGTTCAGATTCTTAGAGTAGCGTAGTGGTTACGAATCGGGCTGTGAACCTCAAGGTCAGCAGTTCGAAACTACCAGCTGTTCCGCGGGAGAAAGATGAGGCTTTCTGCTCCCGTAAAGATTTACAGC
>NW_006408702.1:3627863-3631132 GCF_000296735.1 Chrysochloris asiatica
GTTCCGCGGGAGAAAGATGAGGCTTTCTGCTCCCGTAAAGATTTACAGCCTCGGAAACCCTGTACAGGGTCGCTATGAGTCGGAACCGACTGCACGGCACTTAACAACAACAAGCTTACTTGTTGCCTAGGAGATATGTGCTGTGGGTAATGATAACAACCATGCCCATCTTACCTATCAACGAAAGGCTCCTGAGAATTCATTCTCCATGTCTCTGAGGCCTCAGTCCAGGCCGAAAGTGATCATCTCTTCTTCCCCACACCCGCTGGGGTGTTCTAAAGATGAGTGAAATTGGTCTAGAAATTGTGATGAAATCAAGAAACTGTTGCTAGGGAAATGTGAGTCAGAGTCAGAAATTATTTCTTTGCTTGGAATCTTCTGGTTCGCCCAAAGAACTGTTCTTCCAACACACAGAAAGTGTTTCCCTAGCCTTTCAGTCTTTGGTGGTCAATGGCTTGGATGACCCACCTATCTGCCCCAGGTGAACTCGGAAATGAGGGATGCTGCTAAGGACATAGCCCGAAAGTAGGGGCTGCCTTTGGGGCAGTTCTGTGCCTCAGTACCACTACTTGTTATAAGCAGCCTAGACCTAGAATCAGCAGAGAAGCCCGGAACCTTCTCCAGCCGTGTTGGAACACCACCCTACCACACAGGAAATGGAAATTAATTTAGGAGGCAGCTTCAATATTTTAAAGTAATATTTAAATAGGAGCACAGCTTCTTTGTTACCCCATAAAAGTGACAAATGTGTCCTGTGGGTGGGCAGAGGGCAGAGGAAGGCCTCTGAGAGCCCAGTAAAGCTGCCCTGCCACTGTGACAAGCCACCTTCTGATGACACACCAGAAAGCAGAGAGCCTTGAGGCAGCTGTCTTTGTCTAATGCAGATTTCATGAATTCAATGTTGCACTCTTCAGTTGTTAAACTTCTTAAACAAACCCACTCAAAAGTCTTCCCTTCTACGAGAATGAATCCCAAACTGGCTTCCTCCTAACCTTTGGCTTCTTGCCAAGCCCAGTCCATTTAATTCATTGCTTCTCCCACACCAGTTCCCAGCCCACATCCAAGGTAGCAAGGCCAACATACTCTTGGGTTGCAAATACACTCCTGGACCCTCCGAGCAAGTCTGACGGAGGCCCTACCTGAAGGCACAGTTGCAGGTGAGGACATTGTGGCTGTCCTTCCCTGGCCCCCGTTTGACATGTCTGTCTGTCCATGCAACTGGGATCTGTCTGGTTCTTCCTTTGAGGTCAAAGTCTTCCTTCTAGAATCTTCTTTCCATTCCCTTTGTACAAGGCTGAAATCATTAGCCCTGTAATCCAGACATTTCTTTTTTCTTTATTAATTGTGGTAAAATAAATATAATATACAAATTTGCCATTTTGACCATTCTTAAGTGTACAGTTCAGCGGCATTAATTGCATTCATGGTGCGCAACCATCATCACTGTTTGTTTCCAAAACTTTGTTATCACCGCAAACAAAAACTCTGCAAGGACAAGCATTTTTAAATCTCTTCCCTTGTGCAAAGCCCCTGGCGATTTTAGCTGTCTCTGGAAACCTGAGAAAGAGTTGGTTCCCTTCTATGAGAGGTTTCTGAGGAGCCATACCGTCTCCTGTCCCTCCCTCTATAAACCGTGAAAGCTCTCCACCCACAGACAGCTCACACACCTGGCTTTAGAAAGCCCTCCCTTTGCTGGGTCCCCAATGGACAGAAAGCGGCTCTGGCTGTAGAGACCACTGCTCAGTGGGTCTCTGGCGACACCAGCTGGCAAGAAATGAGAATGACCTGGTATGCAATAATTCACTTGTTGCCCTTAGTGGGTCGTGAGTCACGTGTGTCAGAGTAGAGCTGTACTCCATGGGGTTTTCAATGAACGATTTTTTCTGAAATACATTACCGAGTCTTTCGAGGTACCTCTGGGTGAATTCAAACTTCCAGCCTTTTGGTTAACTGCCCAGCACGTGTTGGTTCTAGGCTTGGGCTATTTGTTTCTAGCTGAATTTTCCATGCAACGCACAGCCAGGCATTGATGTGACAAAATCTGCCCCTGGCCAGGGAGGGAGGTCTACCTGTTGCCCGGTATGTTAAGCTCCAGAAGTGAACAGACGATTTCAGATATTCCTCACATTCACATTCTTCTCCACTCCTACCTCATCCTCGCTCCTAGTCTGAGCTTTCTGGATCCCAAGGAAAAACAATTTTACTGCCTAGGCCCATCTTCCAGCCTCCTGAAGTCTAATCAAAAAGTTTTCTCTTTAATTCTGTATGTTTCTTTGAAAATTTATAGAAATTCCCTGGGTGTCCAGGTGTGGTGCTGCACAATAATGCGCTGGACCGCATGGTCGGTTTGAACCATGAAGTTGGCCATTCAAGGATCATTACGAGAACCGGCTCAACATCACTTAACAACAACAACAACAATATGCTTTTACAATGTTAATAGTTGCTGAGGTTTGAAGCCTGGCTCCCCTTCCATGGCTTCTGAAAAGAGTGACCACAAAGACAAACAGGTACAGGGAGAGTTAGTCTTTTTGATACCTTCGTTTATCAAGACATCCATCACCTGGTGAGTTGGTGCAGATTCCCACCTGCATATATTTTTTGTTGTTGTCACGTACCGAGGGACCCTGCATAGGGCTTCCGAGGAGCAGCTGGTGAGTTTGAACTACTGACTTTGTGATTCAGAGTCCAGTGCTGATCCACAGCACCATAGTGGAATTCCGCATCAATATGGTTTATTAGATATAGTAATCGGATACCATCTCTCTTTGTTGCCGGGGGGGGGGGGGGTGGGGGGTGGGGTCTCAGGACCCAGCTTCTTGGTAATAAATGCATCTTTCTTTGTTTATTTGGCATGTTGGCTGATTGGACTCAATAGTTCTAGGGCATCGGATACAAACTTTGGGGTGACGGTGTCACCTACGACAATTGTTAAGAGCTGTCAAGTTGGTTCGGAATCATAGCTACGAAGGAGTGGCTGGTGGATTTGAACCAAAAACCTTGTGGTTAGCAACCCAGTGTTCATCCCCGCAGAGCCCCATATTGTTGTTAGGTACCATCAAGTCAGTACTGACCCATAGCGAGTCAGTACTTGTTGCGGACCGTGTAAGACTGGTCAGAGGTTCGAGGCCCTATAGGCCCGAGTGTAACAAATGAGGCCACTGGCAGTTAATGGCAAATTGCTTTCATCTTAATATTCAGTTATATATATTAAATTAATACACGGAGCCTTTGAGAATCCACAAATAAATGTGATATTTTCCTAAAGC
>NW_006408702.1:3632548-3633649 GCF_000296735.1 Chrysochloris asiatica
GAAGGCTGTGCTCTTTGATCTTCATCAGTAAATGTTTTAAGTCCTCTTCACTTTCAGCAAGCAAGGTTGTATCATCTGCATATCGCAAGTCGTTAATGAGTCTTCCTCCAATCCTGATGCCACGTTTTTCTTCATAGAACCCACCTTTTCGGATTATTTGCTCAGCATATAGGTTGAATAAGTATGGTGAAAGAATACAATCTTGTCACACACCTTTCTTAATTTTAAACCAGTTGGTGTTCCCACGTTCTGTTCAAACAGCTGCCTCTTGGTCCAGATACAGATTCCTCATGAGCACAATTAAGTGTTCCAGAATACTCATACTTTGCAATGTTGTTCCTAGCTTGTCATGATCCACACAATCAAAAACTTTTGCATAGTCAATAAAGCACAGGTAAACATCTTTCTGATATTCTCTGCTTTCAGTCAAGATCCATCAGACATCAGCAATGAGATCCCTCGATCCACAGCCTCTTCTGAATCCGGCTTGAACCTCTGGAAGTTCTCTGTGAATGTATGATTGTAGCCATTTCTGTATTACCTTTAGTAAAACTTTACTCGCATGGGATATCAAAGAGATTGTCCGATGATTTCCGCAATCTGTTGGGTCACGTCTCTTTGGAATGGGCACAAATATGGATCTCTTACAATCAGTCAGCCAGACAATTGTCTTCCAAATTTCTTGTCAGAGATGAGTGATGCCTCTTGTGCTGCCTCAATTTCTTGAAAGATTTCGATTTTCATTCCATCAATTCCTGGTGCCTTGTTCTTTGCCAATTCCTTCAATGCACCTTGAACTTCCTCCTTCAGTATCATTGGCTCTTGATCATATGCTGCCTCTTGAAATGGTTGAACATTAACCATTTCCTTTTGGTACAGTGACTATGCATATTCCTTCCATCTTCTCTTTATGCTTTCTGCATCATTCAAAATTTGCACAGAGAATCTTTCAATAACAAAAGTTGAAGCTTGAATGTTTTTCTTCAGTTCCCCCAGCTTGAGAAATGCTGAGTGTGTTCTTCCTTTTTGGTTTTCTGATTCCAGATCTTTGCACATTTTATTGTAATATTTGGCTTTATCTTCTCGAGCTGATCTTTGAAA
>NW_006408702.1:3634269-3638857 GCF_000296735.1 Chrysochloris asiatica
TGATTGCATGTTTGATCAATTTCAGATTGAAGAAGTTGGTAGAATTCTTCTATTTCATCCTCACTGGCTTTAGTGGTTAGTGCATAAGTTTGAATAATAGTTGTATTAAATGGGCTTTCCTTGTTGTTGTGAAGTGCCGTCGAGTCAATTCCAACCCATAGTAACCTAGTATAGGGTTTCCAAGGAGCAGCTGGTGAGCTTGAACCACTGACCTTGCAGTTCAAACGACTTTGCAATCTGATGCATTAGCCCACCGCGCCACACCAGGACTCAGATATTATCCTATCACAGACAGTGTTGTACCTCATGACTGATCTGGATATGATTCTTTTTGATGACGAATGCAACACCATTCCTCTTCAATTTGTCATTTTCGGCAGAGTAAACCATGTGGTCATCAGATTCAAAATGGCCAATACCAGTTCACTTCAGCTCACTAATGCCTAAGATTTAGATGTTTATGCGTTCCATTTCATTTTTGACAACTTCCAATTTTCACCACTTGTCTGTCAAGTTTGTCGTACTGTGGTGGCTTGTGAGTTGCTGTGATTCTGAAAGCTATGCCACTGATATTTTAAATACCAGCAGGGTCACCCATGGTGGACAGGTTTCAGAAGAGCTTCCAGACGAAGACAGACTAGGAAGAAGGAGTGACGAACTACTTCCGAATATTTAGTCACTGAAAACTTTATGAATGGCAGAGAAACACTGTCAGATGTAGTGCCCGAAAATGAGACCCTCAGGTTGGAAGGCACTCAAAACGTGACTGAGGAAGAGCTGTCTCCTCAAAGTAGAGTTGACCGTGATGACACGAATGGAGAAAAGCCCGTGGGATCTTCATTTGCTGACATGGCACAACTCAAAACGAAGAGAAACAGCTGTAAACATCCATTGATAATCGAAACATGGAATGCACGTAGCATGAATCTGGGAAAATTGCAGAGCCCCATCTAGACTCCTTTCCCCCCCCATTTGATTCCTTCAGGCAGTTGTTATTGAGTGCCATCAAGTTGTTTCTGACTCATAGCAACCCTGTATAGGGTTTCTGAAGAGCTGCTGGTGAGCTGGAATCACTGACCTTGCAGTCCAGAGCATTAACCCACAGCGCCACACCAGGACTCTGTTGTTGTTATTAGCTACCGTCAAGTTGGCTTCTGCCTCATAGTAACCCCATGCACAATGGAACTCAATGCCATATGGCAATGTGCCACTCCCCTGATCAATTTCCAATCAAACTATTGGGACCTGCAGGGTTCTCAGTGGCTAATTTTCATAGTCTTCCTTAGTCTTCCAATGAAACCTGTTCAACATCCCAGATACCCACAATCCTCTGCTGACGGATGGGCGAGGGCTGTCCATGAATGAGGTGCATTGGCCGGGAATCGAACCTGCGTCTCCCACCTGGAAAGCAAGAATTCTACCATTGAACCAACCACCAATGTGCACTTGTAGGGTTGTATGGGAAAGCCAAAGAAAGCAGAATGAGGCAGCTCAGCTTGGCCAAGGTTTGCTGCTTCCTGGTCACCACTGTACAACTCACCCCTAGATCCTTCCCCTTACACACAAACACACACACAGAGCTCTTGACAATAAGCACATTCTGTTTACCCAAGGAAATGTGTTTATTACTTAGAACAAAGATCTTGAGATGCCACGCACCCTCTTACTTCTCTGGGCGGCAGCGCTTCCGGATCTCCTCAGCAAGGCCTAGGCAGTGCAGGATACGTTTCTTCTCCACGGTCAGTTGTTCCTCAGAGAACTGGCCCAAGAGTTTTTGGACAAATAGATTTTGATCTTTCAGAAAAATGTCCTTATTGACTCCGACATTGGGCACGTTCTCTAGGGATCCAGATTTGAAATGGAAGCTCAAATGTCTGTTCCGTTTTAGGCCAGGACCTTTCTCTTCAGTCCACATCAGTGAGCTGCAAGGATAGAGAACCAGACGTTAGCGGTCACACAGGGTGAGTGCACAGGGATGGATGCTGGCTGGTTCCTGCCCAGATGACATCAGGTGTTCGTTCCCTTTCTACCTGCCTTTCCTGTGGCTGGTGCTCAACATTGTTTTCTGGCTTCCTATGATGTTCTCATCAGTCATGCGTGACTGTGTTTCTATCTTTATTGTCAACCTTGTTGTTGTTAGGTGTCAGTGAGTTGGTACTGACTCATAGTGACCTGATGTACAACAGAAAGAAACACTGCTCGGTTCTGCGCCGACCTCAAAACTGTGGCCACGTTTGACCCCATTGATGATGCCACTTAGCCAATCCATCTCACTAGGGGTCTTCCTCTTTTTCTCTGACCCTCTACCTTGCCAACATTATATCCCTCTCCAGTGACTGGTCCCTCTTGACAATATGACCAAAGTATGAGAGACGAAGTCTGGCCATCTTAGCCTCCCAGGAGCACTCTGGCTGCACTTCGTCCAGCACAGATCTGTTGGTTCTAGAGAATTGTCAACCTTGAGTTTTCTAATTATGTCAGCAAGCAGGAGAACCCATCGAATGATTTTGGGTGAAAGTGTTGTTTCCAAGCGGATAAGCATTTTCAAAGAAGAGAGTTCATAGCTTTCACTGGACTCCAAACACATGACAGAAAACATCAAGGTCCCACTGCTGGTTAACAAGCACCCGATTCCACTTCAGATTTCTCCCTCAGGTTCATGCCGGTACTTACAAACATCTGAAGCCCAATTAAGAGGAACTTTACTTTTCTATACCCTCTTTACAAACCAGAGCAGACCAGAGCCCTGCTAGATGCTTAATAAAAAACAGAGATATGTTCTCCCAAGTAGACTTTGACTCCTATGGCTAATCTGATGAAAAAGAGTATCAAAACAGCTTTTATACAGTCTAAAACCAAAACAGCAATGACTTAAGGACTTTTTAAGTTAGAAAAAAAATCTGTAATTTTCCCACTTAAATCTAAGTAACTTCACTTTGAGAAAATCTTTCCACATCTTCATTGATATTTATACTTGTTATTGTTGTTAAGTGCCATCCAATCGGTTCTGAATCATAGTGATAACCCTATATAGGGTTTCTAAGGAGCAGCTGGTGAGCTTGAACAGCCAACCTTGCAGTTCAAACTGATCTTGCAGTCCAGCGCATTAATGCACAGTGCCACACCAGGACTCTGGTATGTAGATTGCATGTAAGTTTTATAATTTTTAGTTTATACTTCTTATAATCTATGCCACCAGTATTTTAAATACCAGCAGGGTTACCCATGGTGGACAGGTTTCAGATGAACTTCCAGACAAAGACAGACTAGGAAGAAAGAGTGACAAACTACTTCTGAATCTTTAGTCACTGAAAACCTTATGAATAGCAGAGAAACACTGTCAGATATAGTGTCAGAAAATGAGCCCCTCAGGTTGGAAGGCACTCAAAATGCGACTGGGGAGGAGTTGCCTCTTCAAAGTAGAGTTGACCGTGATAACATGAATGGAGTAAAGCTCATGGGAGAAAAGCCCGCAGGACCTTCATTTGCTGATGGGGCACAACTCAAAATGAAGAGAAACAGCTGTAAACATCCATTGACATTCGGAACACGGAATATATGAAGTATGAATCTGGGAAAATTGGAAGTTGTCAAAAATGAAATAGAACGCATAAACGTCAATATCTTAGGCATTAATGAGATAAAATGGACTGGTATTGGCCATTCTGAATCTGACAACCACATGGTTTACTACGCCAGGAATGACAAATTGAAGAGGAATGGTGTTGCATTCATCATCAAAAAGAACATACCCAGATCAGTCATGAGGTACAACACTGTCTGTGATAGGATAATATCCATGTGCCTACAGGGAAGCCCCATTTATACCACTATTATTCAAATTTACGCACCAACCACTAAAGCCAGTGAGGATGAAATAGAAGTATTCTACCAACTTCTTCAATCTGAAGTTGATCAAACATGCAATCAACATGTATTGATCATTACTGGTGATTGGAATGCAAAGGTTGGGAGCAAAGAAGAAGGATCAGTAGTTGGCAAATATGGCCTTGGTGATAGAAATGATGCTGGCGAACGCATGTCAGAATTCTGCAAAACCAATGATTTGTTCATTTCAAATACCTTCTTTAGACAGCATAACAGATGAATAGACACATGGACCTCATCAGATGGAATACATAGAAATCAAATTGACTACATCTGCAGAAAGAGACGATGGAAAAGCTCCATCTCATCAGTGAAAACAAGGCCAGGGGCAGACTGTGGAACAGACTGTGTGCATCAATTACTGATATGCAAATTCAAACTGAAGCTGAAGAAAATGAAAACAAGTCCACAAGAGCCAAAATACATCCCACCTGAATTTAGGGATCATCTGAAGAACAGATTTGATACATTAAACAATAAAGATCGAAGACCAGAAGAGTTGTGGGATGACATCAAGAACATCATACACGAAGAAAGCAAAAAGTCATTGAGTAGACAAGAAAGAAGGAAAAGGTCAAAATAGATGTCAGAAGTGACATGGAAACTTGCTCTCCAGCGTAGAGATGCTAAAGCAAATGGAAGAAATGAGGAGGTCCAAGAGCTGAACAGAAAATTTCAAAGATCAGCTCGAGAAAATAAA
>NW_006408702.1:3641032-3673901 GCF_000296735.1 Chrysochloris asiatica
GAGGCTTTCTACTCCCGTAAAGATTTACACCCTCGGAAACCCTATACAGGGTCGCTATGGGTCGGAACCGACTCGATGGCACATAACAACAACAACAACATCATAGTGTACTGGTGTGGCACTGTGGGATAGTGTGCTAGACTGTAAGGTTGGTGTGAACTACAAGGTTGGCGGTTCAAACTTCCCAGTTGTTCCTTGGAAACCTTATTCAGAGTCGCTATACATCAGAACCGACCGGACGGCACTTGACAACAACAATCATGGAGTCCTTGTGTGGCACTGTTGGATAAGCAGTGGACTGCTAACCTCAAGTCAGCAGTTGAAACCCACCAGCTGCTCCTTGGAAACCCCATAGGGTCACTATGAATGAGAAGCGACTTGACGGTACTTAACAATAATCATGTAGAATTGAGCATATCATTTAATCTTTTATTGTTGTTGAATATCCAATTTTTCAGTTAATGCAGTATGTTGCATTCAGCATCTCCACAGGCTAATGTTGTTGTTGCTAAATGTCATGCATTTAGCTGTAGACGCCAGGCTCAGGAACTCAGGTCTGACAGCTTCGCCGATGGCTCCTCTGCTTGTCTTTCCGGTGGCAAATGCGCTTTTCAAATACCAGTGTCCCTCAAGCAGCAAATTGATCCTGCTAACCTGGGCACTGACAACTGGCTCCCATAACCTGGTGTCAGTGTGTGCTTGTCTGCAGCACGTATGGTAAAGTGCATTTTCCTAATAGCGTTCTTTGCCAAGCCCCAGAGGAGGAGCAAGCAGGTGTGGCTTTGGTACTCTTCTGACCATGTGCCTCCACAGGAGAGTAACAGCAGTGCGTCTGTATATATATTGGGAACTGACTACACGGCACTCAACAACAAAAACGAGAAAGTGCCTCTTTATATATCGGGTAGCCACTGTTAGATGGAAGAAGGGGCCCTAATGTTTATTTTTAAACAGTTTGAAAACTTCTAGTAAAATGGAAAGATCATAGGATTGATGGTTGGTTTCCTGGCCAACTCTGGGACCCAGGGCTAATGTTAGCAACCCCGCTGACATTTGAGGCTTATGATAAGGTACAGGGATGAGAGTGTTTTCCATGGTGTTGTCTTCCCAGAGCTTTTCTCAGAAGACTGCATGGCAGCGCAGAGTTTGGTGACAGGCTGCCTGAGCTTGAATTCTGTATTACAAAGCTCTCTAACTCGGTGTCCTTGGACACGTTTCCTACCCTTTCTGAACTTTAGCACCTTCAGTAATATATAGTCATTCAGAGAGCGAGTATAAAGATTAAAGCAGCAAATCCATGCAAAATAGCTAGGCCTTGCGCTGACACACAGCAAGCTCTCTATTGAGCTAATTGTAGCACTTGCAGTGGCAGAATCCTCACCTTCTAAGTCAGGGAGCTAGCCCAAGCACATTACAGACAGCTAACACCTGTCCGTCAGTGGAGGCGTACGCTTTGCTATGGTGCTGGACAGGCCCAGTGGTAGAAAGATCTAAAGACCTACTTCTGGAAACCAGGCAACAAAACCCCTGTGGATCACAATGATCAGACCTGTCACCAAGCGTGTGCATGGTGCAGGATTAAGCAGCATTTCCTTCTGTTGTCCACAGGGCTGATTTCTCCTGTGATAATTACCGTCTTGCTGGTACTTTAATTAGTGTCTTTTCAAGATCACACTTACCCCTTCCACCATGCCCCTGGCACGCTCTATGCCATTCCACCATGTTGTCTGAAGGCAACTACAGTGTAAGGAACCATGTCCCTAAGACGAGTGGTGTCACATGACTCCTACTGTACAAAGGAGTCTCCTTTTAGCTGAATGAGAATCCAGCCTGCAGGTGGAGATAAGCTTTGGGAAAGACAAGGGAGAGGCCCACAACCCCCCAGCATTTTTCCAAGATATGCTCTGAAGCCAGAGCTGTGTCCATATGATAAGATGGCCTTTCTTTGTCCCATGTAGAATACGTCAGCCCAGCGACAGTCAGCCTGCTCTGAGAAACTGCAGTTTAGTGACTTTTCTATTGTGATGTCACTGAAATGATTCATGTGCACTTCATGCTAGCCCATAAATCAAAACTCCATGTTCAGGCCAGGAAATAGTAGTTACATTAGTAAAAGTAAGACCATCCAATATATCCACTTCAATTTTTTAGTTTGATTCAAATGTAAGAAAATACGTAACTACTAAAACTCTATCAAAAAACTGCTCTAACTTCATCTGAAATAGTAAACGAATTGCCATGGCTAACTTTTCTTTTTTTTAAAATCAAAATTGTTGCTGTTATTAAGTGCTGTGGAGTTGCTTCCAACTTACAGCAACCCTATACAGGGTTTCCAAGGGACTGCTGACCTTGAGGTTAACAGTTCAGTGCTTATCCTACAGTTCCACACCATAACAGCTGCTCAAGTGTTCTGGAATGTGATGGCAAAAGTTCTTTTGACAATGGATAAAAGGAGATTTGAAGTCTACCAAATATTCTGACCCACCTATGAGATTTTCTCATGTCCTTCAATATAGCAAAGAGTCTTTTAAGATTTGAGAGAATGCAAAATTTTTAAGAGGTTTCCTGACTTTCACTTTCTTCACCAGTGATGATAGTAAGCATAAAGTTTCACCTATGCCACAGTGGCAATGTGAGATTTCAAAGAGATTTAGCAGACGTACAAGTTTTAGACATTGTGAGTATACATTTGCTATATCCTCTTCTCTCTCACCAGATGCCTGCCTTTCTGATGCGGTTCCCAGACTCATAACCTTCTCCCCAAACATCTCAATACACCAAAGCCTCAAGACCTCTCTGATCTCCCCTCTTCAGTTGTCTGAGCTCAGCTCGTGCTAGCTCTGTCTATGGAGACTTCAATGGTCTGTGAACCCCTCTGTCCATGGCTGCATTGCGAAAATTCCCACAGCCTGAGAACCGGAGCCCAGAGCCACTGCTACTGACCACTGCCCATGTGTCTGTGTGGCTTCCTACACTTGTCCGTACATTGCCTTCCTCCCAGCCTGGCAAAGACAAAACTCTTCAACCTGCAGATAGGTCAGGCTTCCTTCAAGGATTCAAACCCCATGTTTGATTCTTTTAAATAATCAAAGGTGTTTTCTTTTACTACCATGAGATTCACTTATCTGGAAAGACATATAAAACCACTCTAAAACTCTTTTGTTCAAATCTTTTACACAGTCCAAATGCTTTTCAAAGAAAATTATGAACATGTTATGGTTAAAATGGCTTGGTCAAAGAAATAACCACTACTTGTCTGTCAGTATGTGGTATGTAAGTGGCTTGTTGTCATGACTGGAAAACTATGGTACTGGGATCCTTCCAGGCTGCACAGCGAGCCATCAGCAGCCGGCCTGACTGAACAGGCAGAGGGTGCCCTGGGAGCTGCCTCCAACCCCTGGCTCCCTTCTAGAGTGGAGGCCTTAGGTCTCCTCCCCTTCCCGGTCCTTCATGACTCACCATTTGTTCTCAGTCTCCAAGCACACGGTCATCTTCATGTACTGGTCTTCCTTTCGCTCCTCCAAAGTGGCAGACACAAGAGAAAGTTCCCCAAAGAGAGCCACCAACCAGGTCAGACGAGAGATGCCACTGAATGCTGGGAAACCGAACCGTTCTTCTTCCAAAGGGCCAGCTGTGGGGAATTGTAAACATGGTGGGAACGGGGAGTGAGGGGTGACAGGCCAGGGGACCAGGGCAGTGGGACCTTCCCTACAGGTGTATGTGCGCAAGACTAATGGCGATGACAGAGAGCTTACATGGCTGTCAAACTTCTGTCATCAAAGGCTCTCTCCTTTTCCTTGCTTGTTAAATTCCATGTTCTTAGCAAAATGATATTACAATATTTCAGTGTAAATAGCAGTCAATTTAGGCAAAAAGTATTATCAAAATGTTTCAGACTCTTAATGTATTTGGAGTCCTGGTGTGGGATAAGCAATTGACTTCAAGGTCATTTTGAACTGCAAGGCCGTTGGTTCAAACTCACTAGCTGCTCCTCGGAACCAACTC
This sequence comes from Chrysochloris asiatica, assembly GCF_000296735.1. Taxonomy (NCBI): domain Eukaryota; kingdom Metazoa; phylum Chordata; class Mammalia; order Afrosoricida; family Chrysochloridae; genus Chrysochloris; species Chrysochloris asiatica. Next base: position 3,645,038 of record NW_006408702.1, read on the forward strand.
AGTAGCACTGAACAACAACAATGTATATGGAGCCCTGGGGTGGCACTGTGGGCTAATGCATCAGACTGCAAAGTCATTGCACCACAAGGTCGGTGGTTCAAGTTCACCAGCTGCTCCTTGGAAACCCTAAACACGGTCACTATGGGTCAGAACTGACTTGGCAGCACTTAACAACAACAGCATGGGACTGTGAGCCAAAAAGTCAGAGGTTCGAGCCCACCAGTTGCCTCCTCACAAGAAAGATGAGGTTTTCTCCTCCTGCAAAGATTTTATAAAGACTTGGAAACCTCAGACAAGGTCACTGTGAGTGAGAACTGACTCTCTGGCACTTAACAACAGTAATATATCTATAGGAGCTCCCAGGTGGTTTGAATGACTAAGCATTAGGTTATTAGCAGAAAGGTTGGTAGTGTGAATCCACCCAGAGGCATCTCAGAAAAAAAATTGGCAATCTGCTTATGAATGATCACAGCATAAAAACACCATGGAGAGCTATGCTATGTTGCATGCATGCAACGTTGCATACATGCTACGTTGCATACATGCTACATTGCATACATGCTACATTGCATACATGCTATATTGTACACATGTGGTTGACGTAAGTTGTAATAAACTTAATAGCAACTGATTTTTGTGTCATATACCTACCTATCCATATGTATATATATTATCTATACACATAAATAAGGAGCTCTGGTAGCGCATTGGTTGAGTAAGGCTTCCAACCTCAAGGTCAACAGTTCGAAACTACCAGTGGTTCCATGGGAGAAAGATGAGGCGTTCTGTTCCCGTAAAGATTTGTTGTTGTTAAGTGCCGTCGAGTCGGTTCCGATCAATAGCGACCCTGTATGGGGTTTCCAAGGAGCAGCTGGTGAGCTGGAACCGCCGACTTTGCAGTTCAAATGGCTTTACAGTCTGACGCATTAACCCCCAGCACCACACCAGGACTCAAGCTTATGAGACTGTAAATCAAACACAGCCTCATCTTTTTCTTGTAGAGCAGCTGGGGGGTTTGAATTGCCAACCTTGCTGTCAGCAGTCCAGTGCATAACCCACAGTGCCACTGGAGTTCCTTTTAAATGCCATATAAAGGCTATGTAAATGACAATAAAACAAGAGCAGTGACAGCTAGTTCAATGCCAAGGAAAGTGACACAATTAGTCCCCAGTGTCAGATTGCCCAGTAAACAACGTAAACATGGGCTTACTTACTAAACTACAGTCAACGGTTTCACATGGTTAAGCCATGTTCATAGCAACCCTGTATGGGGTTTCCGAGGAGTGGTTGGTGGGTTTGAACTGCCATCTTTGAAGTTCATATTGACCTTGCAGTCTTAGCGCTTATTCTACAGTGCTACATCTTTGTTGTTGTTAAGTGCCCTCGAATTGGTTCTGACTCATAGCGACCCTGTATAGGGTTTCCAAAGAGCAACTGGTGAGTTGAAACCTCCAACCTTGTGGTTCAAAACCACCTTGCAGTCCAGTGCTAGTTTTTTTCTAAACTAAATCAGGAACTTCAGTTCCTTGAAAACATGACCCCTCATGGTGATGGTTTCACTAAAGTCAAGAGGTCGATTAAGAAGCAGTGAGATGTTATTGGAAAATATGAAGGAAAAGCAGAACCGCAGACAACCCACTAAACTTCTGAGCAGGAACATCATCCCCATCCCCAGGGAGAAGCCAGGCAATCAGCGTCTTCCTCTCCAAGCATCCGTCTTCCAGTCTTCTTGTAAAAAGAGAGAGCTCATACACAGTTTCTTGTGGAGGAAAATCTCCAACTTGTTAAGATTTCATGAGAAGTTGAAATAGATTCAACCAGAAGCATAAATAAGTTTTCAATTTATAACATTTTTTTTTTTTTTTTTTTTACTCAAGGCCCACTAAGGAATTCAATCTCATTTGAGAGGAGAATGAAAATAGGTATTTGTATTGTTCACTGAGGTATTTGTTGTTGTTGTTGTTAAGTGCCTTTGAGTCGGTTCCGACCCATAGCGACCCTGTACAGGGTTTCCGAGGGTGTAAATCTTTACGGGAGTAGAAAGCCTCATCTTTCTCCCGCGGAGCGGCTGGTAGTTTCGAACCGCTGACCTTAAGGTTCGCAGCCCGATTCGTAACCACTACGCTACCAGAGCTCCTGGAAAGCTAAATTAAAATTGGCCCTAGGTCAGACAGCCATTAGCAGGAAGGAAGCCAAACTCATGTTCTTGGGAGCTGGGGCAAAACCCAACAGGCCTCCAGGCCTCTGTACCAGGGTGACCTACATTCCCTCTAAAACTGACCTGTGAAGAGAAGCGATCCTTTCAGCAGATCCTTGCCCACCACTTCCTTCTTCAGAAATGCAAACTCCTCCATTAAGAGTTCAATATGTTCCTCGTGTAGGATTTTTCCTGTCATGACAAACATGAAGTAAGAAAGGTAGTTCTTCAGGGACTCAGACAGAAACCTGTACACCCGTGTTCCTGGCAGCATTGTTCACATGAGCCAGAAGGTAGAAACCACCGAGTATGTCAGCAGACAGATGAACAAAATGTGGTTCACACATACATTGGACAATAACTCAGCCACGGGCACATGCTACCACATGGATGAACCTTGACAAACTTATGCTCAGTGAAATAAGTCAGTCACAAAAGGAGACACCATGCATGCTCTCTTATTCAAAATATCTAGAATAAAAAAAATGAGTAGAGAAAAAAGGTTGTAAGTGGTTGGCAGGGGTGAGTAGGAGGAGAAGATGGGATTGCTTCAGGGACACCAAACTGATGCAAAAGTTCGGGGAGTGCATAGAGGTGATGGCAGCATAGCATGGTGAATGGAACTGATGCCAATGAGTTGTATACTTAAAAATGGTGCAACGACAGACTTTGTTATATGTATTTTACTTTTAAAAAGGGCCGCCATCTTGATTTGTGGGGAACAACGCATCCTAGAGACTTCCTCCAGAACAGGACACACAGTGCTCTGAACCACCGTGGGTACAGGGCAAGGCAGACGCCACTACGCCTCAAATACCCCAGCCGTGAGGGTGCCGGTCCTAAACTTCCAGCAGAAATAAGAACCTAAGAAAGCAAGATGGCATCCACTTGTCTCAGGAACATGGCTGAGAGCCAGCCGGGTGTTAGCTTCTTTTCTGGACAGAAGGGGGCAGGATAACACAAAAATCTAGACCACATATAGAAAAGGGAGCTTCTGAACTAAACCTTGTTGTTCTTGTTAAGTGCCATTGAGCCTGTTCAGACCCATTGCAAGCCCGTATTGGGTTTCCAAGTTGTAGCTGGTAGGTCTGCACTAAATGAGGGTGCTAAAATTAGCCTCTTCATTTCAAAGCACTGGAAAAATCAGATGGTTAAAAACAACAACAAGGCTGAAGGGACGACAAAGGCTTAATATTCATAACTGAAACTTTAAACTGTAAGAAAAAGTTGTTCAAATATCTTGCTTTTGCGATTTTTATCTCCGACTTAGGCCAGAAAGTATCTCTGGTGGCGCAGGGCTGCTAATACCAAGGTTAGCAGTTGGAATCCACCAGTGGTTCCACAGTAGAACAATGAGGCTTTCTATCGCCTTAAAGACTTACAGCCTTGGAAACCATATAAAGAGTTGTCATGAGTCAGAACTGACTTCACAGCACACAACCACCACCACCATCTACACCAGAAACTTCATAAAACACCACACCTCTTTTGTGATTAAACACAGTTCTATATGCTGACTGGAATGGTGGTTACATGCTTGTATACTCTGTCAGAATTCACAGAACTCTGTACTTAAAAATTGCTGTGTTTCATTCAGTGTAACTTAGGGTTTTGTTGTAAAGTACCGTTGAGTGGTTTCAACTCATAGCAACCATGTATAGGGTTTCAGTAGCGTAGTGGTTACGAATTGGGCTGCGAACCTTAAGGTCAGCAGTTCGAAACTACCAGCCGCTCCGCGGGAGAAAGATGAGGCTTTCTACTCCCGTAAAGATTTACACCCTCGGAAACCCTGTACAGGGTCGCTATGGGTCGGAACTGACTCGATGGCACTTAACAACAACAACAACAATAGGGTTTCAGAGGAGCAACGGGTGGGTTTGAACCATCGACCTTGTGGTTTGAAGTCCAGCACTGATCAAACAGCACCACACCAGGAGTCCTATGTAAGTTACAGCTCAATTAAAAAAGAAGACAAAGGCTCAGGTCATTCATTATGTTTTTCGGGTGATTGACGCGTAACAGAATCATTACTGGAGTTTCTTCAAGGGCTTTGGTATGGATGTAGCACCTACTTTTGTACAGACTTCTTAGAAATTCTCAGGCACTGGGTTCTACCTTTATAACTAATTCAGCCATTGCAAGTGCAAGACAAAGTTTGCATTTCTTCTTGTTAGATGCACCAAAGATGGCACAGTAACCCGTTAGACCGGGCTGAAGAACGGGGCTGGGGAACACGTCTCCAGAAACTGAAGGACAGCAGACCCAGCACTTTCAACAGTGATTCGTTTCATGCGTGCACCTCAATTTTATGAAAAGGGAAATACGATTTGAAACACCATTTGTGGTATTTCAAATGTAGAAATTTCCCTTAACCAGACACTAGTTGTATATGATACCCAATGCTAGGACTAATTTCCATGGTAAAATAAAAATGTCAACACTGTTTTGGTTCCTCTGAAATTTTTACACGAAGCTGAGCTCTCTGTCTCTATAACATACCTATTTACACTGGGGCAGCACGTAAATGATTTCTTCCTGTGGAGAGTGTTCAGTTAAATGCTTGGCTGCAAGTTCAAAGGTTCGAGGTCCAAGTCTATCTATCCAGAGGAAGAAAGTCCTGGTGATGTACTTCCAAACAATCAGTGATTGAAAACCCTGGGGAGCACAGTTCTACTCTGAGTCAGAGGTGACTGGTTTTACTGGCGAGCTTGTAACATTTCTGAATGGGGGGATCAGATCTTCCATTAGTCATTTCTTTTTTATGCTAAATATTCAAATGACTCACAGTTAATATTAGACTGTTGCTGCTCCCACTATGCCAGTCCATCTTGTTGGGGGGTTTCCTCTTTGTCGCTGACCCTCTACTTAAGTAAGCATGACCTCCTTCTACAGGGATTGGTCCCTCCTGATAATATATATGGTCCTTGGTATTTTGTTTCTCATTTAATTTTTTTTAACTAAAGCCACACTTGATTCAGATTCCCTTAGTGTTTCACGAACATCCTTTTTCACTGTTTCAGAAACCCACCCAGGACACATTACAATTAGTTGTCACTATCTCCTCAGGTTCCTATTGGGTTGAAAGGTTTCTCAGGTTTTCCTTGCTACTGAGAACCTTGAGTTTTAAGGACTGTTGGTCAGGCTAGTACATTGATTGAATGTCCCTCAATTAGATTTTTTGTTTTGTTTTGTTTTTTAAAATGCTTTATTGTGTATTATATGTTAGTTTACATGGGAGAACATTAGTTTTACATTCATTCTATCGTATATCATTTCATTGCCATGGTTACAATCCCCTCCATGCATCATCAACACAGTCGCTCTCCCTCTCGGGATCTAAAGTCCCCAGCTGCTCCATCGCTGCATGTAATCGTCTCTGCCTCCATCTCAGGCATCACTGCTTCTCTGGGTAGGGTCCCGCTCTCTGCTCTTCTCCCTTGATGGTCCTAGGGACCTCCGATCCTAGACTGAAAAGTTAATCACTCCCCTCCTTGCTACAAAACATCTACCTTTACATTTCCAACCCTCACAATCAGTCCTGATAACAATTATTCACTATTGTATCACAAGAGACCCATCTGCATTTCATTTCATCAGCTCCGCCTAGACAGACTGGATACTACTCACTGGACATTCTGCCTTCCTCCAGGCCCCCTGGCTCTAGGTTCCCTCTTGAAAGCTTGTAAGCCAGTCACTTCTTGCCTTTGTAGCCCCTCCCCGCCCCCTTTTGGGTAGCCAATGTCCAAGTTGCCCATCCTTGTCTACTCTGTGTGTGGAGGGGGTGGGAATGATTCTTGCTGTAAGGATTTGTTCCCTCTTTTGAGCTACTGCATCCATAGGTGTAGGTCAAGTTCATGAAATTGTATCAGATTACTCTTTTTTCCCTCTTTCCTCTTCTAGTTGAGCTCTGATCATCCAGTCATTGAAACCAGGTCAAGTGGGTATTAGCTGCAAGTGTGGGTGTTCTTGTGCATATGCCCTCTCTTCTTATCAGCTGGACACTTCACCCTCCACTCTAGTCCTCTGTGGCTATGTCACTGACTCTGGGCCCAAGAGTCCCCAGGTCTTGCCACACTGCTGGCAAAACAGGTCTTGACCTGGGTTCACAGAAGTGTAATGAACATTGTAGGGCTTAGCTCACCACTTCATTGCTGTTTTTCCCTCGCTTCCTCTTATCGGTGACAAGCGCATGGTCACCAATCAGAGCGTGTATCCCCTTTGAGTCTTAGTCTTGGAAGGGGGTTTGCACTGCTCAATTAGATTTTGTCTTATGTTTTTCTTATGATCAGATTGTGAGCTTTCAGAAGGAAACACACAAAGGCCAAGTGCCATTCTTATCACATCATATCAAAAGTACATACTACCAACGTGACTTGTCAACGCTGATGGTGAGCACTTGGTTGAGAGGGTGTTAGTGCAGATTTTCCACTATAAAGAAGCTCTCACCCTGCCTTTACTTTACTGTACTCTTTGGAAGTCACTGGGTACAGGATATTGTCTTTTTGAATAGTTGTCTTGTATAGTGTCCACATTCCAGCTGGCTTGGTTTTGGAATGGTGTCATTTAACTTGTTTCTCCATCCCTGTAGTTGCCGCGAACTGGAATTGTGCTCTGAAGTTCAACCGTATGAAGGCAAACATTTTGTAATACTTCCTGGGTGCTTTGCACTCAGAGACTTGAGATGCAGGTTGACCCGTGTTCATCATTTGGCTAGGATGGTGACCAGCAGAGCTCATCATTGTCAAAATACACTTTCCCTTTGCAATCAGCTAGACGTCTGTGGGACATACTTTGGCATCTTGGACTTACTTCAGGGGCATTAATACTATGAGAAATAACATAGGAGGGTAAGTCCAAATATACTGCAACTAGGGTTCTAGTTCATGCATACACAGATCCAAAACAAAATGGCTTTAAACATGTCTCTGTAATTGTGGAGGGCTGCAGACAAGTTCTTTCATTTGTCTTTGGTTAGGGTGCTTTCCAAAACAAAAACAAAAACAAAAACAAAAACAAAAACAAAAACAAAAAAAAAGTCCAAATAAAAGCTTGAGGGGAAGGATCCCTTGGCCAGTTCAATTCAAAGCAGAGCAGTCAGTTCAAAGGGTTACGGTAACTGTTTGGAAAACCCCAAAGGGATAATCTTGGAGTCCTGGTGTGGCGCTGTGGGTTAACGTGCCAGACCACAAAGTCGTTTGAATCGCAAGGTCAGCGGTTCAAGCTCACCAATCACTCCTTGGAAACCCTATCCAGGGCCGCTATGGGTTGGAATTGACTCGATGGCACTTAACAACAACAACAACAAAGGAATAATCTTAATAGACTTTTCTCACAGGACACAGGGATTACAAGGTTTATTAGGAAAAAGTCTGAAGAAAATGGAAAAATGAATTGATGAGAAAATCGCAGGAAAATGCACAGGAATTTTTTTCCCATCCTAACAATGTACCTGCTCTTTCTTCATGGCTACCAAGGGCTGTCCTAGGAGAGTTGTGTTGGGAAATTTTATCTCATTCACTCTATAGCTCTGATCTTGCCTCCTGTCAACCCCTATGCATTCTAGTTCAATGTAGTTGCCTGCAGAGAGGGATTGGCCAGTTATACAAAACAGGAGCTCTCAGGAGGATACTGTGGCTTTAGTGCAGCATGTGTGGACTTCAGAGGCGAATACAGAAATGCCTCCTGCCACGGATCCCAGGAGATTTAAAGAAATAACTTATAAAATGTGCTTATCAATTTCTGACACATGTTGTTATTGTTAAGTGCCATCCAGTCAGTTCTAGCTCACGGTAACTCTCTTTAGGGTTTCTGAGGTGGATTTGAACTTCTGAGCTTGTGGTTAGCAATCCAGTGCTGATGTCACAGCTCCACACAAGGACTTCTCCTGATATAGAGTGAATATTTAATAAATGATGATTACTTTTGAAAAATTACCAAATACGTATCTACAGTAAGTTGTCGTTGTTGTTGTCAGGTGCCATCGAGTCCGAACCGACTCATAGCGACCCCATGCACAGCAGAATGAAACAATGTCTGATCCTGGGCCAACCTCACTACCACACTTGATGCCATCAATGATGCCACCTGACTGATCCATCTCGTTGAGGGTCTTCCTCTGACCCTCCATCTTACCCAGCATGACATCCTTCTCCAGCAACTGTTCCCTCCTGACAATACGTCCAAAGTATGAGAGACGATGTTTGGCCATCTTGGCCTCTAAGGAGCACTCTGGCTGCACTTCTTCCAAAACAGATCTATTGGCACTTTTAGTATTCTCCTCCAACACCACAACTCAAAGGCATCAATTCTTCTACAATCTTCCTTATTCATTGTCCAGCGTTCACTTCCATATGAGGTTATTAAAAATACCATGGCTTGGGTCAGGCGCACCGCACCTTAGTCCTCAAGCTGACATCTCTGCTCTTCAACACTTTAAAAAGTTCCTGTGCAGCCAGATTTGCCCAATGCAATACGTCATCTGATCTCTTGACTGCTGCTTCAGCGAGTGTTGACAGTTCATCCAAGAAGAATGAAGTCCTTGACAACTTCAATCTTTTCTCCATTGATAAGAATGTTGTCTACAATAAGTAGTAACTTTGATTTGGGCATTTCCCACTAGCACTGTAAATATCATGTAAATAAAACCACAGATGGAAGCTAATTCATGCTTTATAAGAACACAGGCTTGCAAGTTCCCTGCCACCTTCCTCCTCAGCCTCCATGTGTCCCTCAGTATATACAGGCTAGCAGGGGATCAGAAGGGGAGTCCAGTGTAGCCAGGGCAATGTATCTGAAAATTCTCATTTTGAGAATGAAGTCGTGAAGGGATCAAAGTTGGGACCACAGAACCCCTGGGGATAGGAGAGGGCCTATGTTCCAAACAGACAGAACATACGTCACCTTTCTGGTCAGCCAGTTCCCAGAGTTCCTGAGCCGCTGCCTGAGACAGTGTCATGGGGTATTCCACGAGGACATGCTTCCCAGCATTTAGGAACTGCCTTTGGAAAAAGAGATAAATACAGGACAAGTACACTTGAAATAGCTTCACTCAAATGCTTTGCATGACAAAGAACAGACTTATAAATACCCAAGAGTTTAAAAGCCTTTTGTGTGTAAATGTGTTAGAAGCAATGGGGGTCAGGATCAGTGGCAAAGAATATCACATTATTGTTAATTTGCAGTAGAAATAATATAGAAGTAGGCCTATTTTTATTACTGCCTTCTTGTTGTTGTAAAGTGCCGTGGAGTCGATTCCGACCCATAGTGACCCTGTAAGGGTTTCTGAGGAGCAGCTGGTGAGCTTGAACCACCAATCTTGCAGTTCAAATGGCTTTACAGACTCCCTTCTAGTTATGTATTAATTTAAACCTTCATTTATCCAACTATTTACCAGTTACTAGGAGTCCTGGCATGGTACTGTAGAATAAAGCACTGGACCGCAACATCAGTTTGAACTGCAAGGCCAGTGGTTCAATCCTACCAGTCGCTTCTCAGAAACTTAACAACAACAGTTGTCAGGTAAGGTGCCCTGGTGGCCCAGTGACTAAGTGCATGGTTGCTAGCTGAAAGGTTGAAGGTTCAAACCTACCAACTGCTCTGCAAGAGAAATATGTGGTGTAAGAGCTACAGACTTGAAAATTCCATTCTATAGGGTCACTGTGAGTCAGGCGCACCTCAACGGCACTAGATTTTGTCAGGTGTTCCGATGGAGTCATAAAAATCCACGAACAGGTAAATTTCAATACCATATGGTAACTACAAATAAAGACCATGATAGCTAGTTTGCCTTGAGGTAATCTGAAAATATTTCACTAAGGACATTTACACTGGGTGTTGAAGCATGAGTAGGAGTTTTTCAGGTATAATGTGTCAAAGGGCATTTCATTTCATTGTGCATTGGGAAGGGCATTTAAGGGGACTTTGTCTATTTGGAAAATGGTGTGAATTTTAGCATGGCAGGAGAGTGACTTATAGGGAATGGGGAGAAATGTTACTATCAAAGCAGGTGGGAGGCTGTCTGTGAAGAACTGTGCTCTGGGGGCTGGATTTTATTCTACAGATAACAAGAGTCAACTTGGAGTCATGACAACCCTGTGTGTCTCAAAGTAAAACCGTGCTCCATAGCATTTTGTTTCTTGTTTAAAAAAAAACACAAAACTGAACACATTACAATTTGTATTAGAATTAAGAAATGGAAGGTACGGGAGTTTTTATTTTAATTTTAATTCTTATACTATAGAAATATACATAAAACTCAGATTAGGTATTTACTCCCTCCTCCAAATTTATCCCCACAGCCACAGTTTACAGTGATGCGTAATAAAGGCATGGGTTTCAATTACATGCTCAGTTCCTGACTAAATTTTATGCATTTTGAGAATATAAACTTAACATTCAATTTTTAATTAATCTTTAAAAAAATTTTTTAAGTGAACTATAGATTTCCAATGGCTGACTTCCAGGAACTAGATTATCAGGCCTTTTTTTCTGAGACACTTCTGGGTGGAAGCGAACTTTCAACCCATGGTTAGCAGCAGCTGAGCATGTAAAGCCTCGGCGCCACTACAGAGGCTGATGCTGCTGTTAAGTGGCAATGAATCAATACTGACTCATATCGACCCTGTATGGGGTCTCCAAGGATCAGCTGGTGGGTTTGAATTGCCGACCTTGTGGCTAGTAGTCCAACGGTGAGTTTGAACAACTAACCTTGCAGCTCAAACTGACCTTTCAGCCAGTGCATTATCCTACAGTGCCACACCAGGACTCTACTATAGATAACAGGGTACAAATACTTATAAGCATGGGGTTTATGAGATTAATTTTGTTTTAAAGGGAAAAACACCACGCTGCTAACCGGGAAGGCTAAGGGTCTCCAAGCAAAGACGCTTATGCCCACAATGGAATTGGATAAAGCAGGCAGGGCAGCCACAGTTAAGCATAGGAACACAGAAGGAAATCTTCCGGTCAGGGAGGTGGCTCGTATAGCTCAGTCAGCAGTCACATGATGCCTGGGCCTCTTCCTCCGGGCTCAGGCCCAGCAAACACTTGAATGACTCTTAGCTTTGCATTCAAAGATGGGCAGGGGACACTTCTTCCCTTCTCCCACTGCCTCCATTCCCTACTTTGATTCCACCACTACTTCCTCATGAACTCATCACGTGGCTAAAAAATCACTCCAGAGAGATATTTCACAACACTGAAAATGCAGAAGATGAAATGTTGGAAGCAGCTAACCCTTAGAAAGGAATCTGATGATCTGCCAAAGCACAGGAAAGATGCTTGCTTGCAGAAATCATAGGACGCGAAGGAAGCCGGTGCTGCTCAAACCACTCCTGATAATTCTTAATGTCCTTGCAATTGCAGCGTGGTGGTGTGCAGATTACACCCTGCACGGCTAACCACAAGGCCAGCAGTTGGAGTGCACCAGCCACTCTGGGACAAACAGGAGGCTTTCTGCTCCTGTAAATATTTAGGGAGTCCTGGTGTGGCGCTGTAGGACAAGCACTGGACTGCAAGGTCAGTTTGAACTGCAAGGTCGATGGTTTAAATTCACCAGACGCTCCTTGGAAACCCTACACAGGGTCGCTATGAGACGGAACCGAAGCAATGGCACTTCACAACAACAATATTAGAAGTCAGTAGGGTTGGGAGGATTCTTGCCACATATAGGGAACTCAGATGCAACTTCTGTTAGCAAAGGTTTGGGTGTTGCTGGGATGTTGAACAGGCTTAGGCAGAGCTTCCTCCTAATATACACCTGGAAAAAAGGCCTTGTGACCGGCTTCTAATAATCAGCGAATGAAAACGCTACAGATGACAATCGTGCCACCCCATTAAGCACGCGGTTGCCACAATAACAAGGAGATACTCATTTTACTATTGGTCCCATTCCCCTATAATTTGTAACCAACAGTTACAAACGCTCTTCTCCCCAACGGCGGAGATCACCTTGCGTGGTTTCAGCTTCTACGGCATTTTCACAGCCCCGCACTGCTACATAAAGCGAGGCTGGCCTGCACGGAAACGCACCTTATGTAGCCCTCGTGGCTGGCACTTTCGCTGCAGATGTAGGCCACCTCAACCTGTTGGCTGGAAAGAGCATCTTCCAGAGAAATCTGCTGGACTCCATCAATGCTGCCAAGCTCTCGTCTATTTGAGAGAAGCAGAAAAATTAAACAAAATGGCATCGAACAAATGACCCTTCTGCCCAATAATGAATGTCCTGATGATGAACTTGAGAAAATGAAAGATTCATTCTCTTCTCTCCCACATTCAGGGTGATTTTCCACAGTGGTGGGAGAAGAATGGTTCAAGTCAGGAAACTGGGCATTGAGTAACCTGTATTACCTTTAACTGGTGATATTGTGGATTCCTTCATCTATGAAACAAAAAGGAAGGATCTCTCTATCACATGAGACGTGTTCTTTGCAGATGCTTCCAGTTTCAGGCACTTGGCCAAACATTCTAAATACCGAACCTAACTCAAATCCAACACAGCAACACCGTAGATGTGACGTTGCTCTGTGGCTTCAAGACACTCCATACGTCACAGCCAAGCTGACGGCAGAGGTCGCTGCCTCCTTCTACAGCTGAGCTGGCTGTGTCCACAGAGGCCGTGGCTGGCCCACGAAGACCAGTAGCAGAGGCTCTCGGCCTCTTAGAGTAGGACAGTCCAGCCTGGGCATTCTGCACGCTGATCCAGTGCAGAGGTGGGCCTCTCCTCTGAGGGGTGGCTGTCACTGAGGAATGTAGGCAGACGACAGGAGGCTCCAGACAGAAGGAATCCTCAGGGCACTGAACAGTGTGAGTGGACAGGGAGGGGGGAGGGGGAAAGCAGCGAGGAAGGATGTCCGCTTTTGCTCCCAGCTCCAAGAGGCAGCAAAGAGAGATGTTCCCTTGCCAAAGGGTATTAGGTTACGTTTGCTTCCAATGCGTTCACCTGATTTAACCAAGACTTATTTTTAGTCTATTGTGCGCTATGCATTGTAGGGCATGATGAAGAAATTCAAACCCTAATCTTCCAATGAGTTCGCAGTCTGGGAGAGGGAATAACAACACATGTTACACACCCAACAATACATGACTAACATGGGAAGTGTTGTGCTGGGGAATCGTGGGAGCTCAGAGAAGGGACACATCTAGTTTAGCAAAGGTTCCTAGGGTGGGGGTAGGGGGTAGGATATTAACAGGAGTGGAGGAGGGGGATGTGAAGAAGGGAACAGTGTGAGGACTGTGGTATGAGCTGAACTCTTAGCCTTTTCTCCCGTCTTTCCCCCTGCCCCTGGGGATCTGGATGATTTGGGGGGACCCCATTGCATTGCTCTTGGCAGCCAGTTGCTAGGGGACTGGCGCTTAAGAGAAAAGGAGAGAACCCACTTCAGGTGAGCCCAGCTTTAAGTTGGGGACCATATGGGGTTATAAAGTCCAAACCCAAATCCACTGCCTTACAGTGGATTCTGACTCATAGTGACCCTAGGTAGGGGAGGTTGGAAATCTTTACGGGAGCAGAAAGCCTCCTCTTTCTCCTCTGGAGAGGTTGGTAGATTCAAACTGCTGATCTTGTGTCTAGCGGCCCAACATGTAATCTACTAAGCTGCCAGGGCCTCTGGCTAACAATGCCTCTCCTCTCCTACTTGCCACAGTCCCTGTCTAACGGAGAAGGAAACCTGGGCCAAGACAGAGCCCAGCATGACTGGTCTCTGTGATGCTCCAACCCACCTTTTATAATAGGCAAACTGGAAGAAGGTGGATTGGATTATGAATCAAAATGCGAAAACACTTCTGCATGGACCACGTCAGTAATTATTTGTCCTTTGGGTAAGTGTGTATTTAATGTCTCTAAAGCAACAGGAGTCCTAGTGATACAGTGGTTAAGCACTTGGCTGTGAACCCAAAGGTTGGTATTTCAAACCCATTAGCTGCTCCTTAGGAGAAAGCTGTGACAGTCAATTCTTAAAAGATTACAGTCTTGAAGAGCCTCTGGGGCAGTTCTATATTATTCTATAGGGTCACTGTGAGTTAGAATCGAATCTGCTTGGAAGACGTTAGGTTCTGAGGAGCCTTGGTGGCACAATGATCAAGTGCTCAGCTAGTAACAGAAATGTTAGTGATTTGAACCCACCATCTGCTCCATGAAAGATGTGGCAGTCTGTTTCCATAACAATCTGTTGTCGTGGTTGTTAAGTGTCTTTGAGTAGAGTAATCCTAGCAATCCAATATAGGGTTTCCAAGGAGCAACTGGTCGGTTTTCACCACCAACTTTGTGGTTAGCAGTCTCCTGTGGCTCCCACAGCGTCACACCAGGACTGCCTTGGAAACCCTGTGGGGCAGTTACACTCTGAACTGTAGAGAATCAACTTTGTTGGATTCAACCTGACAACAGGGTTTTTAAAGCAACGGAAAAGAGGGATGTGTCAAGTTTACTTGGTCACCACCTCATCCCCACACCCAGCAGCGTCTGGAACTGTGTGTGTACTGTGTGCCATTCAGATTCATAGCCAACTTGTTGTGCCTACAAGTCGGTTCCGACTCATAGAAACATTATGCACAACAGAACGAAACACTGCCCATTCCTGGACCATCTTCACAATGGTTGGTGTGTTTGAGCCCTTTTTTGCTGCTATGGCGTCAATCCATCTTGTTGGGGGTCTTCCTCTTTTTCGTTGACCCTCCACTTTAGCAAGCATGATGTCTTTCTATAGGGACTAATCTCCTTGACAGTATGTCCAAAGAATGAGAGACAAAGTCTCCCCATCTTTGCTTCTAAGGAGAATTCTAGCTTTACTTCTTCCAAGAAAGATTTGTTTGTTCTTCTGACAGTCCATGATACTGTTAATATTCTTCACCAACACCATAGTGCAAATGCATCCATTCTTCTATAGTCTTCCTTATTCACTGTCCAACTTTCATACGTGTATGAGGCAATGGCTTGGGTCAGGTGCACCATAGTCCTCAAGCTGACATCTTTGCTCTTCAACACTTTAAAAAGGTCTTGTGCAGCAGATTTGCCTAATGCAACACATCGTTTGATTTCTTGACTGCTGCTTCCATGAGAATTGATTGTGGATTCAAGCAAAATGAAGTCTTTGACAACTTCAATCTTATCTCTGTTGCTGTTGTTAAGTGCAGTCAAGTTGGTTCTGACTCACAATGACCCTGTATATGACCCCACATATGAGGGTTTCTGAGAAGCAGCTGGTAAGTTTGAACCGCCAGCCTTTCGGTTCAAACCAACCTCGTGGTTTACAGCTCACCACATCTGGACTCCCTTCTCTGTCTATTTTAATGTTATTTGTTGCTCCACTGTGGATAAAGGATACCTTCCTGACGCACATCTTTAGTGATTTAAACCATTCAGCATCCCATTGTTCTGTTGGTCCACGTACCGTTTCCTCATGAACACGATGAAGTGCTCTGAGATTTACATTCCTTGCAGTGTGATTCATTGTTTGTTATGATCTGGACCGTGGAATGCCTTTGCATAGTCAATAAAGCACAAAGTAAACATCTTTCTAGTATTCTCTGCTTTTAACCAAGATCCATCTGATGTCAGCAAAGACATTCCTTGTTCCATGTCCTCTTTTGAATCTAGCTTAGATTTCTGGCAGCTCCCCATTGATATAATGCTGTAACTGGTTTTTAATTTCATCTTCAAAAAATTTTTACTTGCATATGATATTTATAATTATGTTCAATGATTCTGTTATTCCATTGGAATGGTCACAAAAATGGGCTGGGGAGCACACAACTTGTTCCAATCAGTTGGTCAGGCAGCCGTCTTCCATATTTCTGGGCATAAATGAGTGAGTGCCTTCAGCGCTGAATCAGTTTGTTGAAAAATTTAACATTTATATTTTTGTCAATTTCTGGGTCTTGTTTTTCACCAATGCCTTCGGTGCGGTTTGGGCTTCTTCCTTTAATACCATTGGTTCTTGATCACAGGCTGCCTCTTGAAATGGTTGACTATCAACCAATTCTTTCTGCACATTGATTCTCTGTGTCTTCCTTCCATCTCCTTTTGATGCTTCCTGCATCATTCAGTATTTGGCCCATGCTGTTGTTATAAAGTGCCATCAAGTTAGTTCCAACTTCTAGTGACTCTATGTACAACAGAGTCCTGGTGTGGCGCTGTGGGTTAATGCTCTGGACTGCAAAATCAGTTTGAGCTGCAAAGCCAGCAGCCGCTCCTCAGAAACCCTATACAGGGTTGCTATGAGTCAGAACTGACTCCATGGCACTTCACAACAACACGCACAACAGAACCAAACACCAGTCAGTCCTGCGCCATCCTTACAACTGCTGTGTTTGAACCCATTGCTGCTGCAACTGTGCCAATCCATCTCATTTGGGCTTTTCCTCTTTTTCACTGAGCCTCCACTTGACCAAGCCTGATGTCCTTCTCCTGATAACAAAGTATGAGAAGTGAAGTCTGGTCAGCCCGACTTTAAAGGAGAATTCTTCCAACACAGATTTGCCCATAGAATCCATCAGTATTGCAACACAAGATTGATTTTTTTCTTCTGTTGTTTCAGCTTGAGAAATACTGAGTATCTTCTTGCCTTTTGGGTTTCTAACACCAGGTCTCTGTACATTTCGTTATAATACTTGACTTTGTCTTCTCAAGCTGCCCTTTGAAATTTTCTGTTCAGCTCTTTTACGTCATCATTTCTTCCAGTTGCTCTAGCTTCTCGAAGCCCAAGAGCAAGTTTCAGAGCTTCTTCTGACATCCATTTTGTTTTTTTCCTGGATTTTTAATGACCTTTTCTTTCTTCATGTATGATGTTCTTGATGACTTCCTACAACACTTCTGGTCTTTGGTTATTAGTGTCGAATGCATCAAATCTGTTCTTGAGATGGTCTCTAAATTCAGGTGCGATATAGCGCAGTAAGATAAGTACGGATTGCAAGGTCGGCGGTTCGAACTTACCAGCCACTCCTCAGAAATCCTATATAGGGTCAGTCAGAACCAACTCAATGGCATTTAACAACAACCTATTCACATTCATATTTTGGCCCTTGTGAACTTGTTTTCATTTTCTTCAGCTTCAGGCTGAACTTGCATATGAGACCTTGGTGTTCTGTTTCAGTTGGCCCATGACCTTGTTTGGGCTGACTGCATTGAGCTTCTCAATGATCTCTCCTGACAGATGTAATCAATTTGATTCCTGGGCATTACGTCGGGTGAGGTCCACATGCATAGTTGTCTTTTATGTTGTTGAAAACAGGTATTTGCACGGGTCTTGCAAAATTCTATCATGCGATTTCCAGAATCTTCTGTATCACCAAGCCCATATTTTCCAATTCTGGATCCTTCCTCTTTGTTTCCAACTTTCACATTACAATCACCAGTAATTATTAATGCATTTTTATCGCATGTCTGATCAATTTAATACTGAAAAAATTTGTTGAATTCTTCAGTTTTATCATCATTGGCTTTAGTGGTTGGGTCATAAACTTGAATAATAGTGGTATTAACTAGCCTTCCTTGTAGGTATATGCATGTTATCCTATCAGACAGCATTGTACTTCAAGACAGATCTTGAAATGCTCTTTTTTATTATTTATTATTTTTGTTGTTAATTGAGTGAAAGTTTACAGGGCAGATCATCAGTTTTACATTCAACAAATCATATACTTTCATTACAATGATTATAATCTCCTCCATGTACCATCAATTAACAGTATTTCTCTCTATTCATTTTAGCTCTTTTTTTTTTTTTTAAGCCCTCAGGCATATATAATAATTCACACCATCAAACGGCACATTTTGCAAGTCTGCCTCCTGGCCACCACAACCCAGTCCCTTTCTTTCCAGGAGTCTAGAGTGCTCAGCTGTTTCCTCTCTGCATGTCCTCATCTTTGCCTCCATCTCTGGTATTGCTGCTTCTCTGGATAGGGTCCCACATTCTGCTCGTGCTCTTCTCCCTTGATGATCCTAGAGTCCTCTGTTTCTGGACTGTGAGATTAAATGCTCCCTCATTTTTGTTACAAAACTTCTACCTTTACAGTTGTGACAGTCACAATTAGTCATGATAACAATTACTCACTATTGAATCATAAGAATCTTATCCCCGTCTCTTTTTACCAGACCCGTCTACAAAAGATGAAAACTATTCAGTGGAGTCTCTACTTTTGTCCACATACTCTTAAACTAAATTCCTTCTTGAAAACTTGTAAGCCAGTCACTTTGTGCCTTTATCACCCCCTGAAATGCTCTTTTTAAAGATGAATATGATAGCATTTCTCTTCAATTTGTCATTCTCGGTGTAGTAAATCAAATGATTTTCCTGTTTAAAATGGCCAATACCAATTCTTAGAATATCGATCCAATGCCTAGAACATCGATCTTTATGTGCTTCATTGCATTTTTGACAACTCCCAATACTCCTAGATTCATACTTTGTACACTCCAGGTTCTGATTATGAATGGATGTTTGCAGCTGTTTCTTCCAGTTTTTGAGTTGTGCCACAACAGCTAAGGAAGGTACCCATTCATGTCATTAAGGTCAACTTAAAGGAGGTAGCTCTTCCCCAGTCATATTCTCAATGTCTTCCACCCTGAGGGGTTCGTCTTCTGGCACTATTTCACTGTCTCGAACTATGTTCCATTACTATTCATAAAGCTTTCAGTGGCTAGCTATTCAGAAGCGGTCTGCCTCTCTCTCATTCTTCTAAGTCTGGAAGCTCTGTTGAAACTTGTCCCACATGGGTGTCCCTATTGTTATTTAAAATACTGGTGGCATCGTTTCCAGCATTACAACACACAAGCCACCCTAGTATGACAAACTGATATATGAGTGGTGGGTACCTAACCTAGCGCACAAGTAATACTGATGACTATGTTACAGAGGCTAGTTTGGTCATAGGTGTGTGTGTGTGTGTGTGTGTGTGTGTGTGTGTGCATCAGTGGAAAGTACAACAAGGAAGATGAAACACTGTGCTAAATTCAGTTTTGACTGAGTCATAGGAGATGAATCCTTGAAAAACGAATGTGGAGCTTAAAATTCTCAATGGGCTTTAAAACGCTCTACCTGTGTGGCCTGAGCAAATTACATAACCTCTCTGTAGGCTCAATTTCCTCATCTGCAAAGTGAGGAAACAGCGTGCCAAACAGCGAGTGCATCTAGAATCACATATCTGCACAGGGATGCAGTTCCGACCACCGATGGAACATGCTACAAGAAACTTCACTGCAGAGCTTTTGGTCCATTAGGACTCCACCCTCATGCCCCTCCCCCCTCTCACCTCCCTCTATCTTCATAGACCCCACAGGTGAGCTATGCGCATCCCAACCTCTGTCCCAGACCCACTCATGCTTAAGGTCTTGTGGAGCTGACCCTAGACACACTTCTCTGGACTGAGGCTGGACCTACTGCCTCTCCTTCCCTGGGCCAGGAGGATTCCTGTCTCCCTGAGCTTCCCAAAGCAAGTCAAGTCACCTGGACACAAAGCCAATCAAGTTCAGGAACGCCGAGGAAGCCCGTGGGTCCCGCAAGTCCCTCATCCGCAACAACCCAGCTCTGCCGACGCCAACCACCACCACGCCAAACTTTCTCTCGGGCTGAAACACACACAGGGAACGGTGTGAAAACAGGTCAGACATCCAGTAGGGAGTGGGAAAGCAGACATGTGCGCAGGAGCAACTGGGAGGCTGACAAGCAAGGAAAGGAGCCAGCCTAGAAAAAGGAGCTACTTTCTCTCTGAGCCACAAGGCACTCATCAAAGTGTGGGCTTAGAGAGGAGTCTGCTGCACTCAAAACTCAGCTCTAAAAGGACCCAGAAGCCCTCTGGGAAAAGGTTCTCCACTTTGGGCTCTATTTCTACGACCCTCTCTCCAACACTGTAAGGGAGATTTTTCTCTTTAAGCCACTCCATCAGGGGTCCTCCAGGGTCCACAACCATCCTGGGAGATGTTAACAGACAAGACATGAGCTGTCAACTGCTCACCCAGGACCCCTCTGGCTTAAGCCCTCACTAGGGCTTTTTGATTTTACATTGGTGGCACTGAAGGATAGGCACTGGACTGGAAACTGCAAGGTCAGCAGTGCAAACCCATCAGTGACTTCATGGGAAAAAAATGAGGCTTTCCACTCCCATAAAGATTTATAACCTTGGAAACCCTACACAGGGTTGCTATGAGTCAGAATCGACATGATGGTAGTTGAGTTTTTTTAAGTTTGGTGCTTTCTGAGTTAACGAATTCAGCTGCTAATCACAAGATTGGTTTTGAATAGCAGAAGTACCACAGAAGAGCTCATCATCTGCTTTCAAAATATGTGCCACTGAAAACCCTGTGGGGCACAGTTTATTCTTACAAAAATGGGTAGTCTCCGTTGACTTGATGGTAACATTTTTTTTTTTGGGGGGGTGCCTTAGATATTATTTAAGTATACTGCTATAGACTGTATGTAAGTAGTTGTTTTTAAGTGCTGTCGAGTCAGTTCTGACTCACAGTGACTTTATATAGGGTTTCTGAAGACTGACTGGTGGATTTGAATGGTCAACCCTTTGGTCAGCAGCCTAACGTTTATCCTACAGTGGTACACCATGCAAGTTGTTGTTGTTGTTATGTGCTGTGGAGTCGGTTCTGACTCATAGTGACCCTGAACAGGGTTTCCGAGGCTGTAAATCTTTACGGGAGCAGAAAGCCTCATCTTTCTCCTATGGAACAGCTGGTCATTTCGAACTGCTGACCTTGCGGTTCACAGCGCGATTCATAACCACTATGCTACCAGAGCTCCCGTGGAACAGCTGGTAGTTTAGTGAAAAATCAATTTGACCATTCAAAGTTGTACAGCAACTCAATAGGTTCTAAGTTGATCAGATGATCTCTCTGGTTGTCGTTAAGTGCCATTGAGTCTGTTCTGACTCACAGCACCCCTAGACAGAGTTTCTGTGACTGTAAATCTTTGTGGGTGCAGAAAGCCTCATCTTTTTCTCAGGGAGTGGCTGGTGGGCTCGAACCACCAACCTTGTGCTTCAAAGTCCAGTGCTTATCCTACCGAGTTACCGCACTCCCCAAAATGGTCTTCACACATCCCTTAAATCAATTCTTTTTGAAAGTCACTGAGCGTAGACATGGGGTGGTACCCCAGCCTTGCCCTTCCCTTCCCCTCTGATATTAAGGTGATTAAAAAATAACTATGCTTATATATTGCTAGGTGAAGAGCAAATTTGTACAACCATTTAACCTGCCTGCTATTCAAGGAGCTCTGGTAGCGTAGCGGTTACAAATGGGGCTGCGAACCGCAAGGTCAGCAGTTCGAAACTACCAGCTGTTCCGCAGGAGAAAGATGAGGCTTTCTGCTCCCGTAAAGATTTACAGCCTCGGAAACCCTGTTCAGGGTCGCAAGGAGCTCTGGTAGCGTAGTGGTTACGAATCGGGCTGTGAACCATAAGGTCAGCGGTTCGAAACTACCAGCTGCTGCGGGAGAAAGATAAGGCTTTCTACTCCCGTAAAGATTTACACCCTCGGAAACCCTGTTACAGGGTCGCTATGGGTCGGAACCGACTCAATGGCACTTAACAACAACAACATGAGTCGGAACCGACTCGATGGCCCTTAACAACAAGAAGAAGAATTCATGGACATCTCCAAGGCAGCTATATTATAAACTTAGGCCATTTAACTTGTATAGTTCTGTAGGGTCCATCTGTAGAAAGGGATCTTTTAATTTCATAATTTTTCCATGAACTTTTTGAACCTCTCTCATATTTGCAACATAATAAATATTTTCAAGTTTTCCTCCAGAAAACGTGTACCAATTTGCTCTTCATTTTGACTCAACTCAATGGCACTTTACAGCAACACAAATAACAGTTTTTTACATCCTTGTCAACCAATGTGTTGTGAAACGTTTCAGTCCTTGCAGACAGATGAATGAAAACACTCTATTTTGAATCCCTTCTCCCCTTCCCCAAGTGGTGGTTAGGTTGGTTTCTGTACTACTACTTAACACTTTGAAGTTCTTCTGCAGTGATTACATGCTCCCTTCTATCCGTTTCATCTGGAAACAAAACTCTAAAAACTGTCTTTTGCAACTTGAGTGAGCCTGTTCTCTTAAGCTCCAATTTTAAGTTTAGATCTATGAACATGACAGAGTCTTGGTGTGGCGCTATAGGGGAAACACTGGCCTGCTAACAGCAAGGTTGGTGGTTCACACCAGCCACTGCATGGGAAGCCTGTAAATGGTTACTATGAGTCAGAAGCACCTTAATGAAGGCAGTTAACAACAGCATCAACATGAATATTGTTCTTATTGCTAAGTATTGCTGAGTAGGTTTCAACTCAGAACAACCCTGTATTAGGTTTCCAAGGAGTGGCTGGTAAGTTTGAAACGCTGACCATGTAGTTCAAACTAACCTTGTGGCCAAGTGCTTATCCTACAGCGCCACACCAGGACTCTATCATGAATATTGCACAGTTATAAAAAATGATGAAAAAAGAAGACTGAAGAGGACATGGAGAGAGGGAGCAGCTGAGGACTCTAGACTCGTGGAAAGAGAAAGGCTGTGTGCTAGCAGCCAGGAGGGAGGCTTGCAGAATGTGCCTTTTGGTTGCTTAAATGCTTATATATTCCTGAGTGTTTTTGTGTACATATGAAAAAAACACAAACAAAAACCAACAACAACAACAGAGGGAATAGAAGCAAATACTGTTTGAATGATGCTGCACGGAGACTGTAATCATTGCAATGATACGATGAGTGTAAAACTGAAAACACCAAACACACTAAAAACTTAAAAAAGAAGAAGAAGATTGAAGAAGAGTTAATGTATTTAAATTCTGAAGTCAGTGAAGAATATTGACTATACTGTGGAATGCTAAAATAATGAAGAAGTAAATCTTAGAAGAAATGTAATCAGGATGTTCCTCAGAAGCAAAGGTGATGAGAGTCATAGAGTGGATTTTGTCTCTCCAGGACATGTATCAGTTTGGCTGGGTCATGATTCTCATTGGTTTGGTAGTTGTGTACTGCGGCCGTTAAGTGATGATCTCCCATGATGTAATCTGATGTGACCCACCAATAAGAGGATTAAGGGTGGGCTACAACACCCTACGGAGTCCTAGTGTGACTCTGTGGGCTAATGCGTCAGACTGCACAGTCGTTTGAACTACAAGGTAGGTGGTCTAAGCTCATCAGATGCTTCTTGGAAACCCTATATAGGGTCACTATGGGTCAGAACCTACTCAATGGCATTTAACAACAACAACAACAACAATACCCTACTGAGGAGGACTCAATAACAACCTGTGATATGCAGATGATACAACCTTGCTTGCTGAAAGTGAAGAGGACTTAAAATACATACTGATGAAGAACAAAAACCAAAGCCTTTGGTATGGGTTGCATCTCACTGTAAAGAGAATAAAAATCCTCACCACTGGATAAATAAACAACATGGAGAAAAGAATGAAGTTGTCAAAGACATCATTTTGCTCAGCTCAACCATCAACACTCATGGACGCAGCAGTCAGATCAAACGACACATTGCGTTAAGCCTATCTGTTGCACAAGACCTTTTTTAAGTGTTCGAGACCAAAGATGGCATCTTGAGGACTAAAGTGCGTTTGACCCAAGCCATGGTATTTTCAATAACCTCATGTGCATGCAGAAGTTGGACAATGAATAAGGAAGACCACAGAAGAATTGATGAATTTGAGTTATGGTGTTGGAGGAGAATACTGAAAATACCATGGGCTGTCAGAAGAACAGATCTGTGTTGGAAGAAGTGCAGCCAGAGTGCTCATTGGAGGCCAGGATGACCAGATCTGGTCTCTCATACTTTGGACATATTGTCAGGAGAAACCAGTCCCTGAAAAAGGATATGTTGGTAAAGTGGAGGGTTGGAGAAAAAGAGGAAGAACCCCAGTGAGATGGACTGACACCCTGGCAGCAGCAGTGGGGTCAGGCATAGCAACTATTGTGAGGTTGGCCCAGGACCGGGCAGTGTTTCATTCTGTTGTGTGTAGGGTCGCTGAGTCAGTGCCAACTCATTGGCACCTAACAATAACAACAACAACACAATACACTATTAAGGGACGCTATGAGATGGCATTGACTCAACAGCACAAAACCACCACTACCACAGTATCTTTAATCTCATCACAATCCTGATCAGATGTAAGGGAGTTTCCTCGGGGTGTGGCCTGCAACCTGTTTTATCTTACAAGAGATAAAAGCAGAGCGATTCAAGCAGAGAAGAAGGGGCCGACTGCCACCAAGAAATAAGAGCCTGGAGTGGAGTTCATCCTTTAGACCTGGGTCCCTGCCCTGTGATTCAGGGAAAGATGCCAAAACACATGGAAATCCCCAAGGAATGCTGGGATGCTGGGCCTCCAGAGGCTGAAAGGAAACAAGGCCCTTTCCCCAGAGCTGGGGCTCTGATTTCAGACTTGTAGCCTCCTAAACTATGATAGAAGAAATCTCCGTTTACTTGTGGCATTTCTGCTACAGCAGCACTAGATAACCAAGGGAGTGAGACTTTGACTCTCTTGCTTTCGATGTCATCAGGAAAGACCAGTTGCAAGAAAAGGTTTGATAAAGTAGAGGGAGCCCTTCAATGACACGTTAGCTGTAACAACGGGCTCAAACGTACCATCGACTGTGAAGACGGAGCAGGGCCAGACATCTTCTCCTTCTGTTAGGCGTAAGGTGGTCATGAGCTGAGGCGACTCTGGCTGGACCTTCAGGCTCAGTGCTAAACTCCACTCAACGTCCACCTAACTGCTGCACTCTGAACATCTGGGTAAGGTCCAGGGTCCCCAGGAACTCTCGTAACCACCCTAGGAATCACTCATGCATTGATGAGTGTCCCCGGAGACTCAAGGGAGGGTTGACCAACGGCTGCTGGAACCTTCTCAACCCTCCACCTCCAGTCAACCTCTGAGTCACGGGACATTTTCCTTCACAGTTTCCCTCATGTGACTTCCTTCCTCCACATGCTCACTGATTTGCCCCAGCTCTGGATTGCATTACAAGACTACCAAGGACTCTCTGAACCAACCTCTCATTAATTCAGCTGACATTTTGTGAAGATGTATTAGGCTTCAAACCAGATGCTGTGGAGATGCTACGATAAGCAAAGCATACCAGTGTCTAGATTTGAAGTCAGAGTGTGGAATGTAATTAAGAAAGAAAGCCAGAAAACAGGCTGATCAGACGAGGGCAGGCTTTGAGTGGGTGCTTAGAAGACATGTGAACTATGTGGCTAATGATTAGCTAAACACTGAGAGGGAGAAAGGCCTTCGTGGGGTCAACAAGTTCAGGACTGAACCCCACCCCACTCCCAATCTGCTTCTTAACACCCTGTGACTTTAAATCATTTACTGAATTCTTATCTTGCTCATCTGAAAACCAGGGGCGATTCATAGTTCCTTCCTCATAGACACTTTGCTATGCTGTGCCAGGGGGCTCTAGGCAGTAGATTAGCTAGCTACATGTAATACCCTTAAAACAGGGCTGGTATGGTGTTACAGGATAAAGCGTTGGACTGTAAGGTAAGTTTGAACTGTAAGGTTGGCGGTTCAAATTCACCAGCTGCTCCTCAGAAACCCTATACAGGGGTCACTATGAGTTGGAACCGCTCGATGGCATGTAACAACAACAAAACACTGCTTAGTTAAAAAGGGCACCTGTTGCTGACAGTCACCTAAAAGGCTTGAGGGGACCTGTCCAGAGAATACAGCTAACATGTGAAGGGACAGCAGAGAGATGACAAGTTCCTGGGTCTTTGACTTAATTACTGAGCCACTGGGTCAACCTGCCCATTATGGGACCAAGCAAGTTCATAGGCAATATACAAGAGGGCAGTGATGGTTTGGTGGTAGAATTCTTGGTTTCCATGTAAGAGACCTGGGCTTATTTCCTAGCTAACACACCTCATGCACAGTTATTACATGTCTGGCATAGGAGGTTTGCATGCTGCTTTGATGCTGAACAGGTTTCAACGGAACTTCCATACTAAGATGGATTAGAAAGAAGTCCCAATGATCTACTCCAGAAAATCAGGCAATGAAAACTCGATGGATCACAATGATCTAATGCACAGTCGATCCCGGGATGACCAGGGCCAGGTAGTGTTTCGTGTGTTGGCCCAACTCAAGGGTAGTTAATAAGAGCAACAGTGAGTTGGGTGTCTTCATGCTTGGAGCCCAGAGCACTGGAAACATCTCTTCCACAGAGCCAGGGCGACTCAGACAAGTTGGGAGGCAGGGATTGTTGCTTCTAAGTTTTCTCCATAAAGTAAAAGACGACTGAGATGCCCAGAGTGAAGAGGCAGGTGAAAAGAGTACAGAACTTTGAGAGAGAGAGAAACGATGACTTAAAATCTTTGTTAACATGATTTCATAAAATAAACAAAAAAAAGGCAACAAGAAAGTGGGTCACCTGGGGCTTTGTAGAGGCCTGGCAGGCAGAGCTGAATGCCCAGATGAGATTTTAAGACCTTACACGGCCTCTCGTCCGAGTCCACTGCTCCGTGGGGGATAGTCTCTGGATTTGACGCAGTGGACAGACAGGATGAGAAAAGGAGCTGAGGCCATGGGCACAAAGGTGGTTGAAGCGCAGGGGCTAGGCTGGACTGAAGTGGAAAGAGGAAGGGATTGATGGAGTGGAAAATTGGAAGGTAGCGAGAGGTTCAACATACACACATACAAAAAGTCAAAGTGAATAGAGAGAAATACTGTTAACTGATGGTACATGGAGGGGATTATAATCATTGTAATGAAACAAGGTGTATGATTTGTTGAATGTCAAACTGCTGATCTGCCCTGTAAATTTTACTCAATTCACAATAAAAACCTTAAATAAAAAAGAGGCTCAACACTGATCAACGAAGAGATGAAGTGGAAGTGAGAGAGATGAAGGAAGCGATGCAGAGAAAAGTCCTCATAACCAGAGCTAAGCGTCCCCAGAATACCACAGGCCAGCAGCACCCCACCCCAGCCCGTGAGTGTTGTTTCAGGATTAGCTGTAGTGGATAAATTCGAGTCTAGCTGGGGCAGGAAGCCACAGATAAGAGCTGTAAGGGGCCCGAGGCTTTCCATATCACCCAGAGCCATGTGCCCAGCGAAAAGGGTGGAGGGAAAATGTTTGGGATGCAAGCTCCATGGGAGAAAGGGTACTGCGTGCAGGGAAGACAAGGTGCCACGTGAAGAAAGCATTCTTTAAACAGGTCCACGTGAAGAACTTACCTCTGTGTTCATCTTGGCCGCTTCCTTCAGTAGCTGTGAAAACAAAGGCAGAGGTTCAGGACTCTGGTGGCACTGCTCCAAACTTCAGGCAGATGTTCCCCTTTACTGCCTCACTTTCTCCCCTACAACATCCTGCTGCATTTTCCCCATCTTCCTGAATACTCACAGGGTGGGTACCCAGAGCCTGGCTCTGGGGTTGGAGGTGGCTGACTTCCTGTTTCACTAAAGAAGGGCATCCTGACCACCCACATTTACCTCTTAAACTGTAACAGCTGCTGTAAACGCGATGTCTCTATGTATTTAAAACAACCATGCATTCTCCAAAGTAGATGCTGGAAGAGGACAGCTTAGCATTTGGCTTTCCTTTATGGGCACAAGCAAGTTCATAAGAAATATACACAGGCAGTGGTGGGTCCATGATAATCTTAAAAATCAGAACTTGCTAGAAGACAAACCCTGAAGACCAGCAACTGACAGAGTGAGCTATCAGATCACTAGGCATCAGTAAGGGTGTGATGTATGTTAATGTATTAAATATCTCAGAAGGATAATGAAAAGACACTCAAAGCTAAGCTGGAGGGGAAAGAGGCAGACCTAAGCCAAGGACTTGGCTGCCATCCCCTTCCTATCTGGGGACCCTACATGGATCGGACTCCTGCCTCTCCCTGACACTGCAGTGTTTATATTTCTCAGAATTTTCATTTAAGTCCCCCTGGAACATACATGTGAGCGGGAAAATCAAATGACAAAATGAACAAGTATGAGAAAGATGATTAAAAAACACACTTCCTGTGTTAGGTACTTTATAACATTAACCCTAATCTGCACTAAACCCCAGCAAACCCACTTCCACCACGTCCATTCGGACTCACAGTGACCTGCAGTATAGGAAGAACTAGTCCAGGGGAGTCAGAGCCTGTAAATTCTTTACAGAAGCAAGCTGACACCTTTCTTTTACAGAGCAGCTGGTGGGTTCAAACCAACAGCCTTTATGTTGGCACCCGAGTCCTGAAACCATGGTGCCACCAGGGGTCCTAACTCATACAACCTTTACAAAAAAAAACAAACAAAGCAGTTGTAATTTTACTTTAAATGAGGTAGGTAAAGATCAAGGAGGTTTTGAAAGCACTGGCCCAAGGCCCCGTAGACAAATTACTGTAGTACTCAGCTGTGTGGTCCGGACTTTCTGGTTCTAAAGCAAACTCTACATTGCACCAGAAACCTTTATTGGGTCTTACGAGTTGGGCTGTTAACCTCAAAGTCAGCAATTCAAAACTACCAGTGGTTCTGCGGGAGAAAGATGAGGCTTTCTGCTCCTATAAAGATTTGTTGTTGTTGTTGTTGTTAGGTACGCTTTGGTACTGACCCATAGCAACCTTATGCACAGCAGAACGAAACACTGCCTGATCCTGGGCCAACCTCACTACTGTTGCCACACTTGAGTCCATCGATGCTGCCACTTGGCCAATTCA
>NW_006408702.1:3675196-3694708 GCF_000296735.1 Chrysochloris asiatica
TATTCCATCAATTCCTGGTGCCTTGTTCTTTGCCAATTCCTTCAATGCACCTTGGACTTCCTCCCTGAGTATCACTGGCTCTTGATCATATGCTAGCTCTTGAAACAGTTGCACATTAACCATTTCCTTTTGGTCCAGTGACTCTGTGATTGGTGGTCAAGTATTCCCTCACACATGTTGGGCGTTATTGTTTACACAGATCACCTGCCAACGTTAGCCTAGCTGGTGCTCACAGAGCTTGGAGGACCACCATAAATCTTGCCTTAATTTCTGAATTATTACATAGTGACAAATGACAATGGTGGTCCACTAGAAAGTCAAAGAGGGAAGGGAATCTCAATATCTTTGCATAAATAACCTGTGAAAAGCATGTTTTTCCTTCCCCTACATCCGCTGCTGCAAGTCTACTAAACAGCACTGGAGTTTGGCCCTTTATTTGCTTTGACCCCAAACACAAAGCTATCAGGTGCACATAGACAAGCTGTCACTCTGGGGACAGTGAGACCCTGGAGTCAAGACATGAAAATTCTAGAGTTGGCTTGGACACCCACGAGCTGTGGAAGGCAAGCCAGGGCACAAGGCAAAAGGTTGGATAAATTTAGAGGACCCTCAAGCTCTCTTTCGGTCCTGACATGCTATGATTGTAACCTACTTGGATTTTTTGTTCCCTTTTGGTTTCGCTTGCTTGGTATTTTGGCTTGTTTAACTGAACATCGTTAGCTTCGTTTCCAGTTCTCCGGGGAATGCCTGGCACAAGTAAACTAAGACAAGGTTCAGGTTTTCAGAACAGGCATGGTTACTGCCACTGAGGTCTCAGGAAGATAGCTGCTGAACCGGCTCAGGTTTCTCTCATCCACCCCATAGTTCATCGGGCTTTCTTAACACTCCCCACCTGCTCCATGTCCTTCCTTTTCTTCCTTCTCATCCCCACCTAATGGCCTGTTATGGACAGTTCTCTTGCTACTCATGAGAGAGCTGAGCAAATGTGAGGCAACTTAATCTAAAGTATGGTGGTGGTGGTGATGTGCTGTGGAGTTGGAACCGACTCATAGCGACCCTGTCCAGGGTTTCCGAGGCTATAAATCTTTACGGGAGCAGAAAGCCTCATCTTTCTTCCGCAGAACAACTGGTAGTTTCCAACTGCTGAGCTTAAGGTTCGTAGCCCGATTCGTAACCGCTACACTACCAGAGCTCCTAAAGCATAAATGACTTTTTAATCCTTGAAGAGTAAACTCATATCTTAAAAGAGCAGCTTATTTTTCAGCCTAGGAGCGGAGGTTCCTGGGACCATCATGTGAGAAGAGTGGAAAGCGAGACCCTACCCAGAGAAACAGTGATGCCTGAGATGGAGGCAGAGACAATGACATGGAGTGATGGAGCAGCTGGGGACTTTAGACACACACACACACAGAGAGGGGCTCTGTGCTGATGACCGGGGGGCAGGCTTGTAGTGTATACCCTTTGGTTGGTTGATGATGTATGGAGCGGATTGTAACCATAGCAATGAAACGATATACGACAGGATGAATGTAAAACTAATGTTCTTCTATGTAAACTATCACATAATTCACAATAAAACATTAAAAAAAAAAAGAGCAGCTTATTAACACAAATAATTGTAGGGCAATGTGGTACCCAATTTCAAAACTAGTACATGCAACAAAGAGGGAGATTAGCAGTGGAAAGACGAAGGTAGCGGAAGACACAGGGAGGAAGGTAACAGTTAAAGTGAACAGAGGTAAATGCTGCTTACTGTTGTTGGTACATGCAGGGGGCTGCAACTCTGTAATGAACGAAATATATGATTTATTGAATGTAAAACTGATGATTTGCTCTGTAAACCTTCACTCAATTCACAATAACAAATTGGAAAAAAACTGGGTTGGAAATAGGCTATTCAGGTTTCCCAGGCATGCTTTGAGGCACCTGCCCTTTAAAGATTCTGGTATAACCGTGGTTCCTATCTCTGAAACACTCATTTTTCCTGGCCAAGTGCTGGAAATAGATAAATACAGTAAGAATGAAAATGGATTATTGTTGTTAAGTGGCTTCAAGCTCGGTTCCGACTCATAGCCACCCTGTATAGGGTTTCTGAAGAGTGGGTGATGAGCTTGAACCCTCGACTTTGCTGGCAGTTCAAACTGACTTTGCAGTCCAGCGCATTAACCCACAGTGCCAGCCCAGGACTCTGGAATAAGATAAAGGAATAAGAGGGGGACTTCAAAAAGTTCATGGAAAAATGGAATTGCAACATAATGAGATTTTTCCATTAACTTTATTTTCAGCTTTTTACAGTGAATTGAGTGAAGGTTTGCAGGGCAGGTCTTCAGTTTTGCATTCAACAAACTATACGCTTCATCCCAAGGACAGAAGTTACCCGGTGTAACATCACTTACCGCTTTGTTTCCTGTTCCTCTCCTCCTTCTTTCCCAACCCTTCTGAATTTTGTCCTTAGCTAAATGCTACCTTTTGCCCTCAAATGGCTGACCATTCTATGGTGTGTATACCTCATTGATGTTATGGTCTTCCTGATACGCCGATCTATCACTTGGCTAAAAACTGAGGCCCGAGGGTGAGTTCAGTTTCAGACCTGAAGAGAGGCCAAGGGCTTGGGGTATCACTAGTCTCTATCTGATCAGTAAACTATCTCTTATGATTTTTAGTTTTGGATTGGCAAAGTGGCAACATCGATGGGCTCAAGTGTGGCAACAATTATAAATTGGCCCAGGACCAGGCAACATTTCATTCTGTTGTGCATAGGGTCGCTACGAGTTGATACTGACTTGATGGCACCTAACAACCACAACAACAAAGTGATCCCTTTCTAAATAACTGATCGTGGTAGCTGGGTACCACCTGCTTCTTTTGGTGTTAGGGTCATGAAGACTGATGTTCACATAGTCCATTAGTCCACTGAACTAATTGTTTCCAGGGTCTTCAGTTTTATCACTCTTCTTTCTGCAGGGCAGAAAGAGACCAATAATTGCATCTTAGATGGCTGTTCGCTAACAGTAAGGTACCAGTAGCTTACTCACCAAAGTAGAATGTATAAAATTGTCTTTGAGAACTATGTCATACCAATTGACCATAGTGTCCCCCAAGACTAGGGTCCTGAGCCCCCCAGGCACAGCCATTCTTCCCCTCAAGGTGTTTGGTTATTCTTTAAAGTTTTCATAATTTTGCCCCATATGCTCCACCATAGAGTCCTTGTGTGACACTGTGGGTTAATACGCAAGACTGCAAAGTCGTTTGAACCACATGGTTGGCAGTAAAAGCTCACCAGTTGCTCCTCGGAACCCCTATACAGGATGGCTATGGGTTGGAACCAACTCGATGACACTTAACAACAATGCTCCACCATACTCATGGATAGGTTTGCAGCAAAGTACCCATGTCTAGATATCCTCAGTGACACCTTTGAGTATTTCTGGGTATCTTCTTATGCTTCTCCCACACCCATTCAGGCATGTATTGACCTGCAGATAACTAGTTTTGCAGGTCTGTTTATATAACAATATTTCTCTCTGTTCCCTTTAACTCTTGCACGCCTCCCAGGGGTCTCCTACCTTCATCATTCTCCTTTTTTGTTGCACATTACCTTCCATCACCCAAATTAACATGTCTACCCTCTAGTCACTGAATTACTCCCCACCCCACCCCCACCCCCGTAACCATCAAAGAATGTTTCTTTTAATGTTAACACCTTTTTTTTGATTTTTTACAATAGTGGTCTCATACAGGATTTGTCCTTTTGTGATGGACTACGCACACATAGGAGTCCTGGTGTGATGCTATAGGGTAAGCACTGTACCATCAGGTTGGTTTGAACTGCAAAGATCCTTGGGAACCCTATACAGTCACTATGAGTTGGAACTGACTTGATGGCACTTCACAACGACAAATTTCACGTAGCATAATATCCTCTCGGTTCATTCATGTTGCAAAGTATTTCATAGATTCATTGATATTCTTCAGTGTTGAGTAGTATTCCGTTGTGTGTATGTATCAAAGTTTGTTTATCCAGTCTTCCATTGATGGGCATTTAAGTTGTCTCCATATTTTTCCTATTGTAAACACACGTTCTCATGTCACAATTCTTACCTCTCTAGGATACATACCAAATAAAGGGATTGCTGGGTCACATGGTATTTCTATTTCCAACCTTTTGAAGAACCTTTTCAATGTTTTTCACATTGGTTGCACCATTGTAGAGTCCCACCAACAGGGTATGGGGATTCCAATCTCTCCACATCCTGGCCAGCATCTATAGTTTTCTGCTTTTTTGAACTTTGCTATTAATGAGGAGGTGATATCTCATTATCGCTTTGATTAGCATCTCTAAGGCAATGATCAATGCTAATGATCCACAATAATTCTTCCTATGTTTGCTGGCTGCCTGAATGTCTTCTTTGATGCCTATTTTTTAACTGGATTATTATTTTTTCCTTTATGCTACCCTTCAGTCTAGAATGGTTGACCATTCCACGATGGGCTTATCTCACGAGTGTTGTCACCACTACAAATTGATCTATTGTTTGGCTGAGCCATAAGGGAAAGACCAGTTCCAGACCTAAAGGGTGACCAAGGGCCATAATAATACAGTCTCCAGGTCCTCTAGGCTTTTTATGACCAGTAAGCTTGGTCTTTTTTATAATTTTGAGTTTTGTTCCACTTTTTCTCCCCCTCTATCCATGACCTTCTAAGGTGATTCCTTTTCTGAAGAGTTTGTAGTGATAGCTGGGCACCGTCTAGGTCTTCTGGTCTCAGAGTCTTGAAGGCTGATGTTCACATGTTCCATTCATCCAAAGGACTAATTGATTGCAAGCATCTTCAGTTTTCCTCACTCTTCTTTTCTCCGCATAGGGAGAGACCAACATTTGCACATTAGATAGCTGTTCGTGAGCCTTTGAGAGTCCTACTTTGAGACTACTCACAAAAGTAGTAGCACAAAGTAGAACACTGTCTTTGTGAACAGTTACCATGCAACTTTTTTACTAGGTTCAAATATCAGATGAGACCTGGGCCTTTTGGGTTCTTTCAAACTCTGAGGTTTTATAATATTGTTTCTGTGACAGAAAAAGGGAACTAGTTTAGCTACAAATCATTTTATATCAATACAAGATATGCTGTAGTTATTAAGTGCTGTCAAGCAGGTTCCAGCCCACAGTGACCCTGTATAGGGTTTCTGAGGAGCAGCTGGTGAGCTTGAACCACCAACCATTATCCCACAGCACCACACCAGGATTCCCCTTTGTTGTTGTTGTTAGGGGCCATTGAGTCGGTACCGACTCATAGCAACCCTATGCACAACAGAACGAACCACTGCCCAGTTCTGGGCCAACCTCACAATTCTTGCCATGCTTGAGCCCATTCATGCCGCCACTTTGTCTGCCCCCATCTTGATGGGGTTCTTCCTCTTTTTCGCTGACCCTCCACCTTACCAAACATGATATCCTTCTCCAGTGACTGGTCCTTCCTGACAATATGTCTGAAGTATGAGAGATGAAGTCTGGCCACTCTGGCCTCCAAGGAGCACTCTGGCTGTACTTCTTCCAACACAGATCTGTTGGTTCTTTTGGCAGCCCATGGCACTTTCAATATTCTCCTACAAACCCATAACTCAAAAGCATCAATTCTTCTAAGGTCTTCCTTATTCATTGTCCGGCTTTCGCATGCATATGAGGTTATTGAAAATACCATGGCTTGGGTCAGGCACACCTTAGCCCTCAAGCTGACATTTTTGCTCCTCAACACTTTAAAAAGGTCTTGTGCAGCAGATTTGCCTGGGTTCCCCTTAGTCCTCTCAAACAATTCCTATTGTCTTCATGCTTCTTCCTTTCAAGACCCTGACTTGCCCAGAAAATTCTCAGATTAAAAGAGGGTTGTTGTTGTTAACGTGCCATTGGGTCAGTTCCAACTCACAGCAACCCTGTAAAGGGTTTTCAAGGAACGGCTAGTGGGTTTGAAACACCAATCTTGTGATTCGCAGTCCAGTGCTTATCCTATAGCATTATACCAGGATCGTATACACACCAGCTACAGACAAGACTACACAGTTAGCTTATCCTATGTTTCTTTGTATATCTCCCTCGCTCTTCCACTTAGTAAATTAGAATTGGAATCTCTTTAGAGCCAATTAGCAATAATTTAGTGATTTTCATTAACCCAGTGGTTCTCTATTGACATATCTGATGGCACAACTGGAGGCGGGAAGAGATGACTGTGCTGCTGACATCTAGTAAGAACAGAGACGCTGCTAAACATCTTATCATGCACAGCAAAGCCCCACAACAAAGAATTACTGTACCAGCCCCAAGTGACAACTACAGCTGGGTCTCTCCTCCTCTCAGATCTTCACTGAAAGGTTCTCTTAGATGCCGATAAACATTGTTACAAAGCCAGGCCACCACAGAGTATGGTACGGGCAGGGTTACAGGGAAGGGACTGGGCCCGAGAGGCTTCAAGGAAAGGATAAAAGCAAGCTCTGCCCTCATGGTGAATCCACCCCCCATTACACACACATACTGGAGGGAGCTGGGGACTTCGGGGCCTGTAAAAGGAAATACAGTGGCTAAAGGAGGCAAAAGTCTGGAAATCAATTCATCAACAAGTCAACAGCAATTATGTCTTTAAGTGGTGGAGTTTTTAGTGATTTCTTTTCTTTCTGCTTTTCTCTATATTTTAACTTTTATCTATAAAGGCTAGTTAATGTTTATATGGAGCTCTGGTGTGACACTGTGGGTTACAAGATCGATTTGAATTGCAAGGTCGGCGGTTCAAGCTCACTAGCTGCTCCTTGGAAACCCTACACAGGGTTACTATGAGTCACAACCAACTCCACGGCACTTAACAACAGCAATGTTTATCTAGTTATTCAAAACTCTAAAAACTGTTTAGTGATATCATATTGACTGTTTCTTCTAGCTCCAAATATCCAAGTCTTCAACTGAATAGACTTTTACACCACAATATATCGGGGTGCCCTAATAACAAAGCACAGAATACTGCCTTCATCTAATTACCAGGAAAGGCTACGCCTACTTCAAAGTCATTAATATTTGAGGGAGTGAATGAATAAATGCAGGAAGTCACTAAGTAAACTGAAGTAACAAGAACAAGGTAACTGAACCAGTTTTATTTTCTAGAGACAACGTAACTTAGCCACAAAACAAACAGACCTGTGCTGTCTTATCAAGTTGTCACCAAAACATGAGGCTATTTAAACAAAAACTAATTTCATTTCAAGTGTTCAGCAGCCACACCTGGCTAGTCAGTATTATAATGGACACACACACATACACACATGTATTTTCCATATCACAGAAACTTCTCCTGGGCAGTGCTGGCATACTTTATTCTTTTCCCTAGACTATTTCCTATTCTTAATTACCTCTACATCCAATTTCTGGTCTTAGTCATTTTATAGCCAACTGTTACTATTTTTTGCAATTGTGTTGTAAAGCGACCGTAATTCCTTTGTGGAACATGTGAGGTGTGAGTCCTTGGAAACATCTGTGTAGATCACAGCACTACAGCTGGTCGCTCTGCCTTCTGAGCCAGCAGCTCCTGGAGTGCTCATGTGTTCATGATTCAGAGAAACATTTTCAAGAATATATCTCTCCCGCCGCAAAGGTATTCAGATCTTTTCCCCCCTCACCAATGAACAGAATCCAGCAGCAGAGGTACATACATCATGACCAAGTGGGATGTATTCCAGAAATGCAATCAATTTAATGCACATCACCAGAACAAAGAGAAAGAGCCATGTGATCTCCGGCAGCAGTGGGTTTGATTTGAGTTTTGTCTTTTAATATAACCCCAAGAAGGCCTGGTGAAACAGTGGGTTAAGTGTCGGGATGCTAACTGAATGGTTTGTGCTTTAAACCCACCAGCCACTCTGCAGGAGAAAGATGAAGCTGTCTGGTCCCATTAAGATTTGCAATTTCAGGAACCCTAAGAAGCAGTTCTCCTCTGTCCTACAGAGGAGACTACACATTCATTACAGGGTTGCTTTGAGTGCGACTTGACTTGATGGCAGTAAGCTTGGCTTTGATTTTGATATAGCCACAGTAATCACAACAGTCTGAGACTGGTATCTTTGTGTTGTTGTGAAGTGCCATGGAGTCGGGTCCAACCCATAGCAATCCCGTAAAGAGTTTCCAAGGAGCAGCTGGTGAGATTGAACAGCTGACCTTGCAATTCAAATGGCATTGCAGTCTGGGGGAGGGGCTTGATGGCGGCTAGGGTGGAGGTGCTGTGAAGTTTGCCATCAGCCATACTACAGAATACCATGCAAAGCTGATCCAGGGCAGAGCTCCAAAACTCCGAACCACAGAAATAGGGATATTTTAAAAGTTTGAAAGCTTATACCTAGTGGAACTAGAAGCTGAAGTAAGAATACAAGTACTTTTGAATCTGCTGGGCTCAAAGAGCCGGAACCGACATCTTGGGTGAGACCAAACGGCAAGACCAAGCGGAGGAGCAGACACACCATGGAAAAACGTCACGGGAACCTCAGAGCTAAGGTGGACAATACACTTTGTCGGTTTTGCATTGTGCTGATTTTCATTTTCTTTTCTTTGGTATCTGTTCACTGGCACCCCCACTGTGTGCGCACCTCCATTCTGGTGACTAGAGGGGGAGCCTGAGCAAGTGGACACCCCCCACCCTCACCACTGGTGGATTCTTCTGCCACACATACGCACAGATACTCAGCCCAAGAGCAGGCCCTGAAGGTTTTTTTGTTTTTTTTTTTTAATATGGGAAAGGCCAGGACAGGGCCTTAGAGAGGGAAAAAGAGCTTAAAAACAAAACAGGCTGAAAATTAAATTAAAGCCTGAGGTACAGCATAACAAACAATAGTGGCATCTTGAAATCTCTCAGGCAGCTTTGAAAGCAAGAAGCTGAACAGAGGACATTAAAGTCATACTCATATTAGGCAACAGATTTTTTTTTTTTCTTCTCTCCCGCCTCTCCCTTTTCTGTGATTATAGACAGCAGTATTCAGTCTAGTTTTGCTGTTGTTTATTTTTTTTTCTTGTTTCTTTTTGATGATGCTGTTTTATGCTCCCCCTTCTACCTTTGGGGGACTCTTTCTCTCCCTATATTACCCAAGAAGAGTCAGCAACTGCTGCCACATAGTCAAGGTACAGTCACACTCTATAAAACAACAAAACCCAGGCAAGAACCAGTACCAACTGCCATATACCAGGGAGACAGACAACACCTATGAAAGTTACTCTGAGTTAAGCAATAAGAAGAGTGAAAAGAGAAGCCCACATCCTGATCACATCTACCTGGAAGCAATCAGAAAGCATAAAAAATACCAAAACATATACTCAATTAAGTATTAAGGTCACAGATAAACATTAAACATGTCCAAGAAGCAAAGCCAATGACCATATCAGCACATGTCCAGAAACAAAATAAAATGTCTGAGACAAATGACCTAGAGGTAGACCTGGACTCCATTCTGGAAGGAGGGCAGGCCTTGGAAATGCCTGAAAAGGAATTCAGAAAAATGATTATAAAATGTTTCAAAACACTTTACAATGGAGTTGAGAAAAATAAGCAAGAAGTCAGGAAAACACTACAGGAACAATCAAATAAGATAGACACAGCATTGGAAACAATTCAAAACCTACAGAATGAGGTCTGAATGATCAATAATAGAATATCAGAAATAGACAATACTCTGAAAGGGCAAAGGGGTAGAATAGAAGAGATGGAAGGCAGAGCCAGTGAGCTGGAAGACAAATCTCTCAATGCCACTAAGATAGAAGAGCAAATAGAAAGAAGGATAAAAAAAAATCTGAAGTTGGTCTAAGATTCACGTTGGACAACATGAAGAGGAATAACTTAAGAATTATTGGCATTCCAGAACAAGAAGAATCACACAAGTCCACAGTGGAAATAGTTGAAGAACTGCTGGAAGATCATTTCTCTAACATCCTGAAAAGTGAAAAGATAAACATTTAAGGAGCTCAACAAACCCCAGGAAGGATAGATCCCAAAAGAAAATCACTGAGACGTATCATAATCAAGCTCTCCAAAATCAAAGATATGGAGACACTCCTGAAAGCAGCTAGGGAAAACAGAAGTGTTACATACAAAGGCAAGCAAGTCAGATTAAGCTCAGCTCTCTCAGCAGAAACCATGAAAGCAAGAAGGCAATGGGGAAACATATGTAAAACCCTGAAAGAAAAAAACTGTCAACCAAGAAACCTTTACCCAGCAAAACTATCAATCAAATACGACAGTGTCATCAAAACGTTCCAGGATAAACAGAAACTGAGGGATTTTGCCAAAGCTAACCTGCGCTACAAAACATCCTAAAGGGAGTTCTGTGGACAGAGAACCAACAAGAACAGACAACAACCAAAGATTGACATATGTGGCAGCACCTCCCAGAATTAAATAGACAGAAGAGTCGAGAACAGAACAAAACTATAAGAACAAACTTAGGGAATCTGGGAGGTCAGTCTATGGTCAAAATAATTACAGTGCAAAAGAAGGTAAACACGTAGGAACAGAGATCCAGATGGTGAGAAGGTCTGGTAGAATACAGGATAAAATAGACTGCACTAAATGGAGGGAAAAATTAATGGACTATAAGGCAACCTGAAAGAAATTAACACTTCAAAACATACCAAGAAAATGAAAATCCAAAAAGAACATGGAAACATTAACACTATGAGGAAACTCACAAGAAATAACACAAAAAGCATGAATTCAACAAAGGAAGACACACAGAACAAAGAAAGCAGCAACACCACAAACAAAAACATAATGGCAGCAATTAATCCATACCTATCGATAATTACACTGAATGTAAATGTATTAAATGCACCTGTTAAGAGATGGAGGGTGGCAGAGTGGATAAGAAAACAAGATCCTTCAATATGCTGTCAGCAAGAGACACAGCTCCCACACAGAGACAAAAACAGATTAAAAGTCAAAGGATGGAAAAAAATATACCAAGCTAATTGCAATAAAAAACAAACAGGAGTGGCAGTACTAATCTCTGATAAAATAAACTTGAAGGCAAAAAACAGCATAATAGATAAAGATGAACATTATCTCATGATTAAAGGGACAATTGAACAAGATGACATAACCATAATAAATATCTATGCTCCCAATGAAAGAGCTCCAAAATATATAAAGCAAACTCTGATAGATTTAAAGAAAGAAATAGATGAATCTACAATAATAGCAGGTGATTTTAATACACCGCTTTCAAAAATGGATAGAACAACCAGAAAGAAACTTAACAAAGACACTGAAGAACTAAACAACACAATCAGCCAACTGGACCTCATAGATGTGTACAGAGCATTCAACCCAACAACTGCACAATACACATTCTTTTCCAGTGCACATGGAAATTCTCCAGAATAGACCATGTTTTAGGCCACAAAACAAATCTCCATAAATGTACAAATATCAAAATACTACAAAGCATCTTCTCAAAGGGCTTTGCAGTCTGGTGCAATTACCCACAGTGCCACACCAGGATGCCGGCTGGGCCTGGTATAGCAACATGCATATTCGAGCCACCAAAAGATCACCATCGAGTCAGTTCAGATTCACAGCGACCTTATATATGGTTTCTGAGACTGTAAATCTTTATGTAGCAGACAGCCTCATCTTGCCCCTACAAAATTGCTGACAGGTTTGAATCGCCAACCTTGTAACCAACAACCTAACAACTAGCCCAAACTGCCACCACATCTATGGTCAACTGATGTTTGACAAGGGTGCGAAATCCATTCAACGGGGAAAATAGAATCTGTTCAGTAAATACATTGAGAAAATTTATTTCCACATGCAGAAAAATAAAATTGGATCTATGCCTTACACTAAACACAAAAACAAATTCAAAATGGATTCAGATCGTAAATGTGCAAACTAAAATCATACATGTCTTGAAAGATAAACATAAATGTTGTTGTTAGTGCCATCGAGTCAATTCCGACCCATAGTGACTCTGTATAGGGTTTCTGAGGAGCAGCTGGTGAGCTTGCAGTTCAAACAACTTTGCAGTCTGACACATTAGCCCACAGCACCACACCAGGACTCTAAACATAAATGGGACCTCATAAAAATTAAAACCCTTTGTTCATCAAAAGACTTTACTAAGAAAGTGAAAAGACAAGCTACTGGTTGGTAGAAAATCTTCAGATAGCACATATCCAATAAGAATCTAATGACCTAAATAGGGAAAAGACTTCAAAAAGTGATCTACTAAATATCTCAAAACATGGTTGAACCTGGAAGACCTTATGTTGAATGAAATTAGTCAATCACAAAAGGACAAATATTGTATTATACCAATGCTGTAAAAAGTTAAGGAAATGTTTTCTTGATTAAAAAAAAAAAAACCAAACAATTTATAATGGTTATGTGAGGAGAGAGGGAGAGGGAAAAGTATTCACAGGCTGGAGGGTTGTTTTTGTTGTTAAGTGCCGTCGAGTTGATTCCGTCCCATAGCGACACTGTATAGGGTTTCTGAGGAGCTGTTGGGGAGCTTGAACCGCCGATCTTGCAGTTCAAATGGCTTTGCAGTCTGGCACACTAACCCACAGGTCCACACCGGGTTGGAGGGTAGACACATGTTTATTGAAATAGTTAATGTGGACAGAGGTAAATACTGTTAACTGTTGGTACATGGAGGGGACGGCAATCATTGTAATGAAGCAAAGTATAAGATTTGCTGAATGTAAAACTGATGATTTGCTCTGTAAACCTTCACTCAATTCACAATAAAAAAGTTAAAAAGATAATGGAGTTTTCCCACTTTTTGAAACCCCCTTGGAAATATAAGATATTACTATTATTGTTAAGTATCATTAAGTCAGCTCTGGCCCATAGCGACCCTGTATAGGGTTTTCCAAGGTGAGCTTGAACCACCGACCTTGTTGCCAAGTGCATTAGCCTATAGTGCCACACCAGGATTCCATATAAGACACAACAACAAAAAGACAAAGAACCCAATTATTAAATGCGGAACAGACTCAAAGAGACATTTTGCCAATAAGGACATTCAAATGGTCACCAAATGCAAGAAGAGATGCTCAATGTCATTAGCAACCCAAAAGATGCAAATTTAAACCATAACATGTCTAAGGTTAAAAACAAAGCAAAACCAACAAAAAAACTGCAGAAAATAACAACAACAATTGAGGATGTAGGGAAATCATAACCCTTACCCATTAACGCTGAGAAAGCGAAACGGTACAGCTGCTGCAGAAAAGTGTGGTGGTTCCTTAAAAAATATTACAACTAAAAAATAAAAATAGTTTGAAGCGCCGACCTTGTGGTCTAATACTTTATCCCACAGTGCCACACAGAAGACTCAGCAATTCCACTCCTAAGTACATATTCAAAAGCCTTGAAAGCAGAGACTCTGAGACCAATTTACACCAATGTTTACTGCAGTAGGATTCATAATAGACAAAAGCTGAAAACAACCTAGTGCCTATAAGAGATGAATAGCTAAGATGTGGTAGATACACGCATACAAGGGAGTACTTACTCTGCCCATGGAAGAAACAAAGTCGGCGCATGGTACAATAAGGATACAGCTTGAAGACATTATGCTGAGTGAAACAAGTCGATCACAAAAGGATACATGTTGTATGACCTCGCTTATTTAAACACAAGAAAAGGCAATTGTATAGAGACCAAAGTTTATTAGTGGTTACCAAGAAGTGGGGAAGGAGAGGATATTGCTTATGGAGTGAATTTTGGTTTACATTGATAGAAAAATCAGGGCTGCATAGTTGATTGTTCTAAGTGTTGTCAATAAGTTGCGTGCCTGTAAAAAACTGGCAAAAGTGGTGTCACAGATACGTGTGCAACAATGAAAATAACAAAGCAAAACAAAAAACAGTAGCTGCAGAGGTTGCTTATGCACAATCTAAACTTCATAGGATTTGCTTCCCAGGCTTGAAGGTTTATGGTCATGATTTTATGGGACAGCCAGTTAATTGGCTTAATAACTTATTTCGTTCTACATGCAAACACCTCTCAGAGGTCTTACAATCCTTTCATTTAGATTGTGATACTCATATCTGGGCCTTAAAAACTTGCAAGTCACTGTCTGCTCCTGTCAAGATTTACAGCCTAGGAAATCTTATACTGGGTCACTGTGAGTTGGAATTGACG
Organism: Chrysochloris asiatica; assembly: GCF_000296735.1. Classification (NCBI taxonomy): domain Eukaryota; kingdom Metazoa; phylum Chordata; class Mammalia; order Afrosoricida; family Chrysochloridae; genus Chrysochloris; species Chrysochloris asiatica. Next base: position 3,689,366 of record NW_006408702.1, read on the forward strand.
TCACTACCACCATATGCCAGGAACGAAAGAGCATTGGTGGCATATTGGGTGTGCATTGGAACGCTAACTGCAAGGTCAGCAGTTCGACTCCATTAGCTGTCCCATGGGGGAAGGATGAGGCTTTCTGCTCCTGTAAAGATTCACAGTCTTAGAAATACTACACAAGGTCACTATGAGTCAGAACCAACTCCACAGCACACAACCACCACCGCCACCACCACCACCACATGCCAGGAACTCTGGTAGGCACACATTACATGCAGGTAATCAGAAATGAGCTTGGCAACAATGCAGAGTGAGAAAGAGACTTTAATACACCTGACATGTTCCTCTCAGGATCTCTCCCAGAGAAAAGAAATATTTCTAGGAAATTATGCAATAAGGTTTATTGGCCAGAATTGTTGTTGTTGTTGTTGTTATGTGCCGAGGAGTCGGTTGATTGATGATGCACATTGGAGATTGTAATCATTGCAATGAAATGATGAGTGTTAAACCGATGTTCTCCCATGTAAAATGTCACTCAATTCACAATCAAACTCAAAAAAAAAAAAAAAAGGAAGAGAAAAAAAGTTTGTTAACAACACAAATAGAAATATTGAAGATTATACCTAAAGGTTGAATTGGGGCATTTGTTTGTTTATAAATATATTATATATTTGTTTGTTTATAGATATATAAACAAACAAACAAACAAATATATATATACATATATATATATAGTCTTGGTGTGGTGCTGTAGGATAAGCACTGGTCTGCTAATCACAAGGCTGATGGTTCAAACCCCACCAACCACTCTTTGGAACCCTATACAGGGTCAAGATGAGCCAGAAACAACTTGATGGCACTTAACAACAACACACACACATATATGTGTGTGCATATATATATATGTACCTATAGCTCTGGTAGCGTAGTGGTTACGAATTGGGCTGCTAACCTTAAGATCAGCAGTTCGAAACTGCCAGCTGCTCTGCAGGAGAAAGATGAGTCTTTCTTCTCCCGTAAAGATTTACAGCCTCAGAAACCCTGTACAGGGTCGCTATGGATCGGAACCGACTCAATGGCACTTAACAACAACAACAACATACATATACAGGAGTCCTGATGTGGCTCTGTGGGCTAATGCATCAGACTGCAAAGTCGTTTGAACTGCAAGGTTGGCAGTTCAACTTCATCAGCTACTCCTTGGAAATCTCCTATACAGGGTCACTATGAGTCAGAACTGACTCGACGGCACTTCACAACAAAAAAAAAACATATACATATACGGAGTCCTGGTGTGGCGCTGTGGGATAATACGCCAGACTGCAAAGCCATTTGAACTGCAAGGTCGACAGTTCAGGCTCACCAGCTGCTCCTTGAAAACCTTACACAGGGTCGCTAGGAGTCAGAACTGACTCAATGGCACTTAACAACAACAATAACAATAAACCTATACACACATGGGACTGACTACATGTACTGTTTCATGTCAGTTCTTGTTTTGCTGGAATGCATCATATAAGAAAGTTGTCGAGTGGATTCTACTTCACAACAGCTCAATAGGGCAGAGTAAAACCAACCCCTAGAGTTTCCAAATACGTAAATCTTTAGAGAACAGATGATCACTTCCTTCTTCCCAGTGGCTGGTGGGCTGAAACCACCTACACTTTAGTTAGAAGCGAAGCGCTGTAACCACAATGCCAGCAGGGATCCTTGTAAGGAAAGTGGTGGTGGTTATGTGCTGAGGAGTCTGTATAGAGTTTCCAAGACTGTAAATCTTTATCGGAGTAAAAAGCTTCATCCGCAGAGTGGTTGATTATTTTGAACTACTGACCTTGCAAATAGCAGCCTGACTCATCACCCACTGTGCTACCAAAGTTCCTTGTCAGGAAAGTGATTGTTGTTGTTGTCGTTAACTGACGTCAGTCAAGTCTATTCAGTCTCACTCAAGGAGTGGCTGGTGAATCTGTACCGCCAACTTTGCGGTTCAAGGCCACCTCACGGTCTAGTGGATTATCCACAGCATCACACCAGGACTCCTGGAAGGAAAGTTGTTGTTGTTGTTAAGTGCCGTTGAGTCAGTTCTGACTCACAGAGGCCCTGTAAAGAGTTTCCAAGGAGCAGCTGATGAGTTTGAACCACCGACCTTGGGGTTCAAACCGACCTTGGGGTCCAGTGTTTTATTACACAGTGCCATACCAGGGCTACTGTAAGGAAAGTAGGGGTGTCTCTTTTCAGCAACACAATCTTCTGGGGGAAAATTAGCATTATTCATCAAAAGCCTTAGTTCAACAATTTCACTTCTTGGAATTAATAGCATGGAAATTTCACGATGGAAAGATGTTCCGGCACACTGTGCATTGCTTTGTAAACAAACTTCGGTAATTGTAATTTTTATTCAATCTTCACCAGGCAGGGAGCCCCATTCTAAGCTTTACAATCATCCTCCAAAGCTACTTATTTCCAATTTTCAGATGAGAAAACTGTGGCGCTGTGGGCTAATATGCTGGACCGCAAAGTCAGTTTGAACACAAGGTCAGCGGTTCAAGCTCACCAACCGCTCCTCGGAAACCCTATACAGGGTCTCTATGGGTCGGAATCAACTGAACATCACTTAACAAGAAGTAAGGTTAAGTAAAGTGCCCAAGATCACATAGCTAGTATATGTCGAAAATATCATCATACAATATTAAATGAAAAATATTATTAAGAAATATTTTAAAAATTTACCAAAATAGTCTATTCCATATGATGCCACATTTAAGATGGATAAAAATAATCATTAGTCACATTTCCAGCACTTTACATACAGAGAGCACTTTGGAGAACATTACCTCATGGAAACCTCACAACAACGTCTAAGAAATGTGTAACACTTTACATTTTCCAAACAAGAAAGTGAAGCCAGGAGACATCAAATAACTTGTAATTCTGGTGCTGAATTCCGCACCAGCACGTTCCCGGAGCCCCTGACTCAAGTCGTACAGATAGAATTAAACCCCTTGCTCACTCCTAAACTATTCTGTATACAAACAGTAAGTAGTCCAATGTATAAGAAAACCATCTACGTAAAGACTGAAACTATAAAAAATGTTAAGAGTAAGGACATATTTCATTTTATAAAATATACATCTATGTTTCCTTTGTGAGAAAGGACTCGGCCCGTGGAGCCTGCAGACCGCGTCCAGCGCGTGCCCGGCCCGCAGCTCAGACAACTCGGGGCGGACCAGCCTGGCGACCTCACTGCGGGCGGCACCAGGGATGGAGGCGTGTAGGCCAAAGTTAACGGAAAGGCCAGGAGGGGTCATAGGAAATAGGAGCCCCTCACCCAGTATCCAGCGCTCTGCTCGGGGGTGGGATGAAGCAGGCCGTGCCCTGGCTGGAAGAGAAGGAACCCAGGGGGCGCACCGAAACTTACAGAGATCCAGGGCCCCAGGCAGGGTGCTCTGTCCCGGAGGTCCAAGCGTGCAAGGGCAGAAGGGGTACCACCGAGTCCGCAGGCCCCTGGCTGTGCGGGCGCCCTGCTGCCGCTGCGCACCCAGGGTGCAGCGAGGTAGCGCGGGCGGGAAGAGTGGCGAGTGAAGCCCTCTTCTCTGCAGCCGGCTCCGGGCTGGTTGTAGATTGCCAACCGGAAGGGTGGGATCCTAAGCTCGCCTGCCGCGGCCTGCTGAGGTCGGGCCAGTTGCCGAGAGTTCTGGCTGGCGGGTTCGCGGGCAGCAAGGCTGGACTCTGCTTCCTGGTGGGTGGGAGCAGGAAGAGAGGGGTGCCTGTTGGCGCGCTGCGGCCTGTGGGTGGCGGGCTTCCTCACTAGGACCTCTGCTCGGAGGTGAGGGTGTTGTAGTCTTCTTATCGTCCCTCCTTATCCCCACTGTGGCACCAACAGGGTCCCCTTGAGATTAGCGACCCCAGCCCGACTGAACATGTTATCCAGTCAGTTCTGACAGCGGCTCTGTACAGAGTTTCCGAGGAGCAGCTGGTGGCTTTGAACCACTGACCTTCGTTAGCATCCAAGTGCTTATCCTATAGCGCCATATCCTGAACAGGTAGCAAAGTTTACTTATGCCTCTGTGTAAATGTGAGTAGATGGCTATATCAGCTGCTTCCTGCATTTGGGTAGGAAAGGAGTGAACCCTTACCTAGGGAACAAACAGGTCTTCTTATCCAGCTTGACTATGTATAGGATAGGCACCCCAACAGGAGCAAACAATACGAGTTCTGTTCGATTGGGGCAGGCTCTCAGATCTAATTTCCCAACCTTAGGATATCTTGCTGATTACTAAGAGTTATCAAACCAATGCAACGGGTGATGTTGACTGGCATTTCTCCCAACAAAAAGTCTCATCCTAAATCTCAGATCCTGAGAAGCCTATTTGATTAAGGGCGGTTTTGTTGGTCTGCCGAGAGAGGAAACAAGTTTTTTTTTTATCTTGGCTTTAAATTTTTATCTGGTGGTTACGAATCGGACTGAGAACCTCAAGGTCAGCAGTTCGAAACTACCAGCTGTTCCGCGTGAGAAAGATGAGGCTTTCTTCTTCCGTGAAGATCTACAGCCTCGGAAACCCCTGTGCAGGGTCGCTATGAGTCGGAACCGACTCCACGGCACAGGACCACCACCACCAGCATCAATCTGTCTCTTGAACTCCATGCTCTTCTACTCAGCTTCCTGGTTAGCATCTCCCTTGGATATGTAACATTTGCCTCTATCTTAACATGTCCAAATGTGGGGTTCTGATTTTTATCCCCAAATTTGCTTCTCTCACAGACTTCATCTCTGAATTAACAGCAACCCCATCTTTCCCCCACCCCAAGGAACGTGAGAATCATGGTGTTTCCCTTGGCTTTTTTTTTCTTTAATGGTTTATTGTGAATTATGTAATAGTTTACATGTGAGAACACTAGTTTTACATTCGTTCTATCTTATATCGTCTCATTGCCATGGTTACAATCCCCTCCATGCAATCCTTCCCCCGTACCCCCCAGGTCTTCAGCACACAGTTGCTCTCCCTCTCTGGATCTAAAGTCTCCAGCTGCTCCATCGTGCCATGTCATCATCTCTGGCTCCATTTCAGGCGTCACTGCATCTCTGGGTACTGTCCTTCTCCCTTGATGGTCCTAGGGACCTCTGCTCCTAGACTGAAAAGTTAATCACTCCCCTCCTTGCTATAAAACGTCTACCTTTACTTTTCCAATCCTCACAATCAGTCCTGATAACAATTATTCACTATTGTATCACAAGAGACCTGTCTGCATTTCATTGCATCAGCCCTGCCTAGTCAGATTGTATACTACTCAGTGGAGATTCTACCTTCCTCCATGCCCTCTGGATCTAGGTTCCCTCTTGAAAGCTTGTAAGCCAGTCAC
>NW_006408702.1:3701428-3706318 GCF_000296735.1 Chrysochloris asiatica
GCCCTCTCCTTCTCTTTCCTGTGTTAAAAAATAGAACAAAAAGCAAACAAGAAAAGTTCAAGGCCTGCTTTTGGGCTGAGTATCTGTTGGCTGTTTGGTTTTAAGTGGATACTGTCTCTTTAAATTTCGTGGAGATCTATGCACATGTGTAGTAGAACCCTCCGAGGGTGGGGCTGAAGTATCTACTAGCTCAGGCACCTCTATAGTCACCAGAATGGAGGTACAGAGACAGCAAGGAACCAACGAAAAGATACCAAGAAAAAAAAAAAATGTCCACACCTCTATCTCTGCGGCTCTGTCAGGCGTCCGAAGCTGCTCTGGTCCTTTCCCCGCTTGGCCCCACACAAAATGGCGGCTCCTGGAGCAGCTGAGCGTCCTGAACCAGGAAGCAATGGATTTCTTGCTTCTGCCATAACTGCCCAGCTGTAAGTCTTACAACCTTCTAGATATTCCTTTATATGTGGTTCAGAGTACTGGGACCATTCCCTGAGCCTTCTTGGTCCTGTATTCTGTGTTGTTCTCAGTAGAGCTCGTCACTATACTTCGACCCGATCCACCATTTTTTTCCGGAACCTGGCCTTGGCTTTTATCTCTCTCACATCCCACATCCATTCATTGGGAGACACTTGACTCCTGTATGTATCCAAAGTCTGTCCTTTAAAAAATAAAAGCCAGCTCATGCCATTCTTCTGCTGAAAACCTTCCAGTGGTTTTCCACTAACTCAGAGTAAATGCTGAAGTCCTTACTGGGACTTACAAGGTTCACATGATTTGCAACTTTATCTCATACTATTCTCCCCTGTGATGCTGTGGGTTAATGCGCCAGATTGCAAAGTCATTTGAACTGCAAGGTTGGTGGTTCAAGCTCACCAGCTGCTCCTTGGAAACCCTATACAGGGTCGCTATGGGTTGGAACCGACTCAACGGCACTTCACAACAACAATTCTCCCCTTGGCTCACTCTGACTATCTTGCCCGTGTTGGCTATTTCCTGCATTTAGGCAGCTAGGGGATGAACTCGTTTCTTGAACAAAGCAGACAGGCTTCTGCCTTTGCTGGAATGCATAGCTAATAATTTCCACACTTTCTGATCTTTTCCCAAAGGCCATCTCTGTGAGAGCTACCTTAACCACCCCATTTCAAATTGCCACCTGCCCTTCAGGTCTTCTATAGTTTGCTCTACTTCTTCTAATATACTCTGTGATTTATTTACTATGCTTATGGTTTATTATCCGTCTCTTTCATTCACCCACTGCTACCATACCTAAAATCCACTGGGCAGGAATATTTGTTTTTAGGGTTTGTTTTATTTTTAGGGTCTGGCACATAAACAGGCAGATACATATTTGTTGAATGATTATGGTGGTGGTTATGGGCCATGGAATTGGTTCTGACTCATAGCGACCCTGCCTAGGGTTTCTGAGGCTGTAAATCCTTATGAGAGCAGAACGCCTCATCTTTCTCAACAGCCATAACCATGACCATACATATGTACATACATACACATATATGGAGTCCTGGTGTGGTGCTGTATGATAAGCACATGACTGCAAGGTCGGTCTGAATCACAAGATTGGCTTTTCAAACCCACCAGCTGCACCTCGAAAACCATATAGAGGGTCATAGTGAGTCAGAACTGACTCAAAGACACAAGGTCAACTGTTCAAATCCACTAGCTGCTCTCAGAGACCCTATACAGTGTGGTTATGAGTTGGAATCGACTCAATGGCGCACAACAAAACATATATTGCCTACCAATTTCCTATGGAAACTCAGTAAATAACTAGTGGGGGTGTAGGGAGGAATGCTACTATTGAGTTTATCAGAGCCCATCGAATTATAAGTGCTAGAAACACTATTCTAACTGATATGTGCAAAAAAAGAAAAAAAAATTAATTATTATTTGCTACCATACCTGAAAAATCAAGAACTGAAATGGCTTCAGTTTTTTTTTGCCTCCTAGGTCAGACCCCATCATATGGAAGCACAGTGCAAAAACGCATGAATAGCACATATCCCAGTTAGGAGAACTGAACCTATAGCTCCCACATGGAAGACAAGATTTCTACCACAGAGCCAATACTGCCCCCAGCTTTGAGTTTAGCTGCTTGGAGCCCCTGCATGGAGCAAATGGTTAAAGAGCTCAACTTCTCCCTGAAAGAATGGGGGTTCAAGTCTACCCAGAGGCACATCAGAAGAAGCGACTTCTGAACAATCAGCAATTGTAAGCTATGGAGCACAGTTCTACTACAACACACCTGCGGCCACCCTAGATCAGAAACGACTCCACAGCAAGCTTTCATGAGCCTGTCTGTCCCTCTTGGCTCTTTGTTAGACTTTGGCCTCTGTGTGCACTTCACTCTCAGGCAGGGCTCATGTGTAACAGTGAATGAAGCCCCTTAGCAACTCAGGCATCCTTGCTGCCAGCATGGCAACCTTGGAAGAAACACTGTGGAATTGTAACTGGTTAGCCGGCCTAAGTCATGGTCTGCTCAGTCTCAAACCATTAACTCACCAGAGACATGCCATGTTTTCACAGGCAAGGACTGAGTCACCAGCCTAACCCAAATCAGAATGTGAGAGCACTTAAAATAAATCACGTGGGGAAGAGGTGGTTCCTCAAAAGGAAGATCTGGGCACTAAAAGGGTCCTGGTTAGGTAAAAACCAAAGCTGTTCACAGTGCTCCCGTGGTCAAGAGTTCACACATCTCCCTAAACTTCAGACCAGCCAGTCCTTCCTCTTCTGTGTCTCAGCTCAAGGTCAGTGGATGTCAATGGAACATGGCCAAACTCAGCCCAAGTCTTCATTGCTGCATTTCCCTCACTTCCACTCATGAGTAGACCCAGATGGTCACCAGCAAGCACACTAGACTGCTCGAGAATTCCCTTTAAGTTTAAGTCCTAGAGGAAGTTTCCCTGATGGTCTGACTTTTCTTGCCTTAATATCTCCAAAGCAAACAGCTTTGCTTGATATTCAAACAGCCAAATTGTCCACTTTTTCTGCAGGTCTTTCTTTCAATAAGATTCTTCTATTCTCCCAGCAGTTCTGAGTTGGTCTGCATGTCTTTTCAAGTGGTACTGTCCCAACTCAGAAAGTTCTGGGGTTCTGGGTGGGGATCAAGGTTCCACCTAAGTCATGAAGTTTTGGGGTAATGTATTATGTAGTTTTGGGGAGATGGTGAATAAGTTCAATAATTATTGTTGTTGTTAAGTGCTATTGAGTCAGCTCTGACCCATAGTAACCCTTAGGGTTTCTGAGGACCAGCTGGTAAGCTTGAACCATAAACCTTGTGGTTCAAACCGACTTTGCAGTTCAATAATATCAGTCAGAAAAAGGCCAAGGGCTGACTGTGGAACACGCCATCAATTGCTCATATGCAAGCTCAGGCTGAAGCTGAAGAAAGTTACATCAAGTCTATGAGACCCAAAAATGGTCTTGAGTATATCCCACCTGAATTTAGAGACCATCTCATGAAAAGCTTTGATGCATTACACACTAGTAACCAAAGACCCGAAGAGTTGGGAAGACATCAAGAACATTGTACAAGCCTCTCTGAGTTTATTTGAAAACCTTTTCCTCTTCCTTTTATTTTATCTCTCTTGTACAGCTTTATTTTCCCATTCCTTTTTTCTCTTTCTATTTATTAAATTCTTTTTTTCTTGGTGCTGCCCATTTTTGTTTCTTTGTTCTCCATTATTATATTCTGTCTTCCCTGTTGTTTGCTTGTTTTATCTTCCTGTGTATGTTTTCTCCTCTTGTACTACCTGATGGGAGATAGCAACTGTGCCCACACAGCTCAGCCACAAACGTACCCTCTGAAGCTCAATTCACTGGACAAGAGGCAATACCAGCTCTATACTACATGATCAATGATAGGTATAAGCCAACACCACCCTAAACTGAGCTACATGAACAGAAAACACTAAACACTGTTACACATTTCCATTCTCTAATCACACCAACCACGACACAGTTGGTGAGAGCCTAAGAACACACCAACATACAATCATAAGTTACATACAAATACAACAATACCACAATGTCTCAGAGACAACAGAAGATTTTAGTTCACACAAAGAAACAAGAGAGTGACTCAAACAAATGACCAAGATGCAGACCCAGAAAACGTATCTGAGGAAGAAAAGGTAATGGAACTACTGAGAAAGAATTCAAAAGAATGATACTTAAGTACCTTCAACAGATTGACAGAAAGATCCAGGAAAACAAAGAGAACACAGAAAAACTTTAGCCCTATCCCTATCTCAACCATACTCTCAGTGGTGGTGGTGGTTATGTGCCGTGGAGTCGGTTCCAATTCATAGCAACCCTGTAAAGGGTTTAGGAGTCTGTAAATCTTTACGGGAGCAGAATGCTTCACCTTTCTCCCATGGAACAGCTGGTAATTTCGAACTGCTGACCTTGAGGTTAGCAGCCCAACTCATAACCTCTATGCTACCAGAGCTCCTCATACCCCTAGTAGATAGCCGAAAACAATTTCATATACTCGATAGAGACACCTGTGGATTGTTTTTCTCAATCATAAAATGTGAGAAACTTTCCCAGTATTGCAAAGTGTTTTGAATAATATTAGTTTTCAGTATTACAAAATATTGTGGGCAACCTTTCAATATTGCCATTTTTATCTAGATGGAAGTCAGACACTGACAGTGGTTTTCTCATCAAAAGCAAGTGTTTGAAATATTGCCATTTTTAAACACAAAGCAAACATTTCTAATGTGAAAACTATTGTGGTTTAATGTTGTTGTTGTTGTTGTTATGTGCCACCGAGTCGGTTCCGACCCATAGCGACCCTGTACAGGGTTTCCAAGGGTGTAAATCTTTACGGGAGTAGAAAGCTTCATCTTTCTCCCGCGGAGCAGCTGGTAGTTT
>NW_006408702.1:3709578-3716708 GCF_000296735.1 Chrysochloris asiatica
GTGTATTGTCTATTTCTGATATTCTATTATTAATCATTTGGACTTCTTTCTGTAGGTTTTAAATTGCATCCAATGCTGTATCTATCTTATTTGATTGTTCCTGTAGCGCTTTCATGACTTCTTCCTTATTTTTCTCAACTCCGTTATATAGTGTTTTGATACATTTTATAATTATTTTTCTGAATTCCTTCTCCAGCATTTCCAAAGCCTGCTCATCTTCCAGTATGGAGTGTAGGTCTACTTCCAGCTCATTGGCCTCAGTCATTTTATCTCGTTTCTGGATGTGTGCTGATATGGTCATCTGTTTCTGTTTTTTGGTCATATTCAGGGGTTATCTGTGGCCTTAATACTTAGATGGGTATGTATTCTGGTATTTTATATCCTTGCTGATTGCCTCCAGGTATATGTGATCAGGAAATGGGCTTCCTTTTTCACTCTTCTTCTTAAGAAATTTCTAGATGCCACTGTTGGTCATTGTGATGTAACTTATTTTCAGCCTATTTCCTTTTTTGTCTGCTTGTCCCACTCCATAATCCCCATTCAGGCCTTTTTTCTAGTTATAAACAGTTCAGGGCTGGCTGTGGCCGTTAGGTTTTAAGTGGAGACTGTCTCTTTAAATTTCAAGGAGATCTATGCACATGTGTAGTAGAACCCTCCCAGGATGGGGCTGGGATGTCCACTAGCTCAGGCACCCTTATAGTCACCAGAATGGAGGTACGCAGACAGCAAGGGACCAATGAAGAGATACCAAAAAAATAAAAAGAATGTCCACACCTGTATTTCCGTGGCTCTGTCAGGTGTCCGTGGCCGCTCCAATCCTTCCCCCCGCTTTGCTCCACACAAGATGGCAACTCCTGGAGCAGCTGAGCATCCCAAACCAGAAAGCAATGGATTTCTTGCTTCTGCCACAAACTCCCCCAGCTGTAAGTCTTCCAACCTTCTAAATATTCCTTTATATGTGGTTCAGAGTTTTGGGACCATCCCCTGTGCCTGCTTGGCCCTGTATTCTGTGTTGTTGCCAGAGGAGGTCCTCACTGCACTTCCACCAGATCCACCATCTTGTTTGTTCTCCCATTTGTTAAAGAGACGATCTCTTCCCCATTTGCTGGAGCAAACTGCCACATACGACAATCAGCTATACTCTGCAACCTGCACAGAGAGATTAAACCCGAATAGGGGTGATGGGAGATTAGAAATAAAAGAAAGACACAAGACACAATTGAAATGAGTAAAGTTGGACCAGGTGGGACACAGCACTCTGATGGAGATACTGTGGCACTGACCAAGGCAGCAAGTTTATTATATACACAGCTCAGTGGGAGGTGCTGGGGACAGGGGAAAGAATAACATCTGGTATTATTGATGCATGCAATAAGCAGAACTTTATCAGAAGTTGCTAGGGAAGCAGAGATAGGGCAGCTAGATGTTTTTGCAGACTTGAACTGAATGTCATACAAGGAAAAAACCTTGCAAATTCCCTGTCCCCCGAGGTAGCCCTGCAAGTTCCTCAGTGGGGCAAGTTGACCTGGGAGCAGCCCGATTTTCTGGACCACAATTGTTCAGTTGCAATCGTTTGGTTAAACTACCCCCAAGTCTGAGACCTTCAGCTCAAATCGCTCCCAACACCCATTTAATGAGTTTTGACCCTTTATTAAAGATCACCTGGTATGTGGATGGATTCACTTCTGGATTCTCAATTCTGTTTCATTGGTCCATGTGTCTGTTGTGCCAGTACCAGGTTGTTTTAACTACTGTGTACTTACAGTCGATTTGGAGATTGGGAAGTGAGAGTCCTCCTCATTTGTTCTTTTTAGTAGTACTTTGACAGTCTGCTTTTAAACAGAAAGCTCAGCTACCTTGCCCTGCTTTGCTTAAGAACAATGACCCTCAAAGTGTCTCCTCTATTTTAAGAAGAAGAAAAGTTGCATACATTGGTCTCTGGGTGTGCTGGTTTCCAAGTTCTGCCATAATGATACCCCAAGTGAGTGACTTTAAAGAGCAGAAATTTATTGTCTCAATGTTCAGGAGTCTGAAGTCATGATCTAGCTCTAGAAGAAGGTCCTTTCTTGTCTCATCACCTTGTAGTAGCTGCCAGCAATCTTCGGTGTTCCTACGCTTTTAGATCTATATGCTTCAGTCATGGAATGTCATCTTCTTTTGTGTGTCTGTCTCTCTGTTTGTTGTTGTTGTTGTTAAAGTGCCGTCGAGTCGGTTCCGACCCATAGCGACCCTGAACAGGGTTTCCAAGGCTGTAAATCTTTACGGGAGCAGAACACCTCATCTTTTTCCCGCGGAGCAGCTGGTAGTTTCGAACTGCTGACCTTGCGGTTCACAGCCCGATTTGTAACCACTACGCTACCAGAGCTCCTTGTCTCTCTGTTTATACACCCCTTTATCAGACACCAGTTAGAAGGATGGCATTTAGAGCAAATTTTATTCAGGAAGGACCTAATTTGCATCACAAAAGAAAATTCACTTTTTTCAAACAGGGTCATATTTATAGTATTAACAGATGCAGACATTAGGATTTCAAAATACAACCCTGAGGTCTCCAAGAATCTCCCATAACACAAATGCATATACTATTGTTATTATTGGTAGCTGCTGTGGATAGAACCACTCTGACCCACAAGGTTTTCGTTGGCTGATTTTTGGAAGTAGGTTTCCAGGCTTTTCTTCCTAGTCTATTTTAATCTGGAGGCTCTGCTGAAACCTGTTCAGCATCGCATCAACACAAAGTCTCCTGACACGTGGGTGGTGGCTGCAATGAGGTGCGTAGTCAGGGAATTGAAACCAGATCTCTTGTATAACATACGAGAATTCTATCTCGGAACCACCACTGCCTCCCCACTTCCCCCCATGCTTTATTACAACATCTTTCTACGGATCAAGACTCTAAGATCTTGATTCATCAAGATCAGAACCAGGGCTAAGCCTAAGCCAGTTGCTGACCGGTCTTCCTTTTTTTCTTCCTTCCTTCCATTCTTGTCTTCCTTCCTTCTTTATTTTCTTCATCCATTCTTTCCGCCTTCTCCCTCTAGCAGACTCATTACCATGAAACTGATTCACTTTAAGCATTCATATTTCTAGATTCTACTTGTTACTCAAGGTAATTTTAGGTACTGCATTAACAATCCAATTTTTTAATTCTCTAATATAAAGAATTTACTTTAAAAAGAGCAAAGTAAGTTTAATTTCTGGACCAGTTTTTCCCACTTCTCCCAAACCAAATTCTACTGAGAAGGAAGAGCCTTCTCCTAACAGCAACGTTCTGATACACTACGTGGAACTCTCTTTTCATGATTTGAAGACAAAATAAATTCATTTACATGTATATTTTGGCAACTCACCTAATGAATAAAAATGAGTTCACTGGAGGTCTACAGCATTCCATTATTCTTCCATAGTGCTAAACTGCTACCCCCATGTTTAATTCATCATTGACTCTTCCTACACTTCTACACAATGCATCCACTTTTCAATACTTCACCATCCTCATTTACCAAAATACTCTTTCCTACATTTAAAAAAAAACACAACTTTTTATTGTGAATTGAGTGACAGTTTACATGGGAGAACATCAGTTTTACATTCATCATCTCAGATGACAATCTCCTCTGTGCATCATCATTCAACACTGTTTGTTTCTATTCCGTCTTTGTTGTTGTTGTTTGTTTTTTTGGGGGGGTGTACACAAAAATACTCAGGAATATATAATTATTTAAACAACCAAAGGTCACATCTGCAAACCTGATGCCTGGCCACCAGCATTCAGTCTTTCTCTTTCCATGAGTCCAGAGTCCTTAGCTGCTCCCTCTTCCGTGTCATAATCTGTGCCTCCATCTCTGGTGTCGCTGCTTCTCTGGACAGCGTCCCACATTCCACTCGTGCTCTTCTCCCTTGATGGTCTTAGGGTCTTCTGTTCCTGGAATATAAGATTAACTACTCCCCCCTTTCTGTTAAAAAACTTCTACCTCTTCTACCTTTGCAATTCTGACAGTCACAATTAGCCATGATAACAATTATTCGCTATTGAATTATAAGAATCTTATCCCCATCTCCTTTCACCAGACCTGTCTAGACAAGATAAAAACTATTCAGTGGGGAGTGTACCTTGCCCTGCACACTCTGAAACTAAACCCTATCTTGAAAACTTGTAAGTCAGTCCTTTCATGCCTTTATAGCCCCCCAATTTAGGTAGCTAGGTAGCCAATGTCTAAGTTGCCTGTCCCTATCTACTGTGTATACAGAGGGGACAATATTGATACTTCATGTGAGGACTCCTTCAGTCTGAGTTGGTATTTGAGTTACTACATCCATAAGTATAGGTCAAGTTCATCAAATTGTAGCAATTTACATTTGTTTCCTTTATCAAAAAGTTTTAAAAAAAATCTTCCTTTAGTTGAGTTCTGATCATCAAACCATTGAGGCTAGGTCGATTGGATACTATCTTCCCTCACTTCATATCAACTGGATGCTTCACTCTCAGCTCTAGCCCTCTGTGGGTATGTCCTTGTCCATGGGCTCACATGTCCCCTAGTCTTACCATATTTCAGACCAGCCAGCCTTCCTCTTCTCTCTCTCATCTCCAGGTCGACAGGAGTCGATGGAACATGGTTGAACTCAGCCCATATCTTCATTGCTGTCTTTCTCCTTCTTCCACTCACCAGCTGACCAACGTGGTCGCCAGCAATCTTACATGCCTACTCATGTATTCTCTTTGAGTTTCAGTCTTGGAGGGGGCTTTGTCCTGAAGGGACTTGATTGTTTGCTTTGATGGCTTCCCCACAAACAACTTGCTTGTTCTTATAGTAGCCAATCAGATTGGCATTTTTGTTTCGGATTTTTCCTGCTGGTCTTTCTTTCAAGAAGTATCTTCTGTTTCTCTAGCTGTTCCAGGCTGGTCTATTTGTCCTTTCTAGTGGGAATGTCCCACCTCATAAGGTTCTGGATGGGGCTCAGGATTCCACCTAGGGTCCTATACACTACAAAGGCTCCACAAGAAGCCTATTTCACTGGGCAAGTTTTAGAACCCCTTTTAGGTATTATAATCAGTTATAACAAGATGGGCTTACAAGCTTTCTGTGATCATGTTTCCTGATATTTCTTTCTATCCCACTCAAGTGTCTATTTTACAATAGTAGGCAAGGGAAACCAATATTCATAAATCAGTCAAGCACCTTAACATTATTTCCCCTCTTTTACCCATTCAGAGTATGCCTTGCTCTCTGTATCACAGAGTCCTGTTGTTCCAAGGTTTGAGCATACACCACTATTTACCACTATCCCACGTAGCCCATACAAACCTGCCTTAGTGCTCCCATCTCTACCTTGTTCTTCTACTTCCCACCCCCTTCTTGTGTGTTGTCCTCCCCAACACCTGAACTATGATGTGTCTATACCCTACCCTGTGTTTTATTGTCCCCTCCTTCTCTCTCTCTACTCCCCCCACTCTGCTGGTAACCAACAAATTATTTTTTCCTTTTAATATGGGTATCTTAAGCTTTAACAATAATGGTCTTATGCAATATTTGTCCTTTTGTGACCGACTAATTTCACTCAGCATAATGTCCTCAAGGTTCTTCCATGTTATATGATGACTTACAGCTTCCTTGTTATTCTTCAAGGTAGCATAATATTCCACTGTATGTATGTACCAAAGTTTGTTTACTCATTCTTTCATTGATGGGCACTTAGGCCATCTTTTTGCTATTGTGAATAGTGCTGCTATGAACATTGGTGTGCATATATCTACTCGCTTTTGGCTCATATTGCTTGTGGATATGTGCCAAGTAGAGGAATTGCTGGATCATACAGTATTTCTATTTCCAACTTTCGGAGGAAGTGTCATCCTGTTTTCCAGAGTGGTTGGACCATTTTGCATTCCCACTATCAATGTCGGAGGGTCCCAGTCTCTTCACATACTCACCAGCATTTATTGACCTCTGCATTTTTGAACTTCATTGTTATTGCTGGTGAGAGATGATATCTCATTGTTGTTTTGATTTGCATCTTTCGAATGTTAATGATCATGGACATTTCTTCACGTTTGTTGGCTGCCCAGATCTCTTCCTCGGTGCAGTGTCTGTTCATGTCTTGTGCTCATTTTTAAATTGGGTTATTGTCTTTTTCTTGTAGAGGTGTTGTAGTTTCCTATAGACTTTAGGAATTGGTCCTTTGTCTGATTTTTGTTCCCCATTCTGTGGGCTCCCTTTTTACTGTTTTGGTGAAATCTTTTGATGCACATAAGTTTCTAATTTTTAGTATGTCCCAATAATCTATTTTGTCTTTTTCTGTTTGTGCAATTTTCACAATGTTTGGTAGTCTGTGTGTGCCCTGTATTAAAGCCTTGAAATTTGTCCCTATTTTTAAATTGATGACCTTTATAACAACAACAACAACATAATTCTGGGATTCACATTTAGGTCTTTAATCCATGTTGAGTTGGGTTTTGTATATGTTGTTGTTGTTCTTAGGTGCCATTGAGTCAGTATTTACTCATAGTGACCTTATGCACAGCAGAACAAAACACTGTCCAATCCTGGGCCAACCTCACTACTGTTGCCACGCTTGAGTCCATCGATTCTGCCACTTGGCCAATCCATCTTGTTGGAGGGTCTTCCTCTTTTTCTCTGACTCTCCACCCTACCAAACATGATATCCTTCTCCAGTGACTGGTCCCTCCTGACAATATGTCCCAAGTATGAGAGACAAAGTTTAGCCATCTTGACCTCCAAGGAGCACTCTGACTGCACTTCTTCCAAAGTGGATCTGTTTGTTCTTTTGGCAGCCCATGGCACTTTCAATATTCTCCTATAACACCATAAATCAAAAGCAGCAATTCTTCTACAGTCTTACTTATTCATTGTCCAGCTTTCGCATGCATATGAGGTTATTGAAAATACCATGGCTTAGGTCAGGCTCAAATTAGTCCTCAAGCTGACATCTTTGCTCTTCAACATTTTGAAAGGTCTTGTGTAGCAGATTTGCCTAATGCAATACATGTCTGATCTCTTGACTGCTGCTTCCATGAGTGTTGATAGTTGATCCAAGAAGAATGAAGTCCTTGACAACTTCAATCATTTCTCCGTTGATAAGAATGTTGTTCATTGGTCCTGTGGTGAGGATTT
>NW_006408702.1:3716808-3718151 GCF_000296735.1 Chrysochloris asiatica
AGTTTCGAACCGCTGACCTTAAGGTTCGCAGCCCGATTCGTAACCACTACGCTACCAGAGCTCCATCTAGGTGAAAAGCCATTTTGGTGCGAGCAGGGAAATTTTCCATCTTCTTAAACATAGTACATTTATTGATGGAAGTTTAGTACTTGATAGCATTTATGTACCTAACCAAGTACAAAACCAAAACCTGAATCCAAATGCAAACACGATCAATCCTGAACCCGAACACTATCTAGAACCCGATTCTGATCATGAACCTGAAACGAACCTGAATCCAAACTGAATCTCAACCCAGATCTGAACAAGAACCCAACAGTGACCCTGACAGAACTTGAACAAAACCAGGATCAAACTCCAACCCTAATTCAAACTCGAATGCAAACCAAACCCAAACTTAACCAGAACCGAACCCAAAGAAAAATGCAACAAAGCCAACAAGAACCTGTAACTGACATGAACGTGAACCAGAACCCAAAACCAATCCTAACATGAACCACAATGAGAACCCAATAAAGATCCCTGAACAAAACCTGATCAAAACTGACCTCCATCTAAACTTGAACTCTAACCCGAAGCTGAGCAGAGCCTGAACTCAAACCACAGCATGGACCCGAGCCCAGTCATTATCTCAAACGTGAACGAAACCTGAACAGAACCCAAGCAGAACTTGAAATCGAACCTGAACAGGATGCTGTACCTGAATCCAAAGCTGAACCGAGGCTGAACTGAATCCAAACCCGATCTAAGATTGAAACACAACATGAACCTAAGCCAAATCCCTGTATGTTTTCCCCTAGCTTTTCATTGATGATCTTAATAATTCTAGGTTATATTTATGTCTTTGATCCACCTTGTGTTCCTTTTTTATATGGTATGATATGTGGATATCCAGTCTTGCCAATACCATTTGTTTTTTTTTTTAAGGTTTTTATTGTAGATTGAGTGAAAGTTTACAGGGTATATCATCAGTTTTACATTCAACAAATCATACACCTTGTTTTATTACAATGATTATACTCCCCTCCATGTACCATCAGTTAACAGTATTTCTCTCTAATCACTTTAGCTTTTTTAAAAACAAACAAACAAAAAAATCCACTCAGGCATATATAATAATTTACATCTTCAAAGGACACATTCTCCAAGTCTGCTCCTGGCCACCAGCTCTTAGTTCCACTCTTCTTAGTCCATGAATCTAGAGTCCTCAGCCGCTCCCCCTCTCCATGCCTCCATCTCTGGCGATGCTGCTTCTCCAGATAAGGTCCCGCATTCTGCTTGTGCGCTTCTCTCTTGATGGTCCTAGGGTTCTCTGTTTCTGGACTGTAAGATTAACCACTCCC
>NW_006408702.1:3727723-3736350 GCF_000296735.1 Chrysochloris asiatica
TTGGACTTTCTCCTTCAGTATCATTGGCTCTTGATCATATGCTACCTCTTGAAATGGTTGAACATTAACCATTTCCTTTTGGTTCAGTGACTCTGTGTATTCCTTCCATCTTCTCTTGATGTTTTCTGTTGTTGTTGTTGTTAAGTACCGTGGAGTTGGTTACGACTCATAGTGACCCTGTACAAGGTTTCTGAGGCTGTAAATCTTTATGGGAGCAGAAAACCTCATCTTTCTTCTGTGGAACGGCTGGTAGTTTTGAACTGCCGTCCTTAAGGTTAGCAACCTGATTCGTAACTACTATGCTCCTTGATGCTTTCTGCATAATCCAATAATTTGCGCAGAGAATCTTTCAATAACAAAAGTCGAGGCTTGAATTTTATCTTCAGTTACCCCAGCTTGAGAAATGCTGAACATGTTCTTCCATCAGTTACTCATATGCAAATTCAAACTGAAGCTGAAGAAAATGAAACAAGTCTGCAAGAGCCAAAATACGACCTTGAATATATGCCATGGGAACTTAGAGGTCATCTGAAGAACAAATTTGATACATTAAATGCTAAAGACTGAAGACAAAAAGAGTTGTGGGATGACATCAAGAACATCATACGCGAAGAAAGCAAACAGTCATTAAGAAGACAAGAAAGAAGGTAAAGGTCAAAATGGATGTCAACACTGAAACTTGCTCTCCAGCGTAGATATTCTAAAGCAAATGGAAGAATGAGGAGGTACAAGAGCTGAACAGAAAATTTCAAAGATCAGCTCAAGAAGATAAAGCCAAATACTACAACAAAATGTGCAATGATCTGGAATCAGAAAACCAAAAAGGTTTTTGTATATAGCATGAGGTAAAGGTCTTGTTTTAATCTTTTGCATACTGATTTCCATTTCTGTCAGTACTACCTGTTGAAGAAAGTATCTCCTCCCCATTCAAAGTTCTTTGACCCTTTATCAAAGATCAGTTGGCTGTATGTGGACAGGTTAATTTCTGGATTCTCAATTCTGTTCTATTGATCTATGTATCTTTCATTGTACTTGTATCAGATTGTTTTGACCACTGTAGCTATGTAGTAAATTTTGAAATCATCCTGTTCTTCTTCTTAAGCAGTGCTTTGCTTATCCTTGGTCTCTTTCATTTCCATATAAAGTTTATAATTGTTTTTTCCATCTCTTTGAAGAATGTCGTTGGAATCTAGATTGGGATTGCATTATATGTGTAAATTGCTTTGGGCGGTATTGACATTTTCACAATGTTAAGTCTTCCTATCCAGGAGCATGGTATATGCTTCCATTTTTATAAGTCTCTTTTGGTTTCTTGTAGTAGTGTTTTGTTCTTGCCTAAATTTTTAAAAGTATGGATTGTACCTCAATGTAATGAAAACAAAAGTTCTCCCAACTGGACCAACAAATAACATCATGACAGATGGAGAAAAGACTGAAGTTGTCAAAATTTTCATTTTGCTTGGATCTATAATCAATGCTCATGGAAGCAATCATCAAGAAGAATGCAAATGATATATTACATTAGGCGAATCTGCTGCACAAGATCTCTTCAACATGTTCAAGAACAAAGATGTTAGTTTGAGGACTAAGGTTTGCCCGACCCAAGCCACATATTTTCAATGGTTTCTTATGCACCTGACAATTGGACCATGAATAAGGAAGGCTGTAGAAGAATCAATGCATTTGAATGATGGTATTGGCAACGAATATTGAAAGTACCACATACTGTCAGAAGAACAAATAAATCTGCCATGGAAGTATAGTCAAAAAGCTACGATGCTGAGACCTTGTCTCTGTACATTGGGCGTGGTATCTGGAGGGACAGTCCCTGGAGAAGAACATTATACTTGGAAAAGTGGAGGATCGGTGAAAAAGAGGAAGATCCTCAATGAGATGGATTTGCACAGTGACAGCAACAATGGACTCAAACACAACAATTGTGAGGACCGTGCAGGACCGGGCAATTTCATTCTGTTGTGTAAGGGTTTCTAGGAGTCTAAACGGACTCCAAGACATCTAACAAAAACAAAACAACAACAGTAGCATTTAATCTCCCTAAATTCACTTGGATTCCCTCAATTCATTTTCTCTGAAGTGGTCTGAAAGCTCTTTTTAAATCTTCTGGATACCATTCATCCCAGTTGACTGGTCATGGAACAATGAGCTGTGGGTGATCATGTTTTGCACCTGACTGAGAGTTTGTCCGTGAGCAGTCTGTCTACTTTTGTTCATCCTCCTGTCCTTAGAAGCCCCTGGTGATGTAAATTCTTATGCACATAAATACTAACCAAAAGCCTGAAGGTTCAAACTCAACTCAAAAGAAAGTCCTGGTGATCGCCTCAAAAGTTATAGCCATGGAGTGCACTTGCCATAAGTTGAAATCTACTTGCTGGCAACCACTTTTGCTTGTTTGTTTTTTGGCACATGGTGGGCACTTAAATTACTTTTGAAAAAAAAAATTTTTTTTTTTTTTTAACTTATCTTATGCTGTTATTGAGGATACATACCACAGAACAAACACAAATTCAACAATTTGTACATGTACAATTCAGTGACATGATTACACTCAGAATTGTGCAAACATTCTCCCCCTCCTTTCCCAATTGTTTCTCTATTAACATAAACTCATGGTCCCTAATTTCCTAATCTTTTGAGTTGTTCTTGCGAGTTTGATTCCACATAAACTGCTCTTAAAAGATGCATGCTCCAGGCAGACAGTTTACTAGTTAAGTTAAACTTTTGTTTGGTTTGAAGGAGACTTCAGGGGATATTTTTGGTTTAAAGTTTAAGGATGATCTCAGGGCAATAGCTTCAGGAGTTCAGAAAGCCTAGATTTTATGAGACTATTATAATTTGTTCTGTGTCTTATCCCTTTTGATCAGGATTCTTTAAGGAATCCTTAGTCAAAATGTTCAGTAATAGTAACCAGGAACCATCCAGTTCTGGTCTCATGCATGGCAAAGGAGGCAGGTGTTCATGGAGGCAATTAATCACAAGTTCTGTTTCTTCCTCTGATCCCTGCCTCTTCTTCCTATGTTGCTCCAGGCTTAAACTACTTTCTGAATGATTATACTATACACTGTAAATAAACACTATGCAATTTGTATATTTATTATGCTTATTGTCCATGTATTTTTTTGTACCTTTGAAGGTTTGTTCAGTTCTGTTCACAGAGGGGAACAGAGCCTTTCAAAGTGCCTGGTACTCGGAAAACCCTTAGTGAACTTTTGATGGAGGGACAAATGAGGTGATTACAATGAGAATGTAACTTCCTGGCAGTCCAGGATCATTCTTTCGTAATACTCCAAACCTTTAAAAAATGCTGCGCAGAGAAATTTTAGGTTGAAAGCATAGTCAGGAAATCTGAATTTGTACTTGTATGCTCTGGAATCCTGGTGTGGCACTGTGGGTTAATGTGTTGGACTGCAAAGTCATTTGAACAGTCATATAGGTGGTTCAAACTCACCAGCCACTCCTTGGAAACCCTATAGAGGGTCACTATGGGTTGGAACTGACTTGATGGCGCTTAACAGCAACAACAACAACTTGTGTGCTCTAGACATTGCCTGACTAAAGCTTAGTGTCTTATAGATAAGAAGAGAGAGAAGGCATTGCTGTTGTTGTTGTTGTTAAGTACCAACAAGAGAGAAGATAGACTTGGCCTCAGGCCAGCATTTTGAGGCCAATGACTATCAGTGAATTTCTCCTTTAAATTGGAAAATAAATCCCATCCCTGCTAAGGTGTTGGTTTATAAAAACTTTAGCTATTGCCTCTTCTAAAGCAATTTGCATTTCAATAGAGGTGAGTCAAGCCCCAAAGGAATCAATGTTTCAGAGGGTGTGTGAAATTTCAAGCACCAGCAACAGAGACATTTTGGAGCAAAAGTCTCCAGTGTTTCTGACTGAAGTTCTATTGTAAGGCTGAGGAAGATGGTCTTAAGAAATGACCAGTTATTTCCCTTTTTACATGACTTTAAACTTTGCCTTTTCTTCCGCTCCTTTTGGTCTTCCTAACCCAAGTGGGCCTCTTCATATGTCAAAGCAAGTCTTTCACCCTGGACAGTCTTAAAACTGTTCCATCAACAAATCCTCAAAGTGAATTATAACATTCAATACTTCCAAGATTTTAGTCTCCCAAGGAATCGACATACTCAGTTGGTAAACTAAACTGAAGGCACTGGGGACAAACAAGGATCCATTAATTGGATAAGTACCAACTGAAATGTTTCCACAAACTGATGCAACATTGGAGGTGCTCACTCATCTATGCCAAGAAATTAGAAAGAGAGCTATCTGGCCAACCAATTGGAAGAGATCCATATTTATGCCCATTCCAAAGGGAGATGACTCAATAGAATGTCAAAATCATCCAACAACATCATCAATATCACATGAAAATAAAATTTTGATGAAGATAGTTCAAAGAAGATTGCAGCAGTGCATCTGCTGGGAGCTGACAGAAATTCAAGCCGATTTAGAAGGGGACATGGAACAAGGAATATCATTAATGCTGCCAGATGCATCTTGGCATCTTTAGGAAGCAGAGCATATCAGAACGATGTTTTCTTATGC
Source organism: Chrysochloris asiatica (assembly GCF_000296735.1). NCBI lineage: Eukaryota > Metazoa > Chordata > Mammalia > Afrosoricida > Chrysochloridae > Chrysochloris > Chrysochloris asiatica. The sequence goes on from NW_006408702.1 coordinate 3,732,296, forward strand.
TTTATAGACTATGCAAAGGCATTTGACTGCAGATCATAACAAACTATGGATAACATTATGAAAAATGGTAATTCCAGAACATTTAATTATGTTTTATGCAGAATATGTACATAGACCACGAGACAGTTATTGCACAGAATGAGTGGATACACAATGGTTTGCTATAAGAAAAGGTGTGCATCAGGGTTGTATCCTTCAACCATATTTAGCTGTAGGGTTCTGGTGTGGTGCTGTAGGATAAGCAATGGACTACTAACCGCAAAGTCAGCAGTTCAAACTCACAAGCTACTCCTCTGAAACCTTAGACAAGGTCACTATGAGTTGGAACCGACTTGACAGCACTTAACAACAGCAACATTTAATCTGTATGCTGAGCAAATAATCTGAAAAACCGTGTTATATAAAGAAGACTGTGGTATCAGGATTGGAAAAAGACTCATTAACAACCTGAGATATGAAGATGACGCAATCTTGCTTGCTTAAAATATTTACTGATGAATATCAAAGACTACAGCCTTCAGTATGGATTGCACCTAGATATAAAGAAAAGGAAAATTCTCGCAATTGAACCAAAAAATAGCATCATGATAAACAGAGAAAAGATAGAAGTTGTCAAAACTTCATTATGCTTGGATCCACAAACAACATGCATGGAAGCAGCAGTCAAGAATTCAAAAGACAGAAATTGAAAGAAAACCCTTAAAAAAATGAACTCAGCACAGAAAAAATATGTGGCATAAAGAAGCCAGCGGCTCAACAACAACAACAACAACAAAAACAGATAAATGACGTCGATCAGTTAATTGACAAAAAAAAAATATTGATAATTACACTAAACATAAATGGTTTAAATATACCAGTCAAGAGACAGTAGCAGAATGGATAAGAAAACAGGATTCTTGAATATGTCATCTACAAGAGACACATCTTATACACAAAGACAAAAATAGATTTAAAAAAACAAGGGATGGAATATATCAAGATAATGGGAATAAAAATGAGCAGGAGTGGCAATATTAATATCTGATAAAATAGACTTTAAGGCAAAAACCAGCATAAAAGACAAAGGACGTTATTTCATGATTTAAGGATCAATTGAAAAAGACAATATAACCATAATAAATATATATGCTACCAATGAAAGAGCCAAAATTATGTGACTCAAGCTCTAATAGAGTTGAAGAAAGAAATCAACAACTCTGCAATAGCAAGAGATTTTAATAAACCACTTTCAATAAAGAATAGAACAACTAGAAAGAAACTCAGCAAAGACACAGAAGAACTAAACAGCACAATCAACCAATTTGACCTCATAGACATATATAGAACACTGAACCCAACAACAGGACAATACACATTCTTTTCCAATGTACTTAGAACATTCCCCAGAACAGAACATATGTTAGGACAAAAAGCAAGACTCAATAAATTTAAAAACATTGAAATACCACAAAGTATCTTTTTAGAACATAATGCTATAAAATTAGAAATCAACAATAAGAAGATCAAAAAAAGAAAAAATCAAACAGAGGGAAATGGAATAGTATTCTATTGAGAGAAGTACATCCAGAATGCTCCTTGGAAGCCAGGATGGCCAGACTTACTCTCTCATACTTGGGACATATTATCTGGAGGGACCAGTATCTGGAGAAGGACATCATGCTTGGTAAAGTGAAGGGTCATTGAAAAGAGGAAGATGCTTAACAAGATGGATTGGCACAGTAACAGCAGCAGTGGACTCAAACGTATCAGCGATTGTGAGGTTGGCACAAGACCGGGCAGTGTTTCATTCTGTTGTGCATATGGTCGCTATGAGTTGGTACCAACTAACAAAACAACTAACAGCTACTGGGAATACAACAAATAAAAATTAAAATAAAAAAATTCCTTGAATCAAATGAGAATGAAAGCCTTTGGGACACAGCAAAAGCAGTGCATCAAGGGCAATTTATAGCAATAAATGCATACATTCAAAAAGAACCAAATTCTATACATCAACACAACATCTCCCACAATTATAGAAATGCTAGCAATGTAAGCCTGCAGTCACCAGAAGAAAACAAATAAAAAGAGAAAAAATAAATTAATTAGAAAGCAGAAAAACAAGAGAAAGAATCAACAAGATAAGAAGTTGGTTCTTTGAATGGATTAATAAAATTGACAAACAATGGCAAATCTGAGAAAAGGAAACAAGTAGAAGATGCCAATAACACACATAAGAAAAGATATTCGTGACAGTACAACAGAACCGAAGGAATTAAAAATAGAAAAACAGAATATTATAAATGTACTCCAACAAATTTGAAAATCTAGAAGAAAAGAGTACATTTCTAGAAATACATCACCTACCTAAACTAACACAGACTGAAGCAGAAAACTTGAACAGATGGTATATAAAACAGAAGAAATTGATCAGATAATTAAAAAACTCCCAACAAAAAAAAGTCCAGGTCCAGATGGCTTTACTGGTGACTTCTACCAAACATTCAGAGAAGAGTTGACACCGATTCTTCTCACACTATTTAAGTATATAGAAAAGGATGGAAAACTCCTGAATTCATTTTGTAAAGTAAGCATAACCCTCATACCAAAACCTGGCAAAAACATCACTAAAAAAAAAAAAATTATAGACCACTTACCCCAGTGGTTATGAATTGGGCTTCTAATCTTAAGGTCAGCAGTTCAAAACTACCAGCTGTTCCATGGGAGAAAGATGAGGCTTTCTGCTCGCATAAAGATTTACGACTCGGAAACCCTGTACAGGGTCGCTATGAAACCAACTCCACAGCACATAACCACCACATCCCTCATGAACACAAATGCAAAAATTCTCAACAAAATCCTAGTGAGTAGAATTCAACAATATACCAAAAAATAATATAACACAATCACGTGACTTTCTAATCAAAGAGGCTCAGCTATTCCCTGAGCCACCATCTTGGGAGAGAACCAGTGGGGGAAGGATCAGAACAGCCACAAACACCTGACAGAACCGAGGAGATAGAGGTGTGGACATTCTTTTGGTATCTGTCCATTGTTCATTGGTCTCTAGTTGGTTGCGCACCTCCATTCTGGTAACTAGAGGGGATACCTGAGCAAATGGATACCCTACCCCCATGCATGTGCACATTTCTCCTTGAAATTTCAAGTGACAGTTTTGACATAAAACCAAATGGCCACCACCTGACTGTTGGTCGTACTGTAGTGGCTTGTGAGTTGCTGTGATTCTGAGGGCTACGCCACTGGTATTTTAAATAACCAGCAGGGTCACCCATGGTGGACAGGTTTCAGATGCGCTTCCAGACAAAGACAGACTAGGAAGAAAGAGTGATGAACTACTTCCGAATCTTTAGTCACCGAAAACTTTATGAATAGCAGAGAAACACTGTCAGTTACAGTACCGGAAAATGAACCCCACAAGTTGGAATGCACTCAAAATGCGACTGGGGAAGAGAAGCCTCCTCAAAGTAGAGTTGACCATGATGACGTGAATGGAGTTAAGCTGGTGGGAGAAAAGCCCACAGACTTCATTTGCTGATGGGGCACAACTCAAAATGAAGAGAAACAGCTGTAAACATCCATTGACATTCGGAACATAGAATATACGAAGTATGAATCTGGGAAAATTGGAAGTTGTCAAAAATGAAATGGAATGCATAAACATTGGTATCTTAGGCATTAGTGAGCTGAAATGGACTGGTATAGGCCATTTTGAATCTGACAACCACATGGTTTACTATGCCTGAAATGACAAATTGAAGAGGAATGGTGTTGCATTCATCGTCAAAAAGAACATATCCACATCAGTCATGAGGTACAACACTGTATGTGATAGGATAATATCCATGTGCCTACAGGGAAGCCCAGTTAATACCACTATTATTCATATTTAGGCACCAACCACTAAAGCTAGCGAGGATGAAATAGAAGAATTCTACCAAATTCTCCAATCTGAAATTGAGCAAACATGCAATCAAGATGTATTGCTCATTACTGGTGATTGGAAAGCAAAGGTTGGGAGCAAAGAGGAAGGACCAGTAGTTGGAAAATATGGC
>NW_006408702.1:3738470-3749111 GCF_000296735.1 Chrysochloris asiatica
AGGAGGGACCAGTTGCTGGAGAAGGATATCATGTTTGGTAAGATGGAGGGTCAGAGAAAAAGAGGAAGACCCCCAACGAGATGGATTGGCCAGGCGGCAACATCAATGGAGTCAAGTGTGGCAACAGTAGTGAAGTTGGCCCAGGATCGGACATTGTTTCATTCTGCTGTGCATAAGGTTGCTATGAGTCAGTGGTGACTCGGTGGCACCTAACAACAACAAATGCAGGGATGGTTCAATATTAGAAAGAAAAGAAAAAAATCAGCATAATCTACCAGATAACTAAAACAAAGGCAAAAAAAAAAAAAAATCACATAATCATAAAATCGATCCAGAAAAGGTATTGGACAAAATCCAACACTTATTGCTGATTAAAAACAAACAAACAACTCAACAAAACAGGAATAGAAAGGAAATTTCCAACATAATTAGGGGCATAGATACAAAACCAACAGCCCGCATCACTCACAATGGTGAGAAAGTGAAGTCATTCCCCTTGTGAACAAGAACCAAACAAGGATGCCCTTTATGACAACTCCTATTTAGTATCACGGTAGAAGTCTTAGCCAGAGCTATAAGACAATAAACAGAAATTAAAGGCATCCAAATTGGCAAAGAAGAAGTAAAACTCTCTATTGGTATAAGATATAATCCTATACATAACACATCCCAAAGACTCAGCAAGAGATTATTGGAACTCATTCAAATATTCAGCAAAATTGCAGGGCACAAAATCAATATACACAAATCAATTAAACTCTGCTATACCAATTATAGAAAACTACCAACACCTCTACAAAAAAGACAAACAACCCGAGTAAAAAATGGGAACAGGATATGAACAGACGTTTCACCAAGGAAGACATTCAGGCAGACAACAAACATAGGAAGGCATGTTCATGATCATTCGCCATTGTTGTTAAGTGCTGTCGAGTCAGTTCCAACTCATAACAATCCTGTGTAGGGTTTCCAAAGACTGGCCGGTGAATTTGAACTGCCGATCTTGTGGTTCAATCCAATGCATTATCCCACAGCAACACACCATTAGAGAAATGCAAATCAAAGTAACAATAAGATACCATCTCACCCTGACATTAAGAGCCAAGTTCAGAAAAGCAGGAAACAACAAATGCTGGTGAGGTGTGGAGTGCCTGGGACCCTCATACATTACAGGTGGGACTGAGAAATGTTTCAACCACTCTGGAAAACCATATGGTACTTCCTCAGAAAGCCGGAAGTGTAAAATACCTTATGATCCAGGGGTCCCTGTACTTGGTATACAAGAAATCCGAGCCAGGACATAAGTATCCACACTAATGTGCCATGCAGCACTGTTCACTATAGCAAAAAGATAGAGACAGTCTAAATGCTTATCAATGGAAGAATGGAGAAATAAACTTTGTTGCATACACATAATGGAATACTATGCAACACAGAAGAATAACAATGAATCTGCAACATACCTCATAATATATATGGATGAACCTGGAGGATATTCTGCTGAGTGAAATTAGTCAATCACAAAAGGACAATATTGTATGAGATCACTATTGTAAAAACTCAGTAAACTTCTTCCTGCTTAAAGAAACATTCTTTGATGGTGATTAAAGATGGGGCAGAAGGAAGAGTAATTCACTGGCTAGAGTGTTCTTGTTGTTAAGTGCCGTCTAGTCAATTCCGACCCATAGCGAACCTGTATAGGGTTTCCAAGGAGCAGCTGGTGAGCTTGAACCACTGACTTGGCAGTTCAAACGACTTTTCAGTCTGATGCAAACATGTATCTATGCTAGAAGGTAGACACATGTTAACTCAGGTGATGTGGAGGGTAATATACAAGAAGGGGGAGGTTGGCAGAAGAATGATGACACAGGGAGGTATGCAAGGCATTAAGGTAATAGAAGTAAATAGTGTTATATACACAACCCCAGAACAACAGTGGTCTGCTGGTAGATACATGGATATAGACACCGACAGAATGGGTATAATAGGAGGAAGAGAGGGAGTATACCCACTAATAGATCAGGATTTGAGAGAGGATAGTAGTACATGGGTATTTACTTTTGCTGCAAATAGAATTATGAATGTTGTGGAGCATGTTTCTGTTGTTGTTAAGTGCCATCAAGTTGATACCAACACAAAGCGACCCTGTATAGGGTTTCCAAGGAGAAGCTTGGGAGCTTGAACCATGGACCTTGCAGTTCAAATCACTTTGCAGTCTGATGCATTAGCCCACAGTGCCACACCAGGACAGTGGGCAAAATGATGAAAACTTCTTAGACATTATCAAACATCTTAAGGTCATGTGTTGTTGGACCTGGGTACTTAGGATCATAATTTCAGGGGACACCATGATCAATTAGCATAACAGATCAAAAAGACTGTATTCTACATCCTTCTTTGCACAGTAACTATTGGAATCTTCAAAGCTCCTGAGTGGTCATCTAAGATTCCTCCATGTGCAGGAAAAAAAGAAGTGTGATGAGAATTGTAGATTAGTCAATTATTCTAACAGACTAATGGAACGGGTGACTATCGATCACCATGACTCTGGGACCAGATGAACTAGATGGTGCCCGGCTACCACTACCAACTGTTCTGAAAGGGATCACATTGGAAGGTCTCAGAGAGAGTGGCAAAAAATGTTGAACAGAACTCCAAATTACACATCTTTAAAAAAAATTCAAGAAAAAGCCTGGTAGAACCCGACACTATGATCCTAGACCACCCTTCAGGTTTGGAAAGGAACTTACCACCCTCTTGGCCCAATTTTTCAGCCAAGCAGTAGCTAGTATATAGGGGGACAACACTACCCACCATATATTCTCACCATGGAAGGGTCAATAATTCAAAATGTAAAAGGCAGCATTTACCTAAGGGCAAAGTTAAGAAGGAGTTGGAAGGTGGGTAGAACTGAAATAGGAAAGAGGTAGGAAGTGAGATAACTGTTGTTTCCAGAGGAATATTGAGATGAAACAAAGTGTATGATTCGTTGAATGTAAAACTGATGACATTGTCTGTAACCCTTCACTCAACTTACAATAAAACGTTTTAAAAATAAAAAAGAATCTAAAAGACAGGGGGAGGAAACAAGATGGTAGACGAGGCAGAAACACTTCACAGATCTTCTACAACAACACAGCAACCAAATGAAAGAGATGCAGATGATATAGTTCTGGAACCCTGAACTTCAGATGAAAGAAGAGAGCAGTGGACTGAATGCTATGGGTTAATGCGCCAGACTGCAAAGCTGTTTAAACTTCAAGGTTGGTGGTTCAAGCTCACCAGCTGCTCCTCAGAAACCCTATACAGAGTCACTATCAGTAGGAACTTAGCAACAACAACAACAGGAGAGGAAACTGAACAGAAGGCACACACACACACACACACACACAAACAAAAACAAAAACAAAAAAAACCATGGACAGACTAGTGCCCTCTGCTGTCAATGAGACACAGTGCAGTCATCTTAAACTTTAGTGAGAGGGTCTAGAGACAAGATGGGATACTGGTATTATAGAGGTATAATGATGCGAGATGAACTGGCAACGTGATAGCATCAATGGTCTCAAGTGTGGCAACAATTGTGAGGTTGGCCCAGGACCGGGCAGTGTTTCGTTCTGTTGTGAATAGGGTCACTATGAGTTGGCACCGACTCAATGGCACCTAACAACAACAATGATGCTGCAAAGTGATAAAGGTGTCATTTAAAAAATTGCATCTTTACACTCCTCTCATGAATAGAGATTTGATCAGTTCTCCTCCCTGCATTCCCCCAGTGAAGCTCCAGCTTTCACAATGGTAAGAACCATCAAAATTAGTTAGTAGGTACCTGGATTCAGGAGATCCCTGCTCCAAACCTTCAGCGCTGACCCTGGCCAGCCTCGGACTCACCCTCACTCGGAAAAGCAGTTGAACATGCATGGGGGTGGATAAGAGAGAGATGACTTGTCCTGGCTTGCTAGGTGCAGTCTGGTCATCTTGAACTTTCATGGCTGGTTTTGAAGGTGGAGGGATGTGGTAGCACTTAGGCATATCACTTATTTGTAGTGAGTAAGTGTGAAAAGTTTTCTTGTGCCCCACATTACCCTGGTGACCAGAGGTGTGGCCAGCCCCCACTGTGTATGCTCCCAGGGAAGCTTCTGCTCGCGGGGTGCTGGGAGGAACACTGTGGTGAGAGTTGCCACAGCCAAGTGAGTTGACAGCTAGCGGCACTAGACTCAGCATATGGAATCAGGTGTTGCCTGCTCGGGATCTGCAGAGCTCATGCTAGCCAGTCCTGGACTAGTGGGAACTCTTGCCCTTGGTTGTCCTCTGGGACAGAAATACTCTGATCCCCTAACTCCTTTGGGGGTCTGCACGAAATATTTCTGGATTGGGAGTGCAGAACAGACAATACCTAGGCCTTTAGGAACTTGGTGTGGGACCAGGAGTATCATCATCTCATGGCCCACCCCCATTCCCCACGTTAGATGCTTTGCTGGCAGGAGACCCCAGAATTATCTCTTCTTTGGGTCTGGCACCTGTCCTAGTTTCATCCTTTTGTTATTTTTGTTTATTCTCGTTTCCCCCTTCTTCCTCTCTTTACCTTCCCTTGTTTTTTTGTTTTTAATCTTTTCTGTCACTGCTTTCATTTTTTTTGCTCCACCCCTTCCCACTGCTTCTTCTTTTATGTTGTTTTAGTTATTTTTTATTTTATTTTATTTTTTTTATTCTCTTGATTTTCTTTACAACTCTCTGGTCTCTTTATCTTTTACACATCTCTCTCCCTAATTGTGTTTAGCTCTGTTTCTTTTCTTTTATCTCTTATTTTTCTTTTCCAGGTTTTCTTTCTCTCTCCCTCCCCACATCTCTTTGGTTTTTGTACTCTTTTCCTAGCTGTTGCTTGCTTTTATTATTTTTTCTTTACTATTTTCTTTTTTTTTTTTTATTGCTGTTTCTTTCTTTCTTTCTCTCTTGTGTGAATGTTTTATCTTCTTGTCTCACCAAACAGAGGACAGCAACTGTGCCTATACAGTCTAGCAACAACTGTACTCTCTATAGACCCACTGACTGGGCAAGACTCGATATAGTTGCCATATACCTGATTGACAACAGCAAACAGTAGCCCATACAAGATGGAGCTGTATGAACAGGGAGCCCACAATTGTGCACACATTTCCACCCCCTAATCATACCCACCAGAAGGCAATTGGTGAGTTCCTAAGAAAGCACTAACATACAGCAATCAATTAAATACTATGACAAAAGCACCACAGTGATTCAAAACAACAGACAATTTCATTTCACATGAAGAGATGAGAGAATGGCTCAGACAAATGACCAAGAGGCAGAACTAAGAAACATGCTTGAAGAAAAAAAGGCATTGGAACTACCTGAAAAATAGTAAAAGAGGATGATATCTAGGTACCTTCAAATGATTGACAGAAGCATGAGGAAAACAAAGAATTCAGGAAGACATTATAGGAAAAAACACAAAACAAATAAATGATTACAGACAATACAAAACCTGCAAATGGAAGTCTGGAAGATCAATAGTAAGTTTTCCAAAGTGGACAATACATTGAAATGGCAAAGGAGTAGATTTGAATCAATGGAAGCCCAAATTAGTGAATTTGAAGATAAATCTCTCAATAACCAAAAGCTAGAACTAGAAAAAAAAGAGTGGGCAAAAAACCCAACAAAAAACCCAGAGGAAGCCTACAATTCATGAGGGACACCATGAAGAGGAATAACACATAGATGACTGGAATTCAACAACAGGAAGAGACAAAGACAGGCACAGAAAAGATAATAGAAGAGCTGTTGGAAGAAAATATCCCTGACATCATGAAAGACAACATAAGCATCCAAGAAACTGAATGAACTCCAAAAGGACAGACCACAAAAGAAAATCACCATGATAAACCATAATCAAACTCTCCAAAATCAAGGACAATAAAAGAATCCTGAGACCAATTTGGGAAAAGTGAAAAGTTACCTACAAAGGAGAAGCAATAAGATTAAGCTCTGATTTCTTAGCTGAAAACAATGGGAAGGGATATACAACACACTAAAAGAAAAATTGTTAACCAAGAATCATATACCCAGCAAAACTGTTCCTCAAGTCTGATGACCAAATTCTAACATTTCCAGATAAACAGAAATTAAAGGAATTTGTAATAACCAGGCCAACCTTACAAAAAATACTAAAGGGCATCCTCTGATTGAGAACCAACAACAGCAGATAACAACCCAAGATTGACATATGTGGCAATACTAACCAGAATTCAGTTCAGATATAGAAGTATCCAAAGTAAAACAAACCTAAAAGAAGGAAAATAGGGAGCTAGAGGTATCAATTTGTAATGAAGATAAATACAAAGCAAAAAGAGGGAGAAGTGTAATTAGAGAACTTCCAAGTAGAGAGGGGGTCAAGTAAACTTTAAGACAAAACAGACTGCTTTAAACTGGGGAAGAATTAATAAATTACAGGGTAACCTTTAGGGAAATTAATATACTTTCGTATCAAACAAAGAAAAAAAAATCACAAAGATTCAGTAATCAACCAACAGCAATTAAGAAAATGACAAGGAAATGCGCAAAGAAAATGAACTCAGCTCAGAAAATTATGTGGAACAAAGAAGCCAGCACCACACACACACATACTCACACAAACACACAACACAGCAAAATGACAGCAGTAAATTCATACCTATCAATAGTTAAATGGAATGTCAATGGATTAAATGCACCAATCAAGAGACAGAAAACAGAAGGATAAGAAAACAGGATTTTTCAGTACGCCATCAACAAGCTATACAACATACATAGAAGAAAACAATAGATTAAAAATGAAAGGATAGGCATAAATATATCAAGCTAATGGCAATAAAAATAGGCAGGTGTGGCAATATTAATTACTAATAAAATAGACTTTAAGGCAAAAACCGGCACAAGAGACAAAGAAGGGCATTATCTCATGATTAAAGGGTCAACTGAAAGGGGATAATAACCATAATAAATATCTATGGTTCTAATGAAAGGGTCTCGAAATATATAATGCACACTCTAATAGAGTTGAAGATAGAAATAGTCAACTCTACAATAATAGTAGGAGATTTTAATACACTACGTTCAATGAAGAACAGAACCATTACAAAGAAACTAAAAGAGAGACAGAAGTAAACAACACAATCCACCAACTTGACCTCACAGACTTATACAGAGCACTCAACCTAACAATAGCATGATACATACTCTTTTCCAGTGTACATGGAACATTGTCCAGAATGGACCATATGTTAGGCCACAAAGCAAGCTTCAATGAATTTAAAAACACTGAAATATTACAAAGCATTTTTTTTTTTAAGATCACAATGCTATAAAATTAGAAATCAACAATAGGAAGATCTAGGAAAAAAATCAAATACATGGAAATGTAATAAAAGCTACTGGGTAATAGAAGAAGAAAAAAATTCTTGAATCAAATGAGAATGAAAACACAACATACTAACACTCTTGTTGTTGTGAAGCGCCACTGAGTCGATTCCGACCCATAAAATCCTGTATAGGGTTTCTGAGGAGCAGCTGGTGAGCTTGAACTGCTGACCTTGCAGTTCAAACGGCTTTGCAGTCTGGCGCATTAACCCATAGTGCCACACCAGGACTCCACACTAACACTCTAGGACACAGTAAAAGCAGAGATTAGAGGGTAATTTATAGCAATAAGCGTACAAATATAAAAGGAAGAAAGTACCAAAATCAACACATTAATGTAACATCTACAGCAAAGAGAAAAAGAATAGCTAAGTAGCAGCCACCAGAAGAAAAGAAATCATAATGATTAGAGCAGAAATAAATGAAACAGAAAGCAGAAAACAATAGAAAGAATCAACACGTCAAGGAGTTGGTTTTTTGAAAGGATTAATAAAATTGAAAAACCATTGGAAAACCTAACAAAAGACAAAAAGATGCAAATAACATGCCTAAGAAGTGATGAGTGACTTTGCAACAGAAACAAGAGAAATAAAAGGAATAATAACAGAATATTATGAAGAATTGTACTCCTCAAAATTTGTAATTCTAGAAGAAATGGACTCAGTTTTAGAAAAACATGACAAACAGAAATGAACACAGACAGAAGTAGAAAACTTGAACAGATCTATAACAACATAAGAAATTGATCAGATCATTAAAAAAAACTTCCATCAAAAAATGTCTGGGGACTAAAGTGGAGAGTGAAGCATGCAACTGATAAGAAGAGAGGGCATATGCATAAGAACACCCATACTTGCAGATAATACCCACTTGACCTAGCTTCAATGACTGAATGATCAGAGCTCAACTAGAAGAAGAAAGAAGAGGAAAAAAAGAGTAATCTGATACAATTTGATGAACTTGACCTACACCTATGGATGCAGTAGCTCAAAAGAGGAAACAAATCTTTATAGCAAGGATCATTCCCACCCCTCCATACACAGAGAAGACAGGGATGGGCAACTTGGGTATTGGCTACCCAAAATGGGGGGACTACAAAGACAAGAAGTGACTGGCTTACAAGCTTTCAAGAGGGAACCTAGATCCAGAGGGTGTGGAGGAAGGTAGAATCTCCACTGAGTAGTATCCAGTCTGTCTGGGGGAAGCTGATGAAAGGAGATGCAGATAGGTCTCTTGTGGTACAATAGTGAATAATTGTTATCAGGACTGACTGTGAGGGTTGGAAATGTAAAGGCAGACATTTTGTAGCAAAAGGAGGGGAATGATTGACTTTGCAGTCCAGGAGTGGAGGTCCCTGGGACCATCAAGGGAGATGAGCGGAGAGTGGGACCCTACCCAGAGAAACAGTGATGCCAGAGATGGAGGCAGAGATGATGAATTGGAGAGATGGAGTGGCTGGAGACTCTAGACCCAGAGAGGGAGAGGGGCTGTGTGCTGACAACCGGGGGGTATGGGGGGGGGCAGGCTTGCAGGGTATACCCTGTGGTTGGTTGATAATACATGGAGCGGATTGTAACCATGGCAATGAAACGATATATGGTAGGATGAATGTAAAACTAATGTTCTCCCATGTAAACTATCACATAATTCACAATAAAACATTAAAAAACAAAATGTCTGGGCCCAGAAGGCTTTACTGATGAATTCTACCAAACATTCAGAGAAGAGCGGATATCAACTCTACTGAAAGTATTCCAGAACATGGAAAAAGGATGGAAAACTCATGAACACATTTTATGAAGCAAGCATAACTCTCATACCAAAGCCAGCAAAGACATCACTAAATAACAGTAATTATAGACTAATATTCCTCATGAACATAGATGTAAGAATTCTCAACAAAATACTAATAGATTGAACAACTTCAAAAAAATAATGCACCATGATCAACTGGGATTCATCCCAGTTATGCAAGGATAGTTCAATATTAGAATAACAATCATCATAATCCAGGACATAAAACAAAACAAAATAGCATGATCATATCAATTAATACAGAAAATGCATTTGCCAAAATCTGTCATCCATTCCTGATAACCACAAACAACAAAATAGGGAAATTCCTTATGCATATATACAAATCCAACAGCCAACATCACTCTCAATGGAGAGACACTAAAAACATTCTCATTGTGAACAGGAACTAGACAAGGATGTCCTTTATCATTACTCCTATTAAATATTGGAGTCCTTGTGTGGTGCTGTAGATAAATGCATTGGACTGCAAAGTCACTTAAAACCACAAAGTTGGTGGTTCAAGTTCACTAACCACTCCTTGGGAACCCTATACAGGGTCGCTATGGGTTGGAACCAACTTGATGGCACTTAACAACAACAACAACAATTCACTATTGTGTTGGAAGTCTTAGTCAGTGTGTGGTGCTATCGGATATAGCAGTGGACTGTAAAGTCGTTTTGACTATGAGGTTCAAACCCAGCAGTTGTTCCTTGGAAACCCTATACAGGGTGGCTATGAGTTGGAACCTACTCAATGGCACTTAACAACAACATAAGACAAGAAAGGGAAATTAAAGGCATCCAAAGGAGTCCTGGTGTGGCACTATAGGATAAGCAGTTCAACCCACCAGCAGCACCTGGGAAATCCTATATAAGGTTGCTATGAGTTTGAATTGACTCGATGGCTCTTAACAACAACAACAACAATAACAAAATCTGCAGATGATATGATCCTATACATACAGAATCCCAAATACTCAGCAAAAAAATTCTTGGGACTCTTTGAAATGACTCAGCAAAGTGGTAGGGTACAAGATTAGCATACAAAAATCAGTTGGATTCCTTTACACAAGTAAAGACAGCTCTGAAAAGGAAATCAGGAAAATAATACCATTCATAATAGCTACCCCAAAGACGATATACTTAGGAATAGATCTAGAAAATAGAACCAGATCTAGGAATAGAACCAGAGAAACAAAAAACCTATACCAGGAAAACTATGAAACACTACTACAAGAAACCAAAAGAGACTTACAAAAATGAAAGAATATGCCATGTTTATGGATAGGAAGGAGCTCTGGTAGCATAGTGGTTACGAATCAGGTTGTGAACCGCAAGGTCAGCAGTTCGAAACTACCAGCTGTTCCACAGGAGAAAGATGAGGCTTTCTGCTCCCGTAAAGATTTACAGCCTTGGAAACCCTGTACA
>NW_006408702.1:3750221-3751630 GCF_000296735.1 Chrysochloris asiatica
CCACCTGGCTGATCCATCTCATTGGGGGTCTTCCTCTTTTTCTCTGACCCTCCATCTTACCCAGCATGACATCCCTCTCCAGTGACTGTTCCCTCCTGACAATATTTCCAATGTATCTAGGAGGGACAGCAACACTAGTAAGTTATGTTTACCATGGAGTGGAAATCATAACCACAACAGGGAGGAATAACTGTTGTTACATGGAGGGGACTGCAATCATTGAGATGAAACAAACTACATGACTTGTTGAATGTAAACCTTCACTCCATTAGTAATATAAAATTAGAGAAAACCCAAAAAATGTATTGCATTAGACAAATTTCCTGCCTGTAAAAACCTATTGGAAGTGTTAAAGAGCAAATATGTTAGTGTGAGGACTAAGATGCTCTTATCCCAACCCATGGTACTTTTACTTGTCTCATTTGCATGTGAAACTTGGACAGTGAATAAAGACTATAGAAGCTTTCATGCACATGAATTATGGTGTTGGAGAAACATATTAAAAACGCCACAGACTGCCAGAAGAAGAAACACATTGGTTTCGGAAGAAGACAGCCAGAATGTCCTAAGGATGGACTCTGTCTCTCGTACTTTGGATATGTGGCTAGTAGGGACTAGTAGGTGGAGAAGGTAAAATGGAGGGTTAGTGAAAAAGAGGAAGAGATGAGTTGACACCTTGTCCAAACAATGGGCCAAGGAGAACAATTGTGAGGATTCTGCGGGCCAGGATAGTGCTTTATTGCGTTGTGCGTAGAGTCAATATGAGTCGAGTCAATATGAGTCAGAACTCGAAGGCAACATGAAGGTAGGAAGGAATCCAGATGATTTAATAGGATTGTAATGATTTTGTTCATTTAAATTCTTTTTTTTTTTTTTTGCCATTTGTTTTAAGCCAACTTTTGTCTTTTATCAGAAGTCTTGCAAACAGAAGGTAACCTGGGTATGTTGGAGTTGTTGAGTCCTTTAGGGCCTAATGTTCAATGGATGGCCTGGGAAATTTGAGAATGGCAAAAAAGAAGCAGCAACTTGCATCTTGAATTCCCCATACAAGGGGGGGAAGGGTTCGGTCCTACACACTGGGGCAAAGCACAAAGAACTTCTTTGCTCTCCACGCGCGGTCTGCCGGTGGAGTCCTAGACTCCGCGTGTCTATCTGTCCAGCCCGTTTGCCTCCCTGGTCCCTTGCGCTGTGAGGCCAGGATTTCGATGCGAAGACGGCTGTCCCTCGTCCGCTGTCCTCGCTTGCCTGCTGGGACCTGCTTAGTGCACACCGCCAGGAGAACGATGCCAGTGCCCAGGCCCGGCCCGGGAACCGCACCTGCGCGGAGACCTCTCTGCCCCAGGCCCGGCTCCGGCTTGCGCGGCTCCGCCCGGCACAGTGCACTGCGGCGGCGGCGGCGCTCGCGCCCG
>NW_006408702.1:3752855-3764628 GCF_000296735.1 Chrysochloris asiatica
CTCCGCGGGAGAAAGATGAGGCTTTCTACTCCCGTAAAGATTTACACCCTCGGAAACCCTGTACAGGGTCGCTATGGGTTGGAACCGACTCAAAGGCACTTAACAACAACAACAACACAGTAGCGTAGTGGTTACGAGTCGGGCTGCTAACCTTAAGGTCAGCAGTTCGAAACTACCAGTGGTTCCATGGGAAAAAGATGAGGCTTTCTGCTCCCGTAACAGGGTTTCTATGAATCAGAACTGACTCGATGGCACCTAACAACAACAAATGGCATTGGTTGGACTCCTGGTGTGGCACTGTAGGACCAACGCTGGACTGCGAACCACAAGGTTGACAGTTCAAACCCACCAGCTGCTCCTCAGTAACCCTATATAGCGTCGCAGTGAGTCGGAACTGACTCCACAGCATTTAACAACAACAACAGCGGCAACAATGGCATTTGTTCAAAGCCCTGGTGGCCCACTGATTAGGTACTCAGATGCTGAGAGGTTGGCAGTTCGAACGAACCCAGTGGCAGTCTGGTCAATAAAGATTAGTCTATACCACCCTCTGGGGCAGTTCTGCCCTGTCACATGGAGGTCATTATGAGTCAGAATGAGTAACCAGAACCTCACAACAACAGTATGACAGGAGCTCTGGTGACTCAGTGGTTAAAGCACTCAACTGCTGGCTTGCTTTTTGCAGGGGAAAGATGTAGCCATCTGCTTTCATACAGATTTACAGCCTCGGAAATGATCTGTCGCTGTGAGCCTTTCAGACAGAATTCACTTGATGCCAATGCTTTGCTGTTGTTGTTGCTGTGATTTTATAGCATTAGTGCTTTGAATCACCAGCCCCTCTGTGGGGAAAGAAGAACAACCTACTCTTATCAACTCAGGGTGACCCTGTAGGACAAAATGGTCCTACTCCCTGGGGTTTCCAAGTCTGTAAACCTTTGCTTTTTGGCCTGTGGGAGAAAAGATCTAGCAATCTGCACTTGAATGATTACTGCCTAGGAAACCCTAGTAAGAGGTTCTACTCTGCCCTTTAGAGTCCTGGGGTGGCGCTGTGGGTTAATGCGCTGGACTGCAAAGTTGCTTTGAACCACAAGGTCCGTGGTTCAAGCTCACCAGCTGCTCTTTGGAAACCCTATACAGAGTTGCTATGGGTCAGAACCAACTCGATGGCACTTAACAACAATGACTCTGCCTTATTTGGGTTCCTGGTGTAGTGACAGAGGAGAAGCACTCAACCTCAAGATCCGTTTGAACTGCAAGGTTGATGGTTCGAACTTCCCCGCCACTCCTCAGAAACCCTATGCAGGGTTGCTATGAGTTGGAAGTGACTCGATGGCACTTAACAACAACAACAACAACAACACTCTGCCCTTTCAGGGCCCTGTGAGTGGAATCGACTTAATGCCAAATAACATGGCATTGGCACTCCCAAGGACACAGAAAGAACTGTATTTTAGTAATAAATCCTGATTGGACATTCGCTACATTATCCTTTTTTAAAACTAGAATATATTTTCATTTGAATGCTCTGGGTTGTTTTTCTAGGTTAGTGCTATGCTATTTCAGTGTGGCATTTTAAGCATTTTTCTCTTTTTCAAAACTTCAGGCATTGTCATTTTTAGTGATTCTGCTCCTTTCTATTCAGGCCTTCTGTTATATGTGTGTTGAACCCTCTTTACCGCTCTTCTCTGTCACTTTTCTTTTGAATGCCTTTTATGTCTTGTTTCATTGCTTATTAATATTTTCCTGCCTTTCATATTCTAATTGTCTTAAGTTTTTATCTATTGCCTTTATTTCCCATTGTATTTCTTCTGCTCACATGTCTGTCAGTTTGTGGTACAGTGGTGATTTGTATGATGCTATGAGGATGGAAACTATGCCACTGGCATTTCAAATACCAGCAGGGTCCCCCATGGTGGTTAGGTTTCAGTGGGGCTTCCAGAGTAAGAACAGAGTGTGATGAAGGAATAAGTCCACTTCAGAGGGAGTAGCCACTGAAAATCTTGTGAATAACAACACCATGGTGACTGATGTCTTGTGAATAACAATACAATGGTGACTGATGTCTTGTGAATAACAACACCATGGTGACTGATGTCTTGTGAATAACAATACAATGGTGACTGATGTCTTGTGAATAACAACACCATGTTGACTGATATGAATAGCAATACCATGTTGGCGGGTACCCAATGAATAACAACACAGTGTTGGCTGGAAGATAAGATAAGGTTGAAAGTGACTCAGAATACAACTGCCTCCTTAAAGTAGAGTCCACCGTATTGATGAGGATGAAACCAGGCTTTTGGAACGTTCATTTGTGGGGCACAACTCAAAATGAGAAGGAACAGTTGAAAACATCCATTAATAATCAGAATGTGGGATGTAGAAAGTATGGATATTTGAAAGATAATTGAAGTAGAAAAACGAAATGGAATGCATAAAGATTGATATTCTAAGTACTAGTGAGCTGAAATGGACAGGTATTGGCAATTTTGAATCAGACGATCATGATTTGCTATGCTGGTAATGAAATAGTCAAGAAGGATGTTTCATTCATCATCAGAAAGAATATTTCAAGGTCTATCTTTAAGTACAAATGATAGGGTAATATCTATATACCTACAAAGTAGTTAATAGAACTGTTAGTCAGATTTATATACTAACCACCAAAGAAGAAGAAACTGAGGAATTCGAAGTCTTTCAGTCTGAAACTGATCAAATATGAAATCAAGAAGCATTGATAATATTGGTGATTAGAATGCTAAAGTTGGAAACAAAGAGGATGGATTGGTGGAAAATATAGTGTTGGTGATAGAAATTACAGTGGAGATCCCATGATAGACTTACTCATCGCAGACACCTTTATTCAACAACATAAATGATGACTATGCATATGGACGTCACCAAATGAAACACACAGGAATCAAACTGACTATGTCTGTGGGAAGACATGATGGAGAAGTTCTATATAGTCAGCCAAAACAAGGCCAGGGACCGACTGTGGAACAGACCATCAATTGCTCATATGCAAGTTCAAGTCGAAGCTAAAGAAAATAAAAGCAAGTCCATGAGAGCCAACATATACTCTTGAGTATATCATTCTTGAATTTAGGGATCATCTTAAGAACAGATTTGACACATTGAACACTAATGAGCTAAGGCCAGAGGCGTTACAGGATGATAAAAACATTACACATGAAGAAAGCATAGGCATTTAAAAGACAGGAAAGGAAAGATCAAAGCGGATGTTAAAAGAGCTTCTGAGACTCGCTCTTGAATATAGAGCTGTTAAAGTGACTGGATGAAATGATCAAGTTAAATAGCTAAACAGGTAGTTTCAAAGGGCAGCTCAGGAGGACTAGTAATGTATTATATGAAATGTACAAAGACCAGAGGTTGAAAAACCAAAAGGGAAAGGCATGCTCAGCATTTCGCTACTTGAAAGAACTGTAGAAAAATTCAAACCTTGTGTTGAAATATTAAAGGATTCTCTGGGCAAAATATTGAACAATGCAGGAAGCAACACAAAAAGATGGGTGGAATACACAGAGTCACTGTATCACAAAGAATGAGTAGACATTCCACGATTGCAGGATGTGTAGCATATGATCAAGAACCAATGCTATTGAAGGAAGAAGTCCAAGCTGCACTGAAGACATTAGCAGAAGATAAGGCTGCAGTAATGGACAGATTGCCAATTGAAATGTTTCAGCAAACTGATGCAGCACTGGAAGCAGTCACTAGTCTATGCCGAGAAATTCGGAAGACAGCTGCCTGGCCAACCAGCTGGAAGAGATCTAATTTATGCCCCTTACACAGAAAGAAGACCCTATAGGATGTTGAAATTGATCAATACCATTAACATTGCATGTCTGTAAAATTTTGCTGAAGATAATCCGTAAGTGGTTGCAGAAATACATCAACTGGAAGCTGCCAGAAATTCAAGTTGGATTCAGAAGAGGACATGGAAGGAGAGATGTCATTGCTGACATCAGATGGATCTTGATGAAAGCAGAGAATTCCAGAAAGATGTTTCTTGAGTTTTATTAACTATGCAAAGGCATTCGACCACTTGGCTCATAACAAACTAAGGATAACATTGCAAAGAATGGGTATTCCAGAACACTTTTTTTGTGCTCATGAGGAATTGGTACATAGCCTAAGAGTAAGGGTATATGGAATCGTTTGTTAAAATCAGGAATGGTGTATGTTAGGGTTGTATCCTTTCACCGTACATCGTCATTCTATATACTGAGCAAATAATCCGAGATGCTGGACTATATGAAGAAGAATGGGGCATTAGGATTGGAGGAAGACTCATTAACAACCAATGATACACAGTTGATATTACCTCACTTGCAGAAGTGAAGAAAACTTGAGGCACTTACTGATGAAGATCAAATAATACAACCTTTAGTAAGGATTACAACTCATTGTAAAGAAAACAATAATCCTCACAACTGGTCTGATAAACAAAATCATGATAATACGGAGAAAAGATTGAAGTTCTCAAGGATTTAATTTTACTTGGATCAGTGCTCAAGGAAGCAGCAGTCAAGAAATAAATGATGTATTACATTGGGCAGATATGCTGCAAAAGACTTATTTACAGTGTTAAAGAGCAAAGACATGTTTGAGGACTAAGGTGCACCTGACTCAAGCCATGGTATTTCCAGTAGCTTCATATTCATGTGAAGCCTGGACAATAAACAAGGAAGACAGGAGAAGAATAAATGCATTTGAATTGTGATGTTAAATAAGAATGTTGAAAGTACCATGGACTGCCAGAAGAAAAAACAAATCTATCTTGGAAGTACAGCCAGAATGCTCCTTGGAAGATAAGATGGGGACAATGTGATGTCAGGAGGGACCAGTTCTTGGAAAAGGACATCTTGACCAGTAAAGTAGAGCATCAGTGAAAAATGGCAAGACACCAATGTAGTGGACTGACTAACACAGTAGCTACAACAACAGTTCAGCATAACAACTGCGAAGATGGTGCAGGAATCAGGCAGTGTTTCGTCCTATTGTGTGCGGGTTACTGTGAGTTGGACCCAGTTTGAGGGCATCTAACAACAAAATTCCTTCTACTTTAGTTTTTATTTCTGATATGATTTTTCTTTTATTTTCTGTATCTTATCTGATTTGTCACCCCCTTTTTAATTGTTGTAATTCAGATTAATGTTGGTAATTACTATTTTCTCTTAATTTGTTTAAACTCATTTGGCAATATTAGATTACAGGTTTCATATGTTTTGTGGGTTTCAGAAAGTTCATGAAAAAGTCTCGTTATCTTTTAATTCCAGTTTTCCATGAACTTTTTAAACCTTTACATTTTTTATATGACACTGTAAAGGAGCTTCCAAATATTTGTGGAAAAATGGAATGAAAAGATACTGAAAACTTTTCATGAACTATTTTGAAGTCCCCACATGGTGCCTGAAGGGATGCTGGATTTTTTTTTTTTTTTTTTGTCTTCCTTCTTTATAGCTTTGTGTGGGATTCTACAACAACCTATTTTGTTTTGACTCATTTTTAGGTGAGGCTTAAGTTTCCTTTCATTTTTACAGTGATGGCAGTGATGATCATGTTGAGAAAGGTGGATTAGATATTTATTTTCATATATTCTCTAATGACCCAAAGCTTTTTGAGATCTAGGGCTTTTTCTCTGGTCTGCCAAATTTTTTATTTTTAATGTTTTATTGTGAATTATGTGATAGTTTACAATGGAGAACATTAGTTTGACATTCAGCCTATGGTATATCATTTCATTTGCCATGGTTACAACCCCCTCCGTGCATCATCAACCAACCAAAGGGTATACCTTGCAAGCCTGCCCCCCTGCCCCCCTGTCGTCAGCACACAGCCCCTCTCCCTCTCTGGGTCTAAAGTCCCCAGCCGTTCCATCTCTCCACACCATTGTCTCAGCCTCCATCTCAGGCATCACTGGTTCTCTGGGTAGGGTCCTGCTCTCCACTCTTCTCCCTTGATGGTCCCAGGGACCTCCACTCCTAGACTGCAAAGTTGAATCACTCCCCTCCTTGCTACAAAGCATCTACTTTTACATTTCCAACACTCACAAGCAGTCCTGATAACAATTATTCACTATTATATCACAAGAGACCTATCCATGTTAGGTGGTGGCTTGCAGCCTCCTTGTTATTCTTCAAGGTAGCATAATATTCCATTGTGTGTATGTACCAGTTTGTTTATCCATTCTTCAGTTGATGGGCACTTTAGCTGGCTCTATCTTTTTGCTATTGTAAATAGTGCTGCTATGAACATTGGTGTGCATATATCTAGTTGTGTTATGGCTCGTATTTCTTGTGGGTAAATACCAAGTAGAGGAATTGCTGGATCATAAGGTATTTCTATTTCCAACCTTCTGAGGAAACGCCATATTGCTTTCCAGAGAGGTTGGACCATTTTGCAGTCCCACAAGCAATGCAGGAGTGTCCCAGTCTCTCTACATTCCCTCCAGCATTTATTGTCCTCTACTTCTTTGATCTTTGCTGTTATTGCTGGTGTGAGATGACATCTCATTTTTGTTTTGATTTGCATCTCTCTAATGGTTAGTGATTGTGAACATTTCTTCATATGTTTGTTGGCTGCCTGGATCTCCTCCTTGGTGAAGTGTCTGTTCATGTTCTGTGCCCACTTTTTAATTGGGTTATTTGCCCTTTTCTAGAGGTGTTGTAGTTTCCTATATATTTTAGAAATGAGTCCCTTGTCTGATGTGTCATTGCAAAAGATTTTTTCCCATTCTGTGGGTTCCCTTTTTACTCTTAGGGTGAAGTCTTTTTGATGCACATAAGTTTAAAATTTTTATTATATCCCACTCATTTGTTTTGTCTATCTTTGTTTGTGTAGTTTTCAAAATGTTTTGTAGTGTGTGCATTCCCTGAATTAGTGCCCTCACATTTGTCCATGTTTTTTCATTGATGACCTTCCTAATTCTGGAATTCCCATTTAGGTCTTTAATCCATGTTGAGTTGGTTTTTGTATAAGGTGTGAGGTCTTGTTTCAGTCTTTTGCATATCACTTTCCAGTTCCAAAAGTACCATCTGTTGAAGAGACTATCACCTCCCCATGCAATATATTTAGGTATTTTGTCAAAAATCAGTTGGCTGTATGTGGATGGGTTAATTTCAGGATTCTCAATTCTGTTCCATTGATCTATGTATATTTCATTGTATCAGTACCAAGCTGTTTTGACCACTGAAGCCATGTAGTAAAATTTGAAGTTGGGGAGTGAGAGGCCTCCAACCTTATTCTTCTTAAGCAGTGGTTTGCTCATCCTGGGTCTCTTTCCTTTCCATATAAATTTGTAATTGTTATTTCCATCTCTTTGAAGAATGTTGTTGGAATCTGGATTGGGATTGTATTATATGTGTAAATTGCTTTGGGTAGTATTGACATTTTCACAATGTTAAGTCTTCCTATCCAGGAGCATGGTACATTCTTCCATTTTTGTAGGTCTCTTTTGGTTTCTTGTAGTAGTGTTTTGTAGTTTTCTTTGTGTAAGTCTTTTGTTTCTCTGGTTACATTTATTCCTAGATATTTCATCCTTTGGGTAGCTATTGTAAATGGTATTGCTTTCCTAATATCATTTTCAATGCTGTCGTTTTTGGTATAGAGGAATCCAACTGATTTTTGTGTGTTGATCTTATATCCTGCCACTTTGCTGAATCTTCCTATGAGGTCTAGTCGCTTTTTTACTGAGTCTTTGGGGTTTTCTACGTATAGGATTTTATCATCTGCAAATAGAGAGAATTTTACTTTCTCTTTGCCAATTTGGATGCCTTTAATTTCCCTGTCTTGCCGAATAGCTCTTGCTAAGACTTCCAGCACAGTATTAAATTGGAGTGGCTACAAAGGGCATCCTTGTCTGGTTCCTGTTTGTAGAGGGAAGGCTTTCAGTTTCTCTCCATTGAAAGTAATGTAGGCTCTTGGTTTTATATATATGCTCTTAATTATGTTGAGGAATTTCCCTCCAATTCCTACTTTGTTGAGTGTTTTTATCAAGAATGGATGTTGGATTTTGTCAAATGCCTTTTCTGCATCATTCAATATGATCCTGTGGTTCTTTTCTTTTTTCTTATTTATATGGTGGATAAACAACAAAACAGCACCAGCAGAAAAAACAAAAACAAAAAAGCAACAACAACAAAAAGACAAAACTAGACTGAATATTATAGTCTATAATCACAGAAAAGGGTGAGGAGGGAGAGAAAAAAAAATCTGTAGCCTAATATGAGTATGACTTTAATGTCCTCTCTTCAGCTTCTTGCCTTCAGAGCTGCCTGAGAGATTTCAAGGTGCCACTGTTGGCTGTTATGCTGTACCACAGGATTTAATTTAATTTTTGCCCTGTTTTGTTTTTAAACTCTCTTTCCTTCTTTAGACTCCTGTCCTGGCCTTTCCCGTATTTAAAACAACAACAACAAACAGTTCAGGGCCAGCTCTTGGGCTGAGAGTATCTGTACGCATACGTGGCAGAAGAATTCACCACTGGTGAAGGTGGGGTGTGTGAACTCGCTCAGCACCTCTTCTAGTTACCAGAATGGAGGTGGGCAAACAGTGGGCGCGCCAATGACCAGATACCAAAAAAAAGAAAGTCAGAAGAAAGCAAAACTGACAAAATGTATTATCCACCTTTGCTCCAAGGTTCCCACGCCGTTTTTCCGTAGTGTTTCTGCTCCCCCGTTGGTCTTGTCATTTAGTCTCACACAAGATGTCTGTTCCGGGTCTCCGAGCCCAGCCCAGCGGATTCAAAAGTACCTGATTTTTTACTTCAGCTTCAAGTTCCACAATCTATAATCCTTCAAACCTTCAAAATATTCCTGTCTCTGTGGTTCCGAGTTTTGGCGCTCTGCCCTGGCTCTGTTTTGCCTGTTATTGTGTGGTATGGCTGATGGCTAACTTCACTGCAGTTCCACCCTAGCCGCCATCAAGCCCTGCCTCTGTCTGCCACTTTTATGTAACCCTTCTCCTTCTATTGCTTCTATTAGCTCTGTCTCACCCAATATAGTGTCCACTCCCAATGATTTAGACTTGGAAGGACCCTGTTGTCTTCACTGCTGTTCTTACATTGGTGATTCTCTGTTTCTCAGGTTCTTCAAATGCTTTATAGCCATCCTTCCACATGACCTTTCACCTTGCCGTACTTGTATCTCAAAGATGTTTTCTTTCCTTGTGCAGTGTACTTGGCAGCGATTTTCCTGGCGTATTAGAGTTGTCAATTTTTGTGTCATTCCAAGCTTTCTATTTGGACTGTTCAGTGTAATGTGATCCCATAGTGTGTCATATCGGAAGTTTTCCAAATTTCATTTTTGAGACAGATGGTTATGTGAGAAAGGCAGCAATGAGCTTGTCAAGTATTGATTCTGTTTCTGAAATGTAAATGTCCAATAGTAGAATGAATCCATGTACCTTCACTGCTTTCCTAGGCTGATCAAGCATTTTCTCCTCAGGTAAGCATAGTCATTGACTCTACTTCAATCTTGATCAATAGTGCATTGTTGTTGTTGTGTTGTTGTTAAGTGTCGTTGAGTCGGTTCTGATCCATAGCAACCCTGCATAGGGTTTTCCGAGGAGCAGCTGGTGAGCTTGAACCGCTGACCTTGCAGTTCAAATGGCTTTGCAGTCCAGCGCATTAACCCCCAGTGCCACACCAGGGATCCACAGACTCTGCTTAAAATTAGCGTTGCTTTCAGTTACTTGCCAGTAATACTGAATGATAATGAATTTCCAATGGCCAAAGTTGACTAATTTTCAAAAATTCTGAATTTTACTCTTATCAGAAGAGTTTGTGTTTGGTTAAGGATGTGTGAGAGAAGAAATGGCTTTTTAGCAACTATCTATTGTGGCAAAAAGTATTTTGTTAATCATATACTAAAGCAGTGTACCAAAAACTTGTGTGACTCCATCTGCTATAAAGCCCGCCCTCTGTTAAGTAGCATATTTAGGAAATAGAAATACTGTTAATAAATGCATCATTATTGTTGTTAAGTGCCATCGAGTTGGTTCTGGCTCATAGCGACCCTGTATAGAGTCTCTGCAGAGTGACTGGTGGGTTTGAACTGCCACCTTGTAGTTCAAATTGACCTTGTGGTCTAGTGCTTACCCTACAGGGCCACATCGGGTAGCTTCCCTAAAATAGCTAACCCAAAAGAAGCTACGTTTTTCTACATGTATCACAATATCACAATAAAGGTTTGAGTGTTAAACTTTCTTTTTCTTATAATGTACTAGTATGGCGTTATAGGATAAGCTGGTAACCACAGGTTAGTGGTTCAAACCCACCAGCCACTCCTCGGAAACCCTGTTCAGGGTCGCTATGGGTCGGAACCGACTCGACGGCACTTAACAACAACAACAACTGATAGTGTCATGTTTTTTCTGTTATTTCTTTGGCCATTACTAGCTGTGTCTGTTGGCCCTGTATCACGAGACTTTTCACATTCTGACCTCGTGTTCTTGATCAGCGGTGCCCTTTGAGAAAAGGCAGTGTAATTTTCAGGCATATTGACAATGACTGAAGGCCTATATTTCTTCTTTGAGTAATCTCAGATTTTTTACTCTCTGTATACTTGTGTTATGCATCTGAGGAAATTCAACAGCTGCTCTGGAAAGTCAGCGAGGCATTTTGAACAGGGAAATGTTCAGTGATGGTCTTTCTCCGCCTGCCATCCACCTATCCTGCTCTGGCCACTGTATAATCTTTCCAAAAGATGTGGCGGCAGTTGACTGTTTTGTCTGATTTAGCCACGGGAAATTCACCATTTTGGCCACACTATAATGTTTACTTGTATATCATAATGTGCATTTTTTGAAGCTATTTTATGGAATAGCTATGTCTTCAGGAGCTCTGGTAGCATAGTAGTTATGAATCAGGCTGCAAACTGCAAGGTCAGCAGTTCGAAACTACCAGCTATTCCGCGGGAGAAAGATGAGGCTTTCTGCTCCCGTGAAGATTTACAGCTTTGGAAACCCTGTACAGGGTCACTATGCGTCAGAACTGATTCTACAGCATGTAACAACAACAATGATGTCTTCAAATTTAAATTCCAGTTAAAGCTTGTGATGGGTACAATAGGACTATTGATGCAGATATTTGTTATTGGGAACGGATACTGCTAGTTATTTGATATTTGTTATTGGGAACGGATACGTTAGCTACTTACTCAAGTTTCCACATGCTGCTTTATTAGTTTACTCTTCTGTTGGGCAGATAGCAGGCTTCTTATGAAGCCCCTCAACCTGAGAAATTTATGTGAAGACACATTGGTTTTCGAATTGAGGAAGTTCATTACCGAATTCAGTATCACCATTGTTCTGCAGCTGATGAAACACCTTCCTCAATGAAGAGGTCTCTTCTGCTGATTGATTTGGTGCTATTTGAGCGGTCATGGTAAAGGTTTTCCTTAAACTGCACCATGTCTAAAGTATTAGCGATGAGTCTTGTTTATCCTTAGTTATTGACCTAACTGTGAATTGGCATTTCAGTGGTAGAATTCTTGACTTCCGTGTGGGGGATGTGGATTTCCTTCCCAGCCATAGCACCTCAAGTGCGACCAGCCACCTGGCTGACAACAGAGACGTGAAATGTTGCTATGATACGGAACATACTGAACAGGCTAGGAAGAAAGTCTTGGTGATCTAATTTTATTTTTATTTTTACTAAATGTTTTTATTTTGGATTGAGTGAAAGTTTACAGGGCACATCATCAGCTTCACATTCAACCATTCATATAGCTTGTTTCATTACATT